>NC_069380.1:40926666-41244722 GCF_027475565.1 Acinonyx jubatus
TTCGAACTACCTCACTTGCCAAGAAAAGAAAAGCAACAAGAAACAGCAGTGACTGAAGTGAAGTATCAATTTTGTTATGATATTTAAGTCTTGGAACACCTTGGTACACTTGAAAATTATAAACAAAACTCTAAAGTCTAGAATATATAAATGAGCTCATGAAAATAAAGTTGGTATGAACTAAAGGCTTCTTCAAGAACCATAGCCACTTTAGTCCTTGAAGAAAGTTAACTGTTCAAAGGAGAACTAACTTAATGATTAGATGTTAAAAAAAATACAAGTTATCAAGAAAGCTTAAAGGAATGATATTCAGTGGTCTGCCTTGAGGATCTGGGGGAGCCCTCTTTCCACGGGCACAGCTGCTGGCAGCTGGCCAGCATCTCAGGCAGGCAGCTGGCAGGGGACGAGTGGGCTCTGCCAGCTGGCGCTAAAAAATTAAAATTAAAATTAAGGGAAAAAATAAAACAACCTAAGGCGCGCATGCATAACAATCAAGCCTTGATTCCTGGTGTTCTCCCTTCTTCTTCAGTCCAGAGGGAAGCCCCGCAGTGAAGGAGCTCCTCCCTCCCGTCCCACCATCTCTGGTTTTCATCCCCTTTTGAAGTTTTCTGTGTTCATCGATCCAAGCCACACTTCTGCAGTCATAGTGTGTGCCAAGGAATGTGCTTAGGGCTGAGGATGAAGATATAAATATTAATTACATTCTCGACTGCCATAAATATGCAAATTAGTGAGGGTTATGGGCTGATTATAAAATGCCTTAGATCACTGCAGAAAATGGGGTGACCATAGTGCTTACGGCAACTAGAAGAGAGCCCAGAGGAGACGATAGAAGGTGATAATGATGTCAGAAGAGAAGAAAAATTAAGGTTCTCTCACCTGGACAACAGGGAATAACCTCTTCTGGAGGTAAGGACATGAGGAAAGTCATAAAGATATAAAACAGAAGTTGAATTTTAAAATGTTAATATACTATTAAGGTATTGTCTGAGCTGTTATATCAAGGAGACCAGAAATGCCATCTCTCTCTGGTTTACAGTATGTTTCAGAAGGACATCGCCAGCATGGCAGCACTGCCTTTCTCAATCCGCAGCTGTAACTTCAAGATCTGAGGAAGCTGTTTCTTCTCTTGATACTGTGTCTTTTTCTCAGGGATAAGGAAGAAAGGTCAAAATCCCCTTTTAAGAGACAACACAGAAGTGGTTCACATCACCTCCACTCACAGCCAGCTTCAAATGAGGCTTCTGGGAAATGTAATTTCCTGGGTAGCCTTGTGCCTACCCGAAACTCAGGAGTTCCATCACAGATAGAAAGAGGGAATCCACATTGGTAGAAAAACGAGTCCCAGTACGGAATAAACAGTAAACCTATATAAGCATAGCTCTAATTGTTAGCGCATAATTAGTTTTGTGACATCTCTTTAAATTATTTCTTCCAAGATTTACATTGTCCGATCCTTACTAAGGACTAAAATATGGATTATTTAACAAACAAATATATTCTAGAGATAAGTTAGGATCAAGACATTGTGGCAAGTATCGTTGTTATCAAACATGCCTACTTCACTATAATAAAGGTGGAATTTTAAAATGACAAAGTATTACCATGAGAAATGGAAAGAGATGAAAACAAAGTATTAGGGCCAACCATGGAATAGGTTGGTCATCAGCCTTCTTGATGAATGCATGATGCTCACTATAAAATAGTCCAAATAGTCATAAAACCTTTATTCTGTCAAGAAACCTCTACTAAAAATGTTTGCTCAACCTGCATTTCATCCTATCTCTCAATCTAGCCATCAGATTTTGATCTATGTGAGCCTCAAGGTAATACATTATTGCTCCTAGAGTCCCAGTATATTCCATAAAGTCACATTTCATGCATAATGAAGATAGCAGTGAACTACAAAGGTTTTTATCAACTCAAACAGGAATACAAATGCTGTCTAAGGGCGATTTATGGTATATATTTTTAAAAGAGTAAGAAAAGGAGAAGTTTTTAGGTCAATTTATATGTCTTTAGGGAAAATTATGTCACCTAAAGGCATTTTGAAAAAGAGAAAATTTTCATTTTTATGGTTTTTAAGATTCTTCATATATATATATATATATATACATATATGTGTGTGTGTGTATATATATATATATATATATATATATATATATATATATAAAACAATAGTATTGACAGTTCAAACAAAAACTTTTTAAAAAAAGTTTTTTTAGGTATATATAATTTTCTTTTATAGATATTTATTGATTGCCTATTATGTGCACGGCATTTTGTGACACAGTGGGATACAAAATTGGTCACTTATTTTAATTAGGATAATTTTGCTCTAAGGATAAAAGATTCATCAAAACAGATCAAATTAAGAAAGTCTGTTGTGAGATGTAATAAGGAGCAGTAAAAACAATTTAAGGACTAAATGTTGACAAGACTGGGGCTTACTTAAGACCAAGTTGAGGAAATTTCCTAGACTGAAGGAAGCCCTGAGGACCCCAGTAATACATGTGCACTTTCACTCTGGTGAAATCTGGGTTGATTTTTGTTTGTTTTCCTCTTTACTTTCTCTATCAGTTGTCAAATTCCTTCTTTAAAAAAATTTTTTTTAAGTTTATTCTGAGAGGGAGAGAGAGCAGGAGAGTGACAGAGAAAGAGGGAGAGAGAGAATCACAAGCAGGCTCTGCACTGTCAATGTGTAGCCCGATGCAGGGCTTGAACTCACAAATTGTGAGATCATGACCTGAGCCAAAATCACAAGTCAGACACTTAAGCAACTGAGCCACCCAGGCACCCCCAAATTCCTTCTAATATTCTTAGTTCAAATTGCCAAGAACAGGAATCTGATTGTTGTAAATCATTTCCCAGGCTGTGCTACAAATCTCAGGTCCCTGTCCTTACTTACATATGCACACATTGTGTATTCGAGTGGCATCCAGGTAGATGGGGGTCACAAAGTATAGAATCTCTCCATTTAGGGCAGATGAGCATTGGGGAATTAAAGATGAATAAGACAGGGTTTTCGACTTCACAATATGTACTTTCAAACCGTTTTAAACTGTAAATTGACAAAATACTTACTGAGCAAACATACCTGTTATTATTGATATAATATTTAATAAAATATGTTAACATAAACTGTATATTCACACAACTCCTTTGGTGTGAACAGAGGTGATATTCAGAATAGCTAAAAATCAGTACAGCATGGGCATTGACCAATCAGAGTGAATAACCAGAATATCAGAACAAATGCTGTCGTAGGTAAACAGTATAATGAACCTGCATGTTATATGCTGGCTGAAAACAGTACCGGATCCAGATCCAGTCTTTATCTTGCACCCATTTTACAGGCAAAAAAAAAAAAAAAAAAAAAAAAAAAAAAGTTCAAGGGAGGTTAAGTGATTTATTTGTACTGAAAGATGCGTCTATAGATTCCCAAACTAATGCAGTTAACACATTTTGTCTCCATCGATACCTTGTGGCCTACTGTGACATATAGCAAGCTCAAAGGCCACATCTGTGACCTCTGGAATGAGCAGCCAATTGTTTTTTCTGTGTTTTTTTTTTTTTTTTCTTTTTGAGGGGCAGAGAGAGAGGGAGAGACAGAATCTTAAGCAGGCTCCATGCCCAGCACAGAATCTAACTCAGGGCTCAATCTCATGAGCATGAGAACATGACCTGAGCAGAATTCAAGAGTCAAACGCTTACCTGAGTCCCTATGGTTTCTAAACCTATAGTTTAGGTTTCTAAAGTACTTATATAAGATTTTATCTCGGCTGGATTCCCTGTGACATTGATTTTCTATGGTCTCCTTTTTCTGGGGAATATGCTCTCTGAAGGCAGAACTGCTAATGCTTGTTCCTTGTACTCTGTACTCTACCAGGCATTCAGCAAAGATGTTTTGAAATACTTCAAATGGAGGAGGAAATATCAAGTGCATGTAAATTGGTCCTTAAATCAAAGAATGGTGGAATTTCAATGAATCCTTGAAGAGAAAGGCTTAGCACGGTGGGGAGCACAAAGTAAGGGTTGAATAGCTTTTGGGTGCGAACCAGTGTGCAATACAGAGTCCTCTGTCTTCTACACAAAGGAATCACATATTACCTGGAGGGATTAGAGCCTAAAGTCAGAGCATGGGGCAAAACTTACAAAATTTTCATGAGTAATGAAAATCTCTTAACTCATCCATCTAGTATACTAAACTAGTTTTTGTCCATACAATTTTAAACAGATTTAAGTGTGTCTAGATGCATAATGTATTTACTAATGTAGTTCACACAAAATTCTCTGGAAGTAGCAATACTTAGGAATTAATTCATTCAAGCCTTTCACTGCTTAGAATTCTTCCGTAAAGTTACCAAGCCTCCATCCTTTTTCTGTTTGTTGTTTTGCCTTTGTCTCCCAGCTACATCTAACTTTTTGTTTAGGCAATGTTTTCTTTGGCCCTTAATTAGTTCTTCAATAGCTTTCTACAGGCGGTCCAGAAAACCTATAACCACCTGCTTCCCACCAGTCACTTTGAATGTTCTCAGCCTCTTTCTCTCTCTCAAATGCAGCTGAGTTGAGATAACTTAAAAAATAAGTGGGCTGGGGCTCCTGGGTGGCTCAGTCGGTTAAGCGTCCGACTTTGGCTCAGGTCATGATCTCACGGTCCGTGAGTTCAAGCCCCGCATCAGGCTTTGTGCTGACAGCTCAGAGCCTGGAGCCTGTTTCCGATTCTGTGTCTCCCTCTCTCTCTGACCCTCCCCCGTTCATGCTCTGTCTCTCTCTGTTTCAAAAAAAATAAATAAACGTTAAAAAAATATTATAAAAAAAATAAGTGTGCTGTGATAATTCTGTGTCATTTGCTTATAGGGTGTTTTTAGTTTACGTTCATGTTTGGATTAATCATATATAGGGTGGGCATCGTTACTATGTATTTTCAAAGAGCAGAAAAACCATATTTTAAAGAGTTTAGAAACTTTCTTAAGATTATATACAAGTAGTAATATGGAAGCTGGTTATAAACTCTGGTCCTCAAGTGTCAGATACTTTAAATCAATGGATCTCCAGAAAGGCATACCACGTGCAGAAGGAATTTTGAAAAACGGTTTGGGAAGGTTTTGTTTATAACTGGGAGAAGTAGCTGATGTTCAGTGGGTGGGGACCTGGGGTGTGGCTCTATTACAGCCTGCAGGAGAGTTCCCTTGTACCAGATCAGTTGGTCAGGCAAGGGAGACTTTACTCAAAACTTCTGCAGATTGAACTGAACTCCTCTGAAACAAAAGGTAGAAGCAGTTTTAAGCATTGGGATGAACTAGAGGAAATGTACCAGAGGATTATGGGCTAGCTGTTCAATGTGATTAGGCCATCTGTGTTTGCTAATTGTTGCTACCTACCCTCCCACAGAGAATGAAAGGTAGGGGCCCTAACTTCCTTGATGATTACATTCCAGGGATGGCTCCCAGGTCTTTGAGAAACTGGATTTTAAAACTGGTAAGAGGCTGGAAGAAGATTTGCATCTCAAACAGGCAGAGAAATAATTTACAATTGCATGTTTTCTAAAGCAAATTCTCTCAGAAAAAGGAGGTTAGGGCCTAGAGTCAGGAAGGAGCTTGTTTAAAGTTTAGTTAAGCTTTTGGGGTGTCTGGGTGGCTCAGTCAGTTAAGCGTCCAACTTCGGGTCAGGTCATGATCTCACAGTTCGAGAGTTTGAGCCCTGCATAGGGCTCTGTGTTGACAGCTCAGAGCCTGGAGCCTACTCCAAATTCTGGGTCTCCCTCTCTCTTTGGCTCTCCCTCTCTCTCTCTCAAAAATAAATAAACATTAAAAAAATTTAAAATTTGCTCAAGCTGAGGGAAAAATTAAGGCCATCTTGTTCAGGTCCTACATGAGAAAAAAAGTGTCCCCATCTCCTGCTGTTACGGAAGTGAGGCCACTGCTTATAATTACGTGAGCCTGCTGACCTACTCTATTTACATATGGATGCAAATATTTTCACATGGTCTTAATAGAAATGCATCATCCAGGGGCGCCTGGGTGGCGCAGTCGGTTAAGCGTCCGACTTCAGCCAGGTCTCGATCTCGCGGTCCGGGAGTTCGAGGCCCGCGTCAGGCTCCGGGCTGATGGCTCAGAGCCTGAGCCTGTTTCCGATTCTGTGTCTCCCTCTCTCTCTGCCCCTCCCCCGTTCATGCCCCTCCCCCGTTCATGCTCTGTCTCTCTCTGTCCCAAAAATAAATAAACGTTGAAAAAAAAAAAATTAAAAAAAAAAATTAAAAAAAAAGAAATGCATCATCCAGGAATTCAGCGAACTTAAATTCAAGGAAGGCTGTTTGTTTTGAAACATAACCAAGATTTGATCATCATTATAGAAAATCATGTCACTAATGGCCACGTTGATCACAGATTTTAAATCACCAAAGAAACATCTGCTTAGGTCTGCTTTTTGTAGCTAATCCCTTTCGGGTGACTCTATGTGCAGATGCAAGAATCGCATGTACTTCATTTTGACTTTTAGTAAGTTCATATCTGAGTATGTACATATTATTTTATTATAAATTGTATTCTTTTTATATCTCCTTCGTGTTAAAGTCATAGCATCTTTTCAAGTTTGTTGGGGATATTTAAAACCTTTTAACATGTGAGCACTCCACCCTTGTTTACTTATGATAAGGCCAGACACAGACATTGTATCCAAAATTCCATTCTTTGCCTCATAAATCACGGGCTATTCTACTGTCCCCACTAATCGATCAGAACAAAATGCTTATTACTCAAACTTCTGTTAAGTCTCTCTCCTTTTCCAGGAGGAACTTTGACTTACCTTCAGTCAGAGCCAGCAGACAGCCCCTCCTGAGAATATGCTGGCCTTACTGTAAATAAAACGTTTTTGACCTACTATCCTATGAAGCCACCCTTTCATCCCACTTCCCCAAATCCAGTCCTTTGTAGCCCTGTTTATTACTCACTGAAAAAGAATAACGCTTTCCTGCCTAGTCCTCAGCCACTTGGCAGATCTATGGGCCGAGACTTCTCACTGCAATGCCCTCCCTCTACTTTCAAAATCCTTTCTAACGAAGTCTCTCCTTACCAAACCCAGATTTGTTTTTTCCTTCAAATATTATTATATTGGCAAAATAAATAAACAAAGTAAAATTCACCCAAGATCAGAAAAGTGCCAGTGAATCCAAATACAGAATTTCTAGAATAGATTAACATATATATTTGAAAGGTTGCTGGAGTCCTCTTCAGAAACTCATTATAGTAAATTCTTGAACACTCTCAGACTGCTGTGTCAGCCAATTTTATTGTTCCTTTCTTTCCTTTCTTTTTCTTAAACTAATCACTCTTCCAAGTGTGCCAAAGCCAGTTAATCCCTCAACAGACAGGAGCTCTCGCTGGCTATACCACAAAGTGAGCCACCTCTGCCTTGGTGAGGTCAGACCAAATCCTAGCAAAGGTGGGAGAAAGTATGAATGTCA
The DNA here is from genome assembly GCF_027475565.1 of Acinonyx jubatus. Lineage (NCBI taxonomy): Eukaryota > Metazoa > Chordata > Mammalia > Carnivora > Felidae > Acinonyx > Acinonyx jubatus. The sequence continues at coordinate 40,934,132 of NC_069380.1, forward strand.
GTGGTAGTGATTGTTAAACAGACTGTGGAAAATGGGGAAAAGATTAAGCCAACTTTAGATGACCTTCGTGTGCATTTAAGTCATAATGGCCCTTGACTGCTCATAGCCACGTTCTTCCTCACAGAGCACTTACCCAGGCAGCAATTTAACAACACAGCTGAGTTTACATTCTGATGATGGCATTAGTTTAGGGCCGGATGTGGTAAATGGATAAACAGTCAACTAATAATTACAACCTATGAAGTTACGCATTTTTTTAAATTAAAAAAAAAATTTTAACGTTTATTTATTTTTGAGACAGAGAGAGAGACAGAGCATGAACGGGGGAGGAGCAGAGAGAGACGGAGACACAGAATCGGAAGCAGGCTCCAGGCTCTGAGCCATCAGCCCGGAGCCTGACGTGGGTCTCGAACTCACGGACCGCGAGATCGTGACCTGAGCTGAAGTCGGACGCTTAACCGACTGAGCCACCCAGGCGCCCCAAGTTATGCATTTTTTAACTGGCTTGAAAACAATTTTCACTGGACAACAAAAGAGAAAAGTAAAAGGTAACCACCATGAATTGATATTGAAAGGTTTTTTGTTTTTTTTTTTTTTTTTTTTTTTTTAAACCAAAACCTAGGGTCACCTGGGTGACTCAGTCAGTTAAGCATCCACCTCTTGATCTCAGCTCAGGTCATGATCTCACCGCTTTGAGTTCTAGCCTCATGTCCAGCTCTGCCCTGACAGTGAGGAGCCTCCTTGGAATTCTGATTCTCTCCCTTTCTCTCTGACCCTCCCTTGCTCTCTGAATAAATAAAGAAATAAACCTAAAAAACAAGTAAACCAAAATTTGATCATTTGTTCCAATAACTGAAAGAAAATATAATCCTAAATTTAATAAATCAACTTCACATCTAATCCATTATTCAGTCAAGATTCATAATTGACACTACTGTGCACAGTTTCTTTCTCTAAATATTGAGACGCAGGCACCGTCCGCCAATTCCAGGGACTCCCACTGTGGGGATGGGGGACAGTGGCCGTTCTGCCAGAAGGGGAGAGTCAGTCACACAGCTACACCTGCTGTAGCTGGCAGAGGTCGGCGACCATAATCTCAGTCCAGAAAGAAAAATAAATGAAAGACAAACTTCACTTTTTAATTAATAAAATAACAATGCATTTGAAAGTAGACAACATTTTTCTGAATTTAATTTTCAAAAATAAACATTAATGTTTTATGTCAGTGTAATTATTCATTGAATCTTCTGGTCTTATGTGAGAAATATAGGTTTCTTCACCAGAGCAAAGCCACATATACTAAAAATGGATACTTATTTGCCTTAAATAGTTGGATTATTTGCCTATTTATAATTATGAAAACTTTGTTGAAGAAAACAGAATAAAACTGCTTAAATTGTAAATGATCTAATCATAAACTTATTATTGAATTCAAGGTTTAAAAATAAAGGTGAAATCTAGTGTGATACGTTGAATGTAATTCGATTCCTACATAATACTGTCTCATTTAAATATTACACATGTTTTTTATCCCAGTTTTGCAAAATAATAAAAAGGATATATCAGACATACAAATATTTTTATATTTTCTAATGAACATATTTTCATTCAAGCATGCTTCTCATATTAGTATTTATTTTTACTATGCCTTCTTATCAAGTCATAAGAATGCCCCCAACTCTATGATCAATATTGTTCTTTTTCTACCTATAACCAGGAAACAATTGCTTTTATACAGATTTCTTTGTTTCTGAATGAGAAAAATGGAAAAGAGAAATAAAAGAGAAAGAGAGGAAGACAATGAAACTATGTGCATGTTCTTGGTAGATGGCTTAAAACTAGAAGCTTATTGAGCAAACAGATTTTCCACCCCATCCCCGTCCCCCCTTCCTTTCCCCTGTGAACATGGCATGTCTCACTCAGTGAGGGTTTAAGGCAGGTAGAAAAAATAACCATAATGATCTTGATTTTCTCCCGATGTAGAAGGTGGATAAGGTCAGGGATGCAGGCCTGTGTTAGGCAGACGTGTCATTAGCTAGTGTGCAATGGTGATTTGAGTGTGTCTGTAGTGCCTTTGCCCCGGGTAATTCCAGAAAGATGAAACAACATGCCTTTTAAAACACAGTGGAATCAAGCTTCTCATTAGTGGAAGAGGCCAGTGTATCTCTTGGGGATGTCAGTCATCTCAGATACTGTCTACTACAAATTGTTCATTTTAAGGCAATACAATGGATAATCATCTCGCTTTTTCACTTTTTAAAATGTCTTCTATTATGAACATTACTATAGTTTCCCCATCTTCAACTGTCACTTATTCAACTTGTTTGGGACTACCAAAAATTTTGGCTGTTTCATTACCCCAATGATTTGTATCTCATTTCACACTTTTATCTGTTCCATCTTTTTCGATAGAGTGTATGTGTGTGTTTCCTTACCAGGTGTTATTAGCACTGAGCAACAAACAGTACATGCTCTATCAGTGTGCCACCCTCAATCTCTGAGCTATGCTGATGTAATAGGTATGATCGTTCCAAGACAACTCTAGTATATGAAGTGTCGCTTTTTAAAAAAAATTTGGGGGGCGCCTGGGTGGCGCAGTCGGTTAAGCGTCCGACTTCAGCCAGGTCACAATCTCTCGGTCCGTGTGTTCGAGCCCCGCGTCAGGCTCTGGGCTGATGGCTCAGAGCCTGGAGCCTGTTTCCGATTCTGTGTCTCCCTCTCTCTCTGCCCCTCCCCCGTTCATGCTCTGTCTCTCTCTGTCCCAAAAATAAATAAACATTGAAAAAAAAATTAAAAAAAAATTTGGTTCTCATCCTCTACCCAACAATATTGGCATAAGATTCAATATTAACCATTTTTCGTGGTTCTGTCTACTGCCCTTGAGTTTTACCAAAAAGCAGTAGCTGCCATAGTCCAGGGAAAACGGGATCTACTGCCTCTCACTTTATAGCTGTCACTGTTGCTATCTATCCTTGACCAGAAGCATGGGGACTTTTAACAATCACCCAAGGTTAGAGTTCTTGGGGTTTAAGTCATCACACAGATATTCCCCAGCTACCACCATCCATGCTCCTCAGCCTTTAATCTACTGATGGTGACTCTGTTGCCACTCTTTGCCAGTTTCAGAAACTGGTGTCTTTCTGCCAACTTGAGGAATCTTCACCACTCTCACACACAAACTACCAGCCTTCTACACCTCCCATTCTAGGGGTAATTTCCAATTCTCTCCTTACAGGACTTAGAGCAGAGGTTGCAAAATGGCCTAAGTGGCCAAAGCCAACCCACAGAAGGGTTTTGGTGTGGCCTAAGTCATGTTTTGAAAATTAGGCTATTTCATATCAAAATGTCAATTTCAGGATGATTTTGAAATACGAAGAGGCTGTTAATTATAACTAGGAGCAAATGAATCCATGATTTAAAAAAATAACACACTATATTTGACTGTAAAAACAATCAAAGTAAAGTAATGGGATAATTTTCACATGGAAGAGTTAACGTATCGTCTCCCAATATGTTTTCCTCATATGTAGAGGACATTTGGTGATTGTGGCTACATGATCTATGTTTTTATGAGATAAGCACCCAAATTTCTTGTAAACTTCACTGTGTCATTCTTTGTTCAGATAGCCCTGAGGAAATTAAAGTATACCCCCTAACTGCAGAGATAGGCATGTGACACAGACATGGCCAGACAGAGCTAAAGATACCAAATATTAAGGGATATATAGATATAGATATATAAAATATTTGGTATCTTTATATATATACACACACACACACACACACACAAAATAAATGTTAAGGGATATATATATATATATATATATATATATATAATAAAAAGCAAAATAAATGCTTTTTGTGGTGTCTATAAGATTGTGAGGATGTATCCTTGGTACTGTAGATATAGCTATGAGTAAAGATCCTACTAAGGACGAAGTCAACACAGAGAAAAGCAGCACCCAGGGACAGAGGAAGAATGATACCTTATGATACTATTTGAGCCCCTATATTCAGTCATATCCAAAGCTGGTCTATCTCTGGACATTACAGATTCATAAGCCAAAATATTCCCTTTCCTCTTTTAACCACTTAGAATTATGTTTCTGTCACTTGAAATCAAAAGCTCTAAAAAGGAGCCTGTTACATACATATTTTCCCATCTGTGAATGCTCTTGTTCTTAACTCCTTTTCTTCTAAATTTCTCCATAATCTTTAAGCTATACCCCTTCATCCTATTTATCCCTTCCAACTAGTTGGACTTGTCCATGTCTTAAAAGACAAATGTTGTATATGACAGCCTAGAATCCTGAACACGGAGTCAACATGAAAATTCCACACTGGATGGTTACATGAGAAAAACAAAAAAACACTAACAAACTTTTTTTCTTTTAAACCACTGAAAATGGGGCACCTTAGTGGCTCAGTCAGTTAGGTGTCTGAGTCTTGACTTCAGCTCTGGTCATGATCCCAGGGTCATGGGATAGAGCCCCACATCGTGCTCCATGCTGAGTGTGGAGCCTGCTTAAGATTCTCTCTCTCTCCCTCTGCCCCTCTCCCCTGCTCACTCTCTTTCTCTCTCTCTCAAATATAAAAAAATTAAAAAAACACTGAAATTAGGAAACAATTTAGCTTACCATCACTGAATTATCAACATATTTTTATAATTCAGAGTTAGCTGATAGCCATGCTAAGATTCACAAAGGTCAAAATTCACATAGTATGCTAATTATTTTGGTAAGTGTCTACAAGTATTTAAAACAGATATGATGCTTAAAGTCTGTATTAAAATGAAAATAGTCCTCTACAGCTAGCATTTAACAGTCTAAACATAAAAAATGAAATACTAGAAAGAAGATAAAATATGTGGTAAATTAATTTTTATTTAATTTAATTTCAATCCATTACAAAGTCCTTAATTTCAAATGACAGTGAGAGTGTTAATATGTGAAATTCGTTGCTTTCATGGATTATGAAGAAATTCACAACAAACAAATTTAAAAGTAAATTTAGAGGACAATGAAGTCATAGTAAAGCAAAATCATCCTTTCTCCAATAATTCACATTTTCACTATTGTGGCATTTGACCAGTATTCACAAAATCCACCCCAGGACTAAAATTATTAGTGAATGGCTGGAAACTGAAGTGAGCAGGCATTTAGCAATTGTTCAGTGGTCTGTAAAATGAATTTCTGATCTCAGTCCAGTCGTAAAACCTTTCAATTGATGCAAGTCAATGCCTTTTCTATCAGTCTCATCAGGGAAGCCTGGGACTGCCTGAACAGAGACACAGAAATGTCTCCTATAGAGCCAAAATCTGTAAGTCAAAATTAAGGATCACTGGTAAGGGAGTTACTGTCTCTGCTTGAATCATTCTGTAGCTAAGTGCAAGGCTTTAAACGATGATTCTAGTTCCTTTAGGAAGATTTACATTCTCTCTAAAGATAGAGTGGAATAGATACCATGAAAATCCTGTATCCAGTGAGAAGAAATTGAAGATAAGAAACTGCTTCATTCCACTGGGAGGAAAGTAGCAGATTACCTACAGTTCTAGTCAATACAATAGACATTCAGACTTAGAAGTGGAGTGAGGTCTGAAGAGTATCCTTTATGTTCAAATGGACCATTGCAATTCAAAATGCTTCGGAAGGGTCAAAATTCTACATGTATCTACATTAAATGTATTTATGCCTCTCTGAAATGACTTGACCATATATGTATATGTGTGTGTGTGTGTGTGTGTGTATATATATATATATACATATGTATGTTTTGTGTGTGTGTGAAAAATTTCAGGTGCCCCTTAGGTCTTTTTCAAAGGATTTAAAATGATTTTTATTTATTAATCTGTGTCATATTATTATTATTATTATTCTTTCAGCCTCTTTCATAAAGTTACACTTTATTTTTTTTAAGTTTGGATTAAGCAGGGGTCTGAGGGATCAATCAAAATGATTTAAACTGAACTCTACCACATACCCAGTGGCAAATTCTACAGTCAAAACAGAACAGACTCTTGCTCCCCTTCTCCCTGGTTGCCTGAGAAACTTACATCCTGAGTGCTATATCCTTTGTGATTGCTGAATTAGGTAGAGCTGAGATATTAGGGTATATATAATCTTTTTAATATTCTGATCCCAGATAATGGGAAGATAAAATTTTGGAGTAGAGATTAATTTGTCTAATTTTCTAGGCTACAAACAGGTGCTATATGGAGCAAGATACCAAGAACCTAAAAGATTTAGATTAGGTCACCAAATGAGAACAAAGATTAGATCACCCTAAGTACAGACACCTCAAAATTAAAGGTTAAGTTCTCAAGTTTGAAACCTTTTTACCCTCTTTTCTCATAAACCCCTCTTAATTTTATAGACCACAATATTAAAGCAAGGAGAATGTTACTATGGGGAAATTTTATAGTTCTTAAAAAGTTATTATCTACACAAACATTAATGATGATTTATGCCTTTGGTAAAATATACTGATTGCTTTCAAGATGTCAACAAATATCATAAAGATGTAAATGTGTCCTTTATAAGCTTTACCATGTAGATTTGACTATTCTCTTTCTCTAATTTGTATTTGTGACATTCTGTATAGAATAGAATAGAATAGAATAGAATAGAATAGAATAGAAACATCTACATATATCAGATTGTACTGATTCTTGTTTGTATTATTATTTCTCTATCTCTTGGGCATTTATTCACATACAAAAAATGTAGATAAGGAAATAGAGTTAGTCTCTTAATTGATAAACTAATTCTATAGGAAATATTCTTTTAACTGTTTAATATTTCATTAACTAGTTTTACTAGTTATATGTTATTATCCTATAGCCCTGAGTCCTGGACATATCCTCAAATTCAGGCCATCGCCATCAGAGTACAATTTATTTCTCAAGGTGAGAGAAACAAAAACATTCAATGAATAGGGAAGGGACATAAGAATAAATTGTGTTTATTATATTGTTTCAGCATATATTAAACCTAGTGTGGGAAATGTTATGCTCTCAAACCAACCTCCTAAGAGAAGTCCCTAATTATGAGGGTTTCTTTTGGCTCCGTCAGCACCTTCATTTAATGCCTGTTGGGTTTCCTACCTGCTCTCATTTCAGGACACTCTTAATTGGGCCAAGGCATGTACAAACATTGAGAATCTGACATTCCAGTGTGAACTTTATATTCCCTCTGATTTGTAGAAGATTCAATCACTCACTTTGTTTATACTTGTTGTTTTATTCTTTCTGCAATTGTTTCAGGCAGGAAAGCAAACCTAACAGTCTAAACCCATGAGTAGAACTGGAATCTGTTCTGGTTATGTACTACATCACAAACCACACCAAACTTGGTAGCTTAAAACAACAATCATTGTACTGTGTCTGTGACTAGTAAGCCAGGAATTCAGGGCTCATTTAGCTGAATGATTTTTCTGTTCTAAACAGCACCAAATGTGGTTACTGTTTTTTTTCAGCTGGCAGCTGAGCTGTCTAAAAGATCCAAGATGGCTTCACCCACATTTCTGGTGCCTTGTCAAGAATAGTGACACCAACAAAGCCATCCTCCCTCACTATGAGTTCTTAGGACTTCATGTAGTCTTGCCAGAAGAAAGATCAAAATTCTAATATGGCAGCTTAGAGCTTCAAGTATGAATATTCCAAGAGACAGAGCGTGGTACAAAGTCACTTCTGCCATATTCTACCAGTCCGAGTAGTCACAGAGCCTGCAACAGATTCAAGAAGCAAGGACATAGACCCAACTTTTCAATGAATGAAGCATCAAAGATTTTCTGGATATCCTTAATTACCACACAAACAGAAATGTATTGGTGCAAATGATCATTAAAAATCTTAATGTGTAAGAGCTTCAGTCCTCTTCATTTTAAAAATAGTACATGAAATTCTGTGGTAATTAGAGAGTTTTTCAAGTTGAAAGATTTGGTAAGATTCAGAGCAGAGACTAGAACTATGAGCTCTTGACAAAATCCAGCACCTTTGAACAGAAAAACACATTGATAATAATTACGATTTTCTGGTAGATGCTATAATTATTATCCACAACACCACAAAACAGTATAGCACATAGTACTTGCTGAACAGGTGATGGCAATAAAAGAAGCCTGTGATATCAGTTTATGGTTTGAATGCAGATTGTAGTCTGGGCTCTAGAGTCAAACCTGGTTTGACTCCAGACTCCAGTATGAATGCCATTAGTTATTTCACCTCCCACTTCCTCGGTTTTCTGGTCTGCAACAAGACAACTACCTTGTTGTTTTGTTGTCAGGATGCAATAAGAGACTATGTGAAGTGTCACACACAGATGCGTTTTTACCGGTTGGGGTAGGATGATAACACAGTTCTTTCTTGAAGACTTTTATTGTCTCATTCTTATCAAGGTAAGGCCATCAGCTGAGAGTGAGATGCAGGGGCAATGTAGGAATACTGAGCAAAAAAGAGAAGCTATAAACTGTTTTCTCAGAGAGTAAAAAAAATAACTGTGCAGAATTTCAGAGCAATTGACTGACCCTTTGAAGTCTGTGGGAATGAATTTAAACTGAGACCAGACAGTCTGGTTTTCTCCAGTAATATTCACTTGTTTAGATGAAGTTGCTCAGAAGGCACAAAGTTGGGTCAAGCAGAATTAGGATCTAACAGGCATGTATGACAGAGGGAGAAGATTAAAAATAGTTAAAAGTTTTGCAAGAAAATGATAATAATGGACTTTGAACAATATTAGGAAGGAGGTTTGTGTGATTTTTCTAACATGATAGAGTCATAGAGTCATTTCTTTAAAAACCATACTGATGGCAGAGGTGTGACAATTTCGGATAATGCCTAGGTCCAGTTGTATACCTGACAGCGAGATTAAAAAGCGTGGAGATAAAAGTTATTAAAATTGAGGTCACACAGTGCTGCTGTTGAATCATGTGGATAACAGACTTCTGCAGGTAAAGACAGAGGTGCAGTTTCAAAGCCTTAGAAGAATAAGAGTGACAGAGAAGGAAGAAGGTAAGAGTAACAATGAGGAGAAGGGCTGATTGGCCTGAAAACACAAGCCTCAGAAGACAAGGTCTTTTCTATGAGAATGAAAGAAAGAGTTTTCTAAAACCTGTATCTCAGAGCAAAAAGTAGTTGAGCAGGTTCTCAAGATTCTGAGGTATTCAGGCAATGTAGAATCAGCAACAGCATTTTCAGAAGGCTGTAGGGAGGTTGACTCTTTGCAAGACTAGAAGGTGTCACTTAAGTCACAGGTGCTGGAAGAAGCATTCTATCATCATCATCCCCATCATTGTTATTGTTCCCTGCTGTTATTACTATGATGGTTATTATATGACCAGGCCCCAATGGAACAGATTGAGCGGGAGGGCAGGGGGTTCGGTGATTCAGAGACAGGCAAAACAGTAGAGTGGTGAGGGCAAAGATAAGATGTTTCCCATAGGTGTTTACCTGGCGTGTGGTGACTGAGAAGTAGGATGTTCTCAGTATTTCCAAAAAGTTAGTCCTATTATATTGATATGAATGGATGGCATTCTAGAACAGTGTTTCTCAAAATTTGACTTGTGTATGTATCACCTAAAGATCTTATTCAAATCCAAATTCTGATTCACTAGATCTGGGTAATGCCAGAGCTTTTTGTTTTTGTTTTTTGTTTGTTTTTGTTTGTTTTAATATATATTTTTTTATATTTATTTAGTTCTGTGAGACAGAGAGAGACAGAGTGTGAGCAGGGGAGGGGCAGAGAGAGGGAGACACATAATCAGAAGCAGGCTCCAGGCTCCGAGTTGTCAGCACAGAGCCCGCACGGGGTTCGAACCCACGAACCATGAGATCATGACCCCACATGGATTTGGAGGCTCAACCGACTGAGCCACCCAGGCACCCAAGCTTTTGTTTTTCTAAAAAGCTCCCAGGTGCTGCCTTCTTTTTATTCACATTTACCCAATTCACGTCCCACGCTACAGGCCACGGAAAACAGTGAGAAGTCTAAATGAAAACACCTACTCTTCACCTCTAAGGACATGAAGAAAAACAGAAAAATGAAAGTTAATTGGTTTGGAAAAATCTATTCACAATTTATTCTCTGAATATTTGTTATATCTCTCTTCTGTTAATAACCCTATACCAAAATACTTTGTAGAAAATATGTTAGCAATAATGTGGTTAAATTATACTCCTCAAACATTTCAGGTATTTCAAGAAGTGCTAAACTTGGGGAAAGGAGAAAGTGATATATAGAAGATTGAAGATTACCAATAAATTTATACTTCATGAAACTAATAAACTGGTGATTTTAGAAAGATTGAACTCACATAGACATTACACACTGATAAAAATGGCTTCCTTGTAAATTGTGGTGAGGTGACTGATCTTGGAGGAGAGCACTAATCCCTACTCTTAAAAAAACTCTAGAGGTGCCTGGGTGATTCAGTCAGTTGAGCATCCAACCCTTGATTTCAGCTCAGGTCATGATATCTCAGTTCATAGGAATCAAACCCTGCACGGGATTCTGCGCTGACAGCATGGAGCCAGCTTGGGATTCTCTGCCTTCCTCTCTCCCTGTTCCTCTCCCACTCTTGTGCGTACACTCTCTCTCACTGTTTCTCTCTTTCAAAATAAATAAAGTTTAAAAATAAAAATAAAAATAACCTGAACATCTCAGTACATTTCTGGATTTTTAAAAATAAACAAATGAAAGAAATTAAATTTAGAAATCTGATTCAAGATTTTCTATAGTTTTTGGGCAAAATTCCTATGAAGTTTGCGGAAATTTTTACGTTGAGAAGAAGTCAACCTCCAGTGAAAATTATCAACAGTAACTTTTTCAAGCAAGAAAAAAAATCTAAATTTTCCAATTCAAGGGTGCTGAAGAGGCACAGAAATTGCAAGAACTCATAAAGAGTGGCAGATATAGATGCAATATGTGTCCTGACTTGGAATGACTTAAAAATATATGAGAGAATACCAAAAGAGAAATGTACAAGAGAAAAATATGCAAGAGAAAACTCGAAGAAACGCTTGACTTTTCTTGGTATTTTTTCATATAATCATTCACATTAGGCATGTCTCCTCTCTTTGTTTCCACGTCAGAATGTTCTAAAATCCCTCCTCATAGTCTCCAAATATAGGTAGACACACTGAAATGTTATGACTGTACGGTCAGTCTGTTAGAGTTTGTGAGTGTACAAGGGTATCATAGTGACTCAACTCAATGACTAGTGACTAGTTTTGTGTGGAGATTCAAAGTCCCAGTAGCACTGAACCAAGTTCGTGATCTCAGATGATGGCAGGCAGGTCTCCTGAATCCAATGCCTGCATGGTCAGCGGCACAACCTTTGTCCTTCTGAATGACTTCTCAATCTCTAAATTAATTGTCAGTACAACCTTTGTCCTTCTGAGTGACTTCTCAATCTCTAAATTAATTGTCAGCAATATTCTCCTGGTAATAGGCTATCAATGGAAACTTGCTCAGGGAGGGGGTGCAGGCATCTAAACCTCATCTGCATTGATCCAATTATGTGCCGGGCCATATTCTAGGGTCTAGGCATAAAACTGTGAGTTGAGCAGTCACTGTCCTCAAGGAGCATAATTGTGTTGTGCTCATGGGAAACAATGGGAAAAGTTCCTTGACATTGGATGTCCTAGATATGGCACCAAAACACAGGTGAAAAAGCAAAGATAGACAAGTGGGACTACATTAAACTAAAAAGTTTCTGCACAGCAAAAGAAACAATCACCAAAATGAAAAAGGCAACATATGCAATGGGAGAAAATATTTGCAAACTATATATCTAGTGAAAGGTTAATATCCAAAATCTGTAAATAACTCATATGACTCAATAGGAAAAATAAGTCTGATTTTAAAATGGGCAAAAGATCTCAGTAGACGCTTTTCCAAAGAAGACGTACATATGACCAACAGGTATATATGAAAAGGCGCTCAAAATCAGTAACATCAAGAAAAGGCAAATCAAAACCACAGTGAGATATCACCTCACACCTGTTAGAATGCTGATCATTTCAAAAACTCATACTTCCCTGGTGACTGTATGCAGGTACATGCACAAAATCTGGCATCTCTTTAGGGACCTGTTTTGTAAGACTTCCAACCCCCCGCACCCATCCTTTTCTTTCTTGCTTTCTTGCTTTCTCTTTTCTTTCTTTCTTTCTTTTTTCTTTGAATATACTTTTTTTTTTGAAACTAAGGTTGTAGAATTACAAAATTCCTTCAACCTTGGAACCTTAAGGAGAATGCCCTCAAATGGACCGATTTTAATCCTTAGGTAGCAAATGCGTGTTGCTGCTCATTTAATACAATTCAGTTGGAGCCTCAAGAGTCCAAGAGTACCAAAGTACTCCCTATGCTTCCCAGATGCCTCTTTCCTGAGCCACCAGTAGGTGGGGGTGGGTGGGGGGTGGGGGTGGGGGAAGCAGGGTACACCTGAGCAGGGAACCTCAGGTGACTTAATATAGTTTGCCAGTGCTTACTCTATTGAAGACCTGGTTTTCATTTTTGAAGACACTCATGGAAGGGTATGTTTCTAATAGATTCACATATTAATATGTTCGAAAATGTCCTTGGTGCAGCTTATGCCACGTAATTATGAAGATTGTTCTTGAGTATTGCACAAAGGCTACGATGTTGGAACGGATAAGTCATGGGTGTGAAAGCTTTAATTTACCTACCTAATTTTTTTTTTTATTTTTGTAGCCATAGTCTCTATTTTCCTAATTTATGATCTCTGAAGTCTTCTGACACCATCTTAAACCTGAGTTGACCTATGCTGGGAGCAGCTGGATGTTCAAGGTATTTTTGTGATTCTTTTTTTTTTTTCTTGTCACCCTCCTTTTTGCATATACAATATGAAGCAAATAAAGAACATTGCTTCGATGATTTAACAAGGAAGGAGAAAGAAAGACCTTAATTTCTGAGTGGAGGAGTCTCCTTCTATGTGGAAAAGTTGATCAAAACTGCTATCAAAATTTGTGTTATTGCACCTGATTTTAGCATCCAAAGAATTTTTGGCCAAGCTGTGCCTTTCCTCCTGGAATTGTAAGTTGAACACAATACTGGTACCTGTTTACATTGTGAAGTGGGTATTGTTACAGAGAACACACCAGAGTCTTTCTCATTGTTAAGAAAATAATGCCTTATGCCCAGTAAACTCCACCAGAAGTCTGCTAAAACTGATAAATGAATTCAGTGAAGTCGCAGGATACAAAATTAATGTACAGAAATCAGTTGCATTCTTATACACTAATAATGAAGCAACAGAAATACAAATAAAGAAACTGATCCCATTCACAATTGCACCAAGAAGCATAAAATACCTAGGAATAACTCTAACCAAAGATGTACAAGATCTGTATGCTGAAAACTATAGAAACCTTATGAAGGAAATTGAAGAAGATATAAAGAAATGGAAAAACATTCCGTGCTTATGGATTGGAAGAATGAATATTGTTAAAATGTCAATACTACCCAAAGCAATCTACACATTCAATGCAATCCCAATCAAAATTGCACCAGCATTCTTCTCAAAGCTAGAACAAGCAATCCCAAAATTTGTATGGAACCACAAAAGACCCTGAATAGCCAAAGCAATATTGAAGAAGAAGACCAAAGGTGGGAGGCATCACAATCCCAGATTTAACCTCTCCTACAAAGCTTTAATCATCAAGACAGCATGGTATTGGCACAAAAACAGACACATAGACCAATGGAATAGAATGGAGACTCCAGAATTGGACCCACAAAAGTATGGCCAACTAGCCTTTAACAAAGCAGGAAAGAACATCCAATGGAAAAAAGACAGTCTCTTTAACAAATGGTGTTGGGAGAACTGGACAGCAACATGCAGAAGGATGAAACTAGACCACTTTCTTACACCATTCACAAAAATAAACTCAAAATGGATAAAGGACCTGAATGTGAGACAGGAAATCATCAAAACCCTAGAGGAGAAAACAGGAAAAAACCTCTCTGACCTCAGCCACAGCAATTTCTTACTTGACACATCTCCAAAGGCAAGAGAACTAAAAGCAAAAATGAACTATTGGGACCTCATGAAGATAAAAAGCTTCTGCACAGCCAAGGAAACAATCAACAAAACTAAAAGGCAACCGACAGAATGGGAAAAGATATTTGCAAATGACATATGAGACAAAGGGTTAGTATGCAAAATCTGTAAAGAACTCACCAAACTCCACACCTGAGAAACAAATAATCCAGTGAAGAAATGGGCAGAAAACATGAATAGACACTTCTCTAAAGAAAACATTCAGATGGACAACAGGAACATGAAAAGATGCTCAATGTCACTCCTCATCAGGGAAATACAAATCAAAACCACACTGAGATACGACCTCATGCCAGAGTGGCTAAAATGAGCAAATCAGGAGACTATAGATGCTGGAGAGAATGTGGAGAAACGGGAACCCGGGAACCCTCTTGCATTGTTGGTGGGAATGCAAACTGGTGCAGCCACTCTGGAAAACAGTGTGGAGGTTCCTCAAAAAATTAAAAATAGATCTACCCTATGACCCAGCAATAGCACTGTTACGAATTTACCCAAGGGATACAGGAGTGCTGATGCATTGGAGCACTTGTACCCCAATGTTTATAGCAGCACTTTCAACAGTAGCCAAATTATGGAAAGAACCTAAATGTCCATCAACTGATCAATGGGTAAAGAAATTGTGGTTTATACACACAATGGAATAGTACTTGGCAATGAGAAAGAATGAAATATGGCCTTTTGTAGCAACATGGATAGAACTGGAGACTGTTATGCTAAATGAAATAAGTCATACAGAGAAAGACAGATACCATATGTTTTCACTCTTACGTGGATCCTGAGAAACTTAACAGAAGACCATGGAGGAGGGGAAGGGGAAAAAAAAGCTAGAGAGGGAGGGAGGCAAACCATAAGAGACTTAAAATCTGAGAATAAACTGAAGATTGATGGGGGGTGGAAGGAAGGGGAAAGTGGGTGATGGGCATTGAGGAGGGCACCTGTGGGGATGAGCACTGGGTGTTGTATGGAAACGAATTTGACAATAAATTTCATATTAAAAAATAAATTAAAAAAAAGAAAATAATGCCTTATGAATGTATGATATATGGAGAAACCCCAATAGTTTTACTTGCTGATACTATATGTCTTGTTGGAGAATAAATTTTGGAGGTTTTTTTTCTCTCTCCGTCCCCCAAAATCTCAAAAGGTAGCAACTGTTGATCAGGCTGTGGAGAAAAGAGAACCCTTATACATTGCTATTGGGGATGTAGATTGATGCAGCCACTACGGAAAAGAATATGGATAGTTCTCAAAATATTAAAAATGGAAGTAGCACATGATCCAGTAATCCCACTTCTGGGTATATATCCAAAGGAAATAAAATTACTATCTTTAAGAGATATCTACACTTCCATGTGTATTGTAGCATTACTCACAATAGTCTACATAGAAAAACAACCGTGTCCATCAACAGATAAATGGATAAAAAATGTGATATAGACCCATACACACACACACACACACACACACACACACACACACACACACAAATATTATTCAGCCTTAATAAAGAAG
The DNA here is from genome assembly GCF_027475565.1 of Acinonyx jubatus. NCBI lineage: Eukaryota > Metazoa > Chordata > Mammalia > Carnivora > Felidae > Acinonyx > Acinonyx jubatus. The sequence goes on from NC_069380.1 coordinate 40,949,720, forward strand.
GAAATCCTGCCATTTGTGACAACATGGATAAACCTGGAGGACATTATGTTGAGCAAAGTAAACCAGACAGAGAAGGACAACTACTGTAGGATCTCCTTATAAGGGGAATCTTTAAAAAAAGTTAAATTCATAGAAACAGAGTAGAATGGTGGTTACCAGCGATTAGGGGTGGGCAGAATGGAGGAGATGTTAGTCTAAGGGTACAAACTAAGTTAAAAATGAAATTCCCTGTGCTCATAATCTGAATAGTATTAGAGCAAAGGCAACATTATAATTCTTTTATTTCCCTCATTGTATTAAGTTTCTATAGGTCTATAAAAATTACATAAATTTAATGGCTTAAAACAACATAGATTTTTTTACTTTACCGTTCTGTGGAAGTCTAACATGGGTATCTGGGCTAAAATCCCAGTGTTGGCAGGGCTGCGTTCCTTTTTGGAGCCTCTAGGGAGAATCTGTTTCCTTGCTATTCCAGTTTCTAGAGGACATGCATACTTCTTGGCTTGTGGCTTCCTTCCTGCTTCTTCAAAGCCAAAGATGTTGCTTCTTTCTGATCATTCCTCCCTAGTCGCATCTCCCCTGACTACAGATGGGAAATTTTCTCCACTTTTAAAGGGCTCTTGTGATTAGATTGGGCCCACATGGAACATTTAGGCTAATCTCCCCTTCTCAAGGTCCTTAGCTTAATCACATCTGCAAAGTAGTCACAGGTTCCAGGGATTAGGACATGGCCATCTTTGTGGGGCCATTACTCTGTCTATTACGCCCATTTTATGCTTTTCATCTCCTTCTTCAAACTTGATAAGAATCACTCAGAGATTTTCTTGAAATCTCTTAACTCACAGTCCCTCATTTCTAATGAATAGATGCAAGCCTCAGCTAAACTGCCTGTTCAATTATTATGGCAGAACTTCATTACAGCCGTGTTACAAACATCTCAGACAGTATTTATCTATCTATCTATAAAAGCCAGTTTTAAGTAGCAGGCTTATTTTATCATTTCTCTTTAGTGTGCATCTTAGTTTTACTAGACCCCTAACAGATTGTCTCAAACATTCTTTGGATGTACATCCCCCATACAAGACTCAAAAAGAAAAAAAAAAAATTGCACATAACCTAAAGGACAGCCTGTGATTATGAAATAAATATTCCGTCACTGCAGATTCCTTGTCTTGATTCTTGCATGTCAAGTTAGAGCTGGTTCACTGGGAGGTGACTAAGATGTTTATGAAGGACGGTAGAAGTGGAGCCAAAGCCCCAGAAAGCTCAAGCCAGTTGTGTTTATTGGGATAAAAAAGAAAACATGGTACAGACAATGAAAAAATGCATAAGTATGGGGTGACTGGGTAGCTCAGTTGGTTAAGCGTGCAACTTTGGCTCAGGTCATGAGCTGACAGTTCATGAGTTCAAGCCCCGTGTCGGGCTCTGTGCTGACAGCTCAGAGCCTGGAGCCTGCTTCAGATTCTGTGTCTCCCTCTCTCTCTGTTCCCCTCCCACTCACACCTTGACCCTCTCTCTCTCTCTCTCTCTCTCTCTCTCTCTCTCTTTCTTTCTCTCTCTCTCTCTCTCTCAAAAATAAAGTTAAAAAAAGATTTTTAAGGAAAAATACATTAAGTAAATGTATAATCAAAATATATATGTAATATGATTGTGACCAAGTGTTACTAAAAATATAATATAAACAAAAGGAAGACACAATCTAGCTAAAGTATTGAAGAATAGCATTTCTGTAGGTTTTATTTGATCTCAGGCCTGAATGAGGAGAAAGAATCAACCACCATAAGTAGCTGGGGCAAGGCACGGCAAACAGAGGAAACAACAATTAAAAGATCTTGAGGCAGGAACTACCTTGGGGGCATAATGACAGTTTGTATAGCTAGAGAAGAGTGAACAAAGGCTGGAGGCAGGAGGCCAGGTATATAGGAGATAAGGACAGAAAGGTAAGCAAGGTCCAAGACATTTAGAGCTTTATAGTTAGAGAGGCTACATAGTTTATTGCTTTAACTATGTCAATTTTTGGAGTGGAAAGGACACTGTCAACAAGAAAGAAAGAAAGAAAGAAAGAAAGAAAGAAAGGAAAAAGGAAGAAAGAAAGAACAAAAAAAGAAAAGATAAAAAGAGATCATTGAGAACAGAAGGCTAGAGCAATTTAGGACAACCCATATAAATGAGGACTCTCCCAGACAACCTGAGACACATACCTTCCTTACTTATAGACCAGGTAATGAGTTTTAATTTTGTCCCAGTGCAATATGGTCTGATAGCTGCCCTAAGAAGATGGTCTGACTGTACTGTGGAGAAGAGATTATGAATATCCAAGAGAGGATACGGGGACCCAGCGAGGAGACCACTGCATCCAGCATTACAACATTATTGGTATAGCAATGAAGATGCTAAAAATGGTTAGATATAAATTATAATTTGCAGATAGTGGTGACCGGCCTTGGGGGTGGATGTGAGGAAAAGAGAAAAATTAAGCATGACTCAGGATTTTTCGCTCAACAGGTGGGGAGACAGCAGTGCCCTTCTAATCTGAAACATAGATGACTAGGGATGAAAGTGTGGTGGGCTTCAGTGAAGGTAAGAACACTACGGTGAAGATTTATATTTTAGAATTATTTTTATAGAGGAAATATGTAATGTCTCCTGGTTGAATGGCCTTGCTTGAACATGGTGTAGAAGATAGGCAAAAATCATGAGGTCCATATACCAGTTGGAGTCTGAAGAAAAGAGAATTGAAGATGGCTGGCGATTGTGATGACAGTTAGTACAAAAACAAAGTAAAACACTGAGTTTTCTTTTCAAATAGAACAACAAATCACATCTATCAGACCCCAGTTCTCCTCTTTCTCAGTAATAGAAGAATTCCGTAGAAGAATTCTATTACTCTCTCCTTCTAACCCCCACCTTTCACACTAGGATCAGATAACTGCCTTACTGTGTGATCTCAAACAAGTTACTTCACCTCTCTGTTCTTAAAAATCCTCATCTTTAAAACGAGGACAATAAGGCGCTTCTGGGTGGCTCAGCTGGTTAAATGATTGGCTCTTGATTTCGGCTTAGATCATGATCTCACGATTCATGGGGTCAAGCCCCAGGTCAGGCTTTGCAGTGACAGTGTGCAGCCTGCTGAGAATTCTCTCTCCCTCTCTGTCTCTCTCCACTTTGCACACACGTGCTCTCTCTCTCAAAAATAAATAAACATGTAAAAAAATAAAGTAAAATGAGGACAATAAATGTTGCTAAAATAAGGTTGTTGAGAAGATTAAAGTAGATAATGCCTGCAAAATGCTTAGAACGGCATTTATATGTTGTTAGTCTTTATTTATTTTGTGATTATCATTACTAATGTCGTTACTACTAGGGTATCACAAACACTTGTTTATACCATCTCCAGACTCAGAGAAGTCCCCTCCCAAGAACACAATGACAAATGTCCCCTTCCCCTTCCTTAAAGAACGGAAAAAATTGCTCTTCCGAAGCAGGAAAAACAAACGCATGTTTATACCCTGGTATATTAAATTTCATATATACCTATGATTTTTTAAAAGTGAAACTAAATGCTTAAATATTTATTTAAATTCATTTTTAAAACCATGCTTGAGCAAGCTCTTAGAAGAGTCTCTATCAGGTAATTTGATAACAAGTATAGCTCCATCTATGGGGAGCCCACCCTATGTTGAGAGCTATGTTAGGCAGTTTACACACATCATCTTGTGTACTTACAATACTTTTTCTATGTAACTATGAATATCTCTGCTTTTACAGGTCTGACATTTAGAGTAGTTTATTCATTTTCCTGAGACCACGGGTTTAATGGACTTAAGTTCCTCCTGTTCCCACTGTACAGAAATGGCTCAACTGTGTAATACATATCTGTAAACATCTATTGAGCTCTATTCTGTACAATGAGCTTCAATTACAGCAGACCTGTGGGACATGGATCGTAATTCCCATTACACAAATAGGGACACAGAGAGGCTCTGAGAAATCAGTGATTTGTCCAAGGTTACATTATGTAAAAGGTTTGACACAGGGGAGCATCTGGGTGGCTCAGTCAGTTGAGCCTCTGACTTCTGCTCAGGTCACGATCTCACAGGTTTGTGGGTTTGAGCCCCACATTCATCTTGCTGCCCTCAGTACAGATCCCGCTTTGGATCCTCTGTCACCCTTTCTCTCTACTCCTCTCCCAGTCATGCTCTCTCTCACTCTCAAAAATAAATAAATGTTACAAAATTTTTAAAAATTGACATAGGGTTTGACCTCAGGTTTTCTGGCTGCAAGATGGTCTTCTTGCTTTACAGCAAGACTTCCAGTAGAGGGTTTGGCTGTAGTAATGCTGGGCGTGGACTGATGAATAGACATTCCAGGATAAGTTGTGGTTTTTAACCTCAGTATAATTACAATTACATAAAATAATAAATCACAACCGCCAAATAGCAAAGAATAAAATTTACACTGCAAACGTCAATTTGGGGGGCTTATTACATACGAAGTTAGTTCATAATAGGCTAAACTTCCAATCCACATATTTTCTATTTGACTTCTTTTAAAAATATAATCCATATGTCCCAATTTCTTGGGAAAAATAATTAATCAATGTTAAGTTCTCTTTCCCCTTGACTTCTGTACTGCAAATATCATACCTTATTGTATCTCATAGTTGAGATGTCATGGAGTCAATCACCGGAATACTCCAAAGATTTATTTTAACGAAAAATATTTTTGAATCGATATAGAATTTTCAGGGGTCACTTTGCCCCTGTGCTAAATTCTCTCTATTATGCCAGAGTTTTCACTAAATCACATATGTTTTTTACATCATCTTTATCATATTCACTCTTACCTTCTCACTCCTATAATCTAGATTCAGATTGTATTCCACATTCAAGATACCTTAAAATAAAAATGTTTCAAAATAACAATAATTGGATTATTGATATTCACATTGTACTCACATGTGTTGATATATGGCATTGTGTGATATTGATGGCATTTCTTATAGAGTCTTTTTTTTTAATGTTTATTTTTGAGAGAGAGAGAGAGAGAGAGAGACAGAGTGTGAGCATGGGAGCGGCAGAGAGAGAGGGAGACACAGAATCCAAAGCAGGCTCCAGGCTCTGAGCTGTCAGCACAGAGCCCGACGCGGGGCTCGAACTCACAAACCGCGAGATCATGACCTGAACTGAAGTCGGATGCTTAACTGACAGAGCCACCCAGGCACCCCTCTTATAGAGTCTTTGAAAGCAAACCTGTATAGATTTTCATAAAAGGCCCAGAAAATTGCCATTATTTTACTACTTCATAAAACACATATATATTTATTACTTACTTATCCTCCTCAAAGCAAATGTTTTGTAATAATCTATACTTCCTTACAGTGGGAGCCTCCCTATCAGCCTCTCTGCCTCCAGCATTATTCTAGAAGAGGTACAATTAAATACCTTTTCCCTTTTCATGCCCTTGTCTGACATAGGCAATCGAATAGGTTTTATTTCAGAATGTATAGTAAAATAATCTTATTGAATGTTTATTACATTCCAGACACTCTTCTAAGTTGTGTGTTTTTTTTTTTTCCACCTGGTATGTTATTATTGATTTATTTGATTTTTATAACAGCACTATTCAGTAGGCATTATATTATCCTCATTTTACCAGTGAAGAGACAAAGGCATTTGTAGTTAAGCAACTTTCCAAAACTCCCTAGGTAGGTAATAAATTGCTAAGTAAGAATTTCAAGCCAGTCCAGTGGCCAAGTAATTCACTACTACTTTATGTTTACTCAAATGTTCAGTGGTCATATCATGAAGAGGCTTAGGATTTTGAAGTTTCTGGTGAAATCTACTAGGGACCACTGGGTGGGTGTTCTGTTCTTTCACAGGAATGTTGCTATAGACTGAATGTTTCTGTCCCTCCCAAAATTCATATGTTGAAAGCCAATCCCTAGTGTGATGGTACTTGGAGGCGGGGCCTTTGGGAGGTGAATAGTGTCCTTATAAGATCCCAGAGAGGTCCTTTACTTCTTCCGCCAATGAGAACACAGTGATAGGACAGTTGTCAATGAGCAAGAAAGCAGGTTCCCACTAGATGACAAATCAGCTGGCAGCTGAATCTTGAATTTCCCAGCCTCCAGAACTGTGATAAATAAATGTTAGTTGCTTAATCCACACAATCTATGATATTTGGGTTATAGCAGGGCAAATAGCCTAAGGAAGGTATTTTAAAGCTGAAATAAAATGATTTATTTGAAAGCATATTTTAAATAATGCAGCACACAGTGTGTTGTAATTAGTAGAATTTTAAATAATAGGTCCTTTCATAAAAGTCACCCTTTATTTTATAAAATTTTGTTTTCAAGTTTGGTGTTTTTATTCTACTCCTTTTTAATGCAAGCTGATTTTGAGCATTTTGAATAACAAATTGCTTGAAGGTATGTACTGTGCTTTCAAAATAGAATTAGCTATTTCCTTTCTGTTTCCCTGTGAATATCTATTTTTAAAAATGTTGAGGATCAAAATAAAAGGTTATTAAAAGAGAAAAATCAGGGAAATGAAAAGAAAAAATTAAAAAGGTGTCTGTAAAAGGAATATAGTTACCATTATTATACTAACTTGGGCTCTAAGTTTTGAGTGTTTTGACACTCCAGAATTACATAATTTATTTTACATAATGGAGAAAAATATGCCAATTTTTAAAGAGATGAAAACAGTTTTAAGGCACTGAATTCCAAAATAAATTTGTCAAATGACACCTATTTCAAGAATATTATATTTCTTTTTTTTTAATGTTTATTTTTGAGAGAAAGAGAGAATGTGAGCCAGGAAGGGGCATTGAGAAAAGGGGGAGGAGAGGAACTGAAGCAGACTCCATACTGACAGCAGCGAGCCTGATGCAGGGCTCAAACTCATGAACCGTGAGATCATGACCTGAGCTGAAGTCAGACACTTAACCGACTGAGCTACCCACCCAGGTGCCCCAGCATTTCAAAATAAATATGTTTCATTTTCACATTAAACCATATTGTGTATAGAGAGTCAGTGTTCATCATCCAGCTGTTAACTGTGTGGATAGTTAAGAATATATTCAGCGCAAGGGCAAAAGAAAACTGTCTTGTGATCTGATGTCAAAAGGCCAAAGTTAAATTATGTTGTGGCATTGTGAATAGCACATCCATTGTCTGTACAATATAACTTAACTCTTACTTGTCCAGCGCAACAAACGTAAAGAGACTAACTATGTTCATTTTCCGGGAAAACAAGATTTACAGATGTTAAGTAGCAGGTTCAAACTCAGTAAAGAACTGTATCTAGGCAAGTCTATTTTCAAAGCCATGTTTTTTCTAATAAAATTTTCCTTCCTTCTGAAGAGTCAAAAGAGTTGGTGATAGCTGAACCAAGTTTACAAGCGTTAGTAAAATTCCACTGGGTAGAAAGAGACAAAAAGTGTAACCCAGAGAGAGAACAGCGTTTGCAAAGCCTCGGGACAGGAGAGGCTACTCAATGACCTGAAAGTTGTTGGTTGTGGGTGAAGTTTGACTCGACTTCTTTTCTGGAACCAGCTCATGCAGAAAGTTAGCCATTCTCAGAAGTCTGGATTTCATATTGAAGTCATGAGAAAACACTGATGGATTCTCTACATTATGTGGGGAGTGGCAAATAAAAGAAATGAAAGCTTAAGATAAAATTTGCTGCTGGGATTAGTGACCTAGCTAAAGTCATCATATTCTTGAAATATTTAAAGATGTCACTACCCTCTTCCCTCCTCTTACTAGCAGAGTTCAAAAGCTCAAGTGCAAGAGTAGAGACATTAACTTGTGGAATTGGATAGGATGTTCATAGGATTGAACAGGTATTAAAAGAATTTTAAGGTAATAGCTATAGAATCTGTAGAGATGTGAGTCAAGTGAATGAAAAGAAGGGAAGAGAAGGCAGGGGTGGATGACACACTGAAAGGTAATTTAGTAGGATGGTAGGTCAGGCAGAGGTTAAAAGAATTGCTATGTGACCTGAGGAGCACCCAGGTGGGAAACACCAAATCTAAAAGGGAGTTTCTAGCAACACTCTCCAACCTTTGCCCCACGTAAATCATTGCATTATTACCCTACAATGTAAACACATTTCCTCCGCGTAGAGGAAGAATTTACTACAATGGAATGTTGGGGGGAAGCATATTAGTCAGGAAACAAATGCAGGGGTATAGGCTCTCTGGCTGCCAAGGCTGTATGCTATTCAAAAATGTTTGGCAAGATAAGCCAAGATGATGTGTAGAAATGCCATAGAGTATTGCCTACCAATAATCTCACAAGTTGATTGTTTCTAGGTGATAACAAGTTCTGAGTTGCAGCCAGGGGAATGGGTTGCTAATTGATATAAGAGTTACCCGTACGGACAGCAGAAGTTGACATAAAGACATAGACAACGAGTAAGGTTATCAGACCTTTTAACAAGTGGCAGAGAGCAATCTGAATTTGAAAATAATGATGAAAGCCTAAGACAGAAAGTAACAGCAAAATTTTCCTGGGAAGGGTGCAGAGAAAGTGATAGCCATACAAGACTTTTGTTGCATGAGAAGTAGAAGAGAAGAACTGCTGTTTTAACACCTGTCACCTCCAAAAGCATTCACACTAATTCTGGTTTTAGTGATACATGCACTGAAGTATTTAGAGGAAATACATTTTGGAATGCATCAAGGAACAGGATGGTGATGGATAGATGGATAGAGATGTGGTTAAGCAAATACAGTAAAATAGTAATGGCGTCAAGGCAGTCATTACACAGGTGTTCACTAAAAATGATTTCACCTTTTCTGTATGCTTGCACACTTTCTTTAAAAATGCTGGGAAAGGGGCACCTTGGGGGTTCAGTCGGTTAAGTGTGCAACTCTTGATTTCGGCTCAGGTCATAGATCAAGCCCTACAGTGGGCTCTGCGCTGAGAGTGCGGGGCCTGCTTGGGATTCTCTCTCCTTCTTTCTCTGCCCCTCCCCTCTCATGCTCTCTCTCAACATAAACTTTAAATTAAAAAAAAAAAAGATGTTGGGAATAAACAGATTTAGTGGTGGTGGAGATATTTGTTTTCTTGTTTGCCCCACTGCAGACCTGGGACATTGCCTAACCATGACATGAGGACATGAGGTTCTAAACCTCCAGTACTGGAAGAAGTTCCAGTTGTTCTCTCAAAACTCTACATTTTCTTGGGTTCAGAACTTAGCTCCTTTGACCTTGAGCATTATAGCCTTAGTGTAGACTTTTTCAGGTATCACAATAATGAGGGCACCTTGGGGAGTGGCCTTCGACAATGTCAAAGACTGTAGATATAATCACAGCAAATCAGGGTGTGAGTGAAGCTATCACGGGAACCAAGAGGTTAGGCTGGAGAGCACTTCTGTTACACACTCTGGAAGATACTCCGATCTCTTCGGAAGAATCTGACAATGTCAAGAATTCCAGAGGAGTTGAGGAAAGAGTCACAAAAATACCGATTTATGAGTATAAAAAATATGTCTCCTTACTTGGTGTGACTTGGGAATCACTACTTATAAATAATTATTCAAAACAGACATGGAGTTGGAAGAATGGTCACAGCTCTGTTCCTCAAGAGTTTTCAACAGGCAATAGAATAATGAGTTGCCCAGAAGAAAAGAGATGATACTGGATGAAGCTCGGTTTTAACTAAGACTAAAGTTGCAGCAAAGAGAATGTGATGCGATGGGAAAAGTAGGAAAATTTAAATGCACTGAGCTCGGTATCTGAAGCCTTGGTGCCTAGAACCAGGTGGGAGAGCCTGAAAAGTAGCCAGATCACCCCCAGCAAAACAGGAGCAGAAACACTGATTGGATATGAGGTTTATTTAAAGTCACTCTTTCCCTCTAGACTCTGAATTTCATGAATGTGGTCCTAAATATCTTCTTCATCTCTGTATTGCCAGCACAAGTTATTGTGTTTAAAACTAGAGCCATATTTCCTGTGAAGATAACAAAGCCCTTGGGCTTGAGGGTCCATTCCTTCCTTAGGTACATTCATGGCCCTGGGAGGGCCCCAAGCAATGCATTCGCAAGTTCATATGTTTTTGTTAAACATTTGCCACTTTGTGAATGGTTCATTCTATAGCCTTTATTAAAGACAGACTCCAAAATTATACACACTTAGGCTCCTCCAAATCCGAACCCATCACTGCATCTGATGCAGTAATATTCAATTAATATTTATGGGATTAATGAACACATAAAAGAGATTTAATGATAAGATTTACAAGAAGGGACCTTAGAACTACCTCTAAAACGTGGGGAATGTATCTCAAAAGCGTTCAGCACCTTGCATATATTGCAAAAATGCTTACAATCTTTTCCTAAATATTAATTTTTTTAAATCTAAAAATATATATTAATGTTTGGGGAAAGTTTGTGAGAGGAGAGAGGAACGAACAAAAGTGGAAAATGGGTGTTTTAAACACCTCACTCCAAGAAAGTCCTCACAAAAGTCTGTGTATTTAAATAAATCAAATAAATGAGACTGAAAATATTGAGCTTTTTTCAGTGAAAGACATAATGGGGCATACATATTTTATTTTCTCTAATAGCTATCAAGAACAGCCTTAAGCAACTCGTTTTAATTCCAAAGCAGATTACAGAAGAAAGTAGGTGGCCACTGGAGAAATAAAATACTAATATAAGGATTTTCAAAATATTTCTATAAAACAAAAAAGCCTCCGATAAATTGCGTAAACTAACAAAATAATTAGGATACCTTTGGAGAAGTTTTTGGACAAACTAATAGGTATTCTTTAAATGTTTCTGAGAAACCAAAGAAAGAAATTGAGAGACACCATATTTGAAAATCTTCACTGAACAGTCATTTTTCTTTTTTAAATAAAGAGAAAAGAAAAAGAAAATAAAGTTGTATCTTAATCCTATTTGTAATGTTCATGTTAAGAGAAGCAGCATTAGGCATATTAATGTGTTTGCCTCTCCTCTAATTTACGATTCCCTTCCTTCTTTAATGAGATCTGCTCTGCAGCCCATAAAATAATTGTTATGGTAAACTGACTTTTTAAAATTAGCTACACACCAGTTGGTCCAGAAACCTATTCCTCTAGACCATTCATGCACAAAATACCTTTGTGTGAAACCCTTTCCAAATGTGTAATGACTGGAGTTTGTCCAGAAGTTTGCCCGCAGAGTCTCTCAGTGGAAACAGCTTTACAATTTCCTTTCCTCACAAGCGTTTCCATGAGGTTCTCTGTCATGAGTGCGTGCTCAGGCCACTTGCAGGCCGACACTGAAGAAAATACATTCAACCCAAGTGCTGTTTCCAAAGAATGCGGCTTCTCTAACCTGCAGAGATGCTACCTGACCCAGCGTCTGGTGGTATGGCACTAACGATGAAGGAGAGACTGATAGAAGATTCTCAAGGGAGCCGGCAGAGTACTCAACTGGAAGGATCTAGCCTGTCCTTGGAGCCATGAACTCATTGCTTCATACTCTTACGAACTGTTTTCCCTGTGTTAATTCTCACACTGTGACTGTTGCTCTACCAGAGTGACCCCTGATGGAAGAAGGCAGACAGAGAAAGGAATGGTTGGCCCCCTTCCTCAAAGGTGGGAAAGAGAGTGACTGTGAGATACCCCGTGGATATAGATACAATCTGGTAGGCACGCAAAGTAGTAGAGAGGGAGGGTTGAGGTGGAGGGGCAGGCTCCTTTCCCACTCACCAGCAGACGCCTAAATCAAAGAGGCTAACAGGGCCGAATGTGTACTAAAGCAGGTACTGATTAGCATAAATAGTTTTCAAGTGTTCCAATTTGCCTTCATGGAAGCATCCTGCATATCTGGAAGAAAAATGAAGCTTCGCTTTAGAACAATTAATATCATATCTTTTGTAACACTTAAAAACTCTAAGGAAAACTAAACTGAAACAAGGGAAGCTTTAGCATTACTTAGCACATATTACATTATTCTGCTGAATTATTTGCTTCCTTTTTTTTTTCCTTGAGAGCATGATAGTTTAATGTACAAAAGAAGATTAGGAATTCCCCTACCTACACTGGCAAATACAATTCTCTTTAAGTCTATTTTACTTTTGGCATTTGAATCAAGGACATGAACATTTATTCTTTTTAATATTTTACAAATATATTAAGAAACTTCTAAGTCCAGGCTTTATTCTGGGCACTAGAAAGCGAGTAGTGAACAAAGTTGATATACATTGGAAGTTCTCAGCATGGCATACTGCTTATTTTAAGTAAATCCCATGTATTGATAGAACTGTAGAACTGGTCCATTTGTATTACTTTCTTTTGTATTATTAATCAAATATTTAAAATTAAGAGACCTGTCCAGTATCAATAAAAATTTGTGTTTAGAATGCATCACCTCAGGGTGCCTGGGTGGCTCTGTCGGTTAAGCGTCCGACTTCGGCTCAGGTCGTGACCTTGCGGTTCATGAGTTCTATCCCTCGTGTTGGGCTCTGTGCTGACAGCTCAGAGCCTGGAGCCTGCTTTGGATTCTGTGTCTCCCTCTCTCTCTGCCTCTCTCCCACTTGCGCTCTGTCTCTGTCTCTCAAAAATAAGTAAACATTACCAAAACAGAAAGAATGCATCACCTCAAGGCAACATTTGCTACTATCACCTAAAATACTGGAAACATCAACCAAGAGGATGGAGTCTGACATGTCTGAGAGATCAGGGTATAGATATAGAAAAATGTCTCTTTGGGGTGCCTGGGTGACTCCGTTGGTTAGGCTTCCCACTTTTTATTTTTTATTTCAGTTTTTTATGTTTATTTATTTTTGAGAGACAGACAGAGTGCCAGCAAGGGAGGGTCAAAGAGAGAGGGAGACCCAGAATCTGAAGCAGGCTCCAGGTTCTGAGCTGTCGGCACAGAGTGCAACACAGGGCTCCAAGTCACGAGCCATGAGTTCATGACCTGAGCCGAAGTCGGACACTCAACTGACTGAGCCACCCAGGTGCCCCAAGCATCCCACTCTTGATTTTGGATCAGATCATGATCTCACGCTCGTGAATTTGAGCCCCAGATCAGGCTGTGTGCTAACAGTGAGGAGCCTGCTTGGAATTCTCTCTTTCTCTCTCTGCCCCTACCTGTTTGCTCGCTCTCTCTCTCTCTCTCTCTCTTTCAAAGTAAATAAATGAGTGTAAAAAAAATTAAAAAAGAAAAAAATCTCTCTGATGAAAACAATTGTAAACAATATTTCCCAGTATATAATGGGGAAGATGACGAACCAAGTTCTTTAGATTTTCTCCAGAGGAACATGTCTGTTTATACTAAATACAACTCAAAGGAAAACTGTGATTTGTTTTCTGGAAACTTACTTTATGGCCAGTTGCCAAAGAGTAATATAGGTAGTGGACAGTTCGTAAGTAGGAATTGCAAATGGGAGAAGACATAAGGGAGAAAGTGAGATGGCACATAAGCCAGGCCAATACTCGGCTGGGTACATTTTTAAAATACAGGGAAATATACAAATGAGTAAGGAAGAGATGGCTGCAGCAAGCTACAAACCTTGTAACTCAACCAGGCTCTGTCCAATGGCAGAAGTCAAGAGACAAAAACTCAGATCTAGAGCCCTCTGTGAAAATAGAATGATTACGGGAAGGACAAAGCCAGATGCAAACGGTGAATTCTAAGAGTAAAAGGCAGTGCCATGGGTTAGAGATAGGCATAGATGATAGAGACCAAAATGAGAGAGAGAGAGAGAGATCAAGAATGGTTGAACCAGGCCGACTACAGGTCCTAGTGGCATCTGGAAGAGAAGTGAGTGAACGAGTCAGTGAGTGAGTGAGTGTGTGGGTGTGAGTGTGTGTGTTGTGGGAAGGGGTCCAAGGAAGGACTAAGACATTTGAGAATTCAGGTGGAGGACAGATCAACATCAGGCTGCATTTAGTTGCAGGTAACAGATCTGTGCATGGGCAGCTGTTCTGCAAACTGTTACGGTATCCAGACTCCACCCAAGTTCAGCTAATGTTACACTGTAGCTGATCCTTAGGAAAGAAGTGATTTCTTAAGAAATGAAAAGGTTGTAGTGAGAGATAACAGTTCAATCCCCTTCCTCAATAAATGTAACAAGCGGTGCATTCAAAGGCAAAGCTGTAGCATATATGTATTTTCAAAAACTAAAATAAAATTACCTTCCTCTTTAAAAAGAATGTGTGCCCTCAACAAACAGAGCTTGACATACTTTATAACTGCCTGGAAATAGTCATGTTTCTCAGCAAAGCATACCTGAATCAATTCCTTGTTTAAAATGTTTAAAATGTATTCAATTTAAATGCACATGAAAGGGCATAATAAACTTGTTTCCATTAAAATCAGGTCATGGCACAATTTATATTTTTAACTGCACAGAAATGTTAAGTGTTTTATAAAACAGATCATCTGAGAATACAATTGTCGAATGATCCAAGATTGGAGCTCTGGCTTTCTCACAGCTAGAAAGATGGTTAGCAACGACAGAGGCTGGGCATAAAGAGCTACAGGAAGTTCACTTTGACTCCAAACCTTCAAAAATTTCAGTAGTGGATTCTAAAGTTCAGTTAATGCTAATGGCCAGTCTTTTGTTTCGAATAAAATGAAATGTGGTGAAATATAGCAGGAAAAGAATAACAAATAGAGTACATCACATGTAATACATCATGACACTTTTATTTCAGGAGTTCGTTTGGGTATGTGTGCCAGATCACAATGCAATATGTATTTCTTATTGTGGGTTGGAGTCAAAAAGAGTTGGATATTACCTGGCCTAGAAATGGAAATAGGGAAGAAATGGCCCTATCCTTTTCTTTATATCCTCCTTCAGGCTATATCTTATGATATTTTTCTTTATTCAAGTGTTTTATGAATGTTGCTTTTTATCTGATTTCACCTGCATAAAATGTTGGGAGGGAAATATGAGAAACAAGATTTTTTTTTTAATATGTGCACCTCCCTAAGGATGATTCTGCCAAATAAAATATCCTTCCAAGGACACCTTCTAAAATTCCAACTTTTAGCATTATTCAAACAGTTAAAACCCAATGAAAATGTTGGTATTACCAAACAGCATTAATGTTTTTGGTTTTCAGTTAATCATGCCACTAAGCCTTGAAGCTGCTGACACATATAAACACCTCATCATTACAATTTTAAAACAGCTTTAAAAAAAGAACGCAAATGAGTCAGACTTTTTTTTTTCTTTATCTGCTTCAGGCAATGAAAGAATTTGCTGTGTCTCCATGCGACATTTGAAATTTCCCTCATTTAAATTGTCCCAACTTCAAAGCATTTAAAATACAAATCCATCTTCTTTTGGCAGTCTCAATGTCAAAAAGTTATCAAGGGAACAAAGCCCACCTTCAGCCTAATAAAATGATACTTTTTATGAAAGACATTTCCATTATCTACAGCTAAACTAAATTCTATAAACAATCACCACAATGCTGAATTCAAATTACCCTATTTAGAAAAAAAAAAATTGTCAGAAAATAAGAAATATTAAAAACTCCATAGAGACATGAAATCAGAAGAGTCAACTCATACTTAATAATGCAGCCCACAGAAACTGCCATATGAAACCACAAAAGCTGTTGGAATAATACAAGAGAGATTGACAATTCTGGCTTCTGTTCTTTCTTCCATGGAATGAAAGTATCATTACACTTAACGCTCTTCATTTTGGATCTTGGTTTCCTACTTAGAAAAAGTAACTGAAAATTCGCATCACGTCTACTTGCAATCTGGATAAAGAGACCTGAATAAAAACTAATATATTTATTTCTAGATTAAATATTATCATTGACTTAACATGTCATAAATAATTTTATTTTCCTGAGCCAAGATGTTGCATTCACAACATGATGGTTGTGTAATGTTGGACGAAATAACTTAAATTCTCCCAGCCTCTGTTTTCCTATCTATAAAATGGGCTAATAGTTCTGCTTCACAAGGTTGCTATGACAATTCAATAGATTAGTAAATGTAAACCACATAATGTAGTGTCTGACATGTAGGAAGTGCTCGGTAATGATCTGATATTATTATTTGCTTAGATTTTCCATCTTCACATCCTGACTCCATGGTGAAATTGTGAGGATTAAGCAGGTAACACATTTGAACATTAGGTAAAAGGTGTTATGTAAACACCAGAATCCATGAGAGCGTGGATCACATTTTGCTACATTTATAAACACTCTTATACACAGACAATATAGAATGATATTAAGGATAATAACATTTTGTAATCATAATCATAATAAAAAATTTAATAACATTAAGTAACTCATAATCGTAAAAATTAAACTTTTTCATGTATATTCTGATACATGGGAACTTTGAGGCAAATTACCCCCCAGGATGTTTCCCCTGTGTTGCTTCCTATTTCTTTTGAATTTTACTTTAAAACCACAAATACAACTGCACAAAGGCTTTCCTACTTGTTTCCCTGACAGACTGGACACAAATGAAACAGACAGTATCTGCTTGCTATAATGAGAAGAGGGAGCCCTCCAACCCTCCCAGTGTGAACCAAACTCGCCACCAGACACATTCATCTCTTTCGTCGGCTTCTTCCTATTCTGTTCCTCCTCCTCACTCCCTGGCATAAACTATAGCGTTCCTGTGAAAAACAGGCAACATGGAATGTCCAGGCACTGTAAGCACAAAAGGGAAAAAGAATCTCACGAAGAGTATGGTACGTAAAGGGCACAATGTAGGTGGCAGGAATCTTACAATCTTACCAGTTTTGAGCCTGGGTAAGGAGCTTGTCTAGAATGTTTCCTAAAAATCTGAAATTCTGTATTTAGGTGAAATAGTTATAAACCTGTGATCATGTGAAGTGCACAACACCTTTAAATGTGTTCCCTTTGAAGACAACAGAGACTCCCTGAGATGGAACTTCTTCACTGCAGAGGTACATAAATATAAATGGAAGTTCATGAAAGTGGAATAACTTGTCCATGGCAGATAGCCAGTTGGAGCTTGGATGCATTTCTCCCAAAATCAGAGCCTGTGCTTTCCTCCTGTGTCACACTCCTTCACATACATGATCATTCATAGAATGTAAAATGTATTCTATTGCTCCACTGATAGCCAGTATGCTTTTGCACATGAAATTTCCCTTCAGTAGTTAAGGGAGCTAAATAAACCGTATGAATTTAACACATAGTAACTGAATGACAATATGGCCACCAGTGCGTAATGTGACAGGCTACAAAAGTAAATATGATGACTATGGCATCCAACCTTATGGAATTTATGGTCAAGAAGGCAACACAAAATCGATAAGAAATACAAACCGGTGTCCAATTATTGCTTGTCTTTTTTTTTCCTTTTTTTTGTAAGCTACCGGGACTTGTCACTACATACAAACTATTGTACTGTCTACTTCCTTTTATTATTTCATTTAATCCCTATCTGTCAATTAAGTATTCATTTCCTTATTTTACGGATGAGGAAACATGTATAACTAGTATATGCTTGTGCCAATTTATTCCCCTTCCAGCAATGGATAAAAACGGCCGATTTCATTATATCTCTCCAATACCAAGTAGCATCTTTTTAAAAAATGCTATTTTGATAGATTAAAGCATTGTATCTCATTTTTCATTTGTATTTTTTTCTAATGAGGTTGGGAATTTGTTGGTATATCAGGAAAGATTTATTAAGCATCCATCATCAATTAAGTACCACGTGGCAGGCATAGTGGATAGAAAGACAAAATTATTGCTTTAAAAATATTAAAGGGATTAAAAGAAAAAAGTTTATGAGTATCACAGGTGAAAAGAAGCAGAGATATTTTCTTCAAGGTCTAGTACCACCCACTTGGTCACAGGGGAATGGTTGCTGAACCTGAACAAGGAGGGCAAAGGACATTCTGAATCATCGCTTATTTGTTGTTGTTTACACAAAGATTCTGCCTAAATAAAGTTAACTATGAATGTACTCATGCAATATGGGTTTTCTGCTCAGCTTTCTGTATGGGTTTCTGCTCTGCCGTACTCCAGTGGCCTGAAATGTAATGAAGCCCTCAATTTAAAAGCAAAGAATGGCTTTCTCAGTGCTGACCCTGACTATATGTGATTTAATACCTATAATTCATCTGAACAAGGAGTTGCTAATTTGAATATAAAGTTTATTTTAATGCACATTCAGAATACGTCTTTTGTGTTGGCTAATATAACTATCTTGTGTTTATAATGTTGCTTAAAGTCCATTACTTACTCCTGAAAAATCAGATTAGAACCAGTACCATTTTTCTGATGTCTTGGCTTTCATTCCATCTTCCTTCAGCCAAATCATACTGACTTCCCAACTTCTCACTGGACAGCCAATGAAATTGCCCTAGGCTAGGATTATCACAGTATGAAAATCAGATAGAATGATAAAGGCACTTAATATTCATTGCACCCTAATGGCATATTTATTTTTCACAGAGCTCTCTCTTTGGTTTGGAAAAACACCTATTCCATTCTCTCCCATTATTTTTATTTCTCTTTAAATTGTACAAACTGTCAGAGTTGAAGCTACAGCTATTTGTAGATGAGATCAAGCTACATCTATGAATCTATTTGTCTAGGAGAGTTGCTTTTGATAATTGATCATAGACTTATGTGACACTGGCTTAAATCATAGGGTGTTGATTGTTCACTTATTAGGAAGTCTCAAGGTGGGTGATTGCTGGGTTAACAGGTTCACTCCTGGCCTTTTCTTCATAATAACAGACAGCTGCATGCAATCAAGATGTCTCTTTTATTAAAGAAAACACAAAAAGTCTGTCCCAGAGGTTTCCCAGAAGACTACCATTTCTGTGTCATTGGCCAGAAATTTGTTACATATTCACTTTTATGCCAGAGACTAATCTTACCTTCAGTGAGATTTCTTTTAAAAAACCTGTCCTATTGCTGAACAAAACCAGGCTGACAGCAATAGGGGAAAAGTTAGGAAATAGCTTTTGTGTAAAAATAATAAAGCATCAGAGAAAAAAATGTTTTAAAAAGCACAGTGATTGATCAAATCTAATCACTTTTTTCCCTTCAAATCTAATCAGTTCTTAAATCTCTTTAAAAACAGAAGACACTATCAATTCATTATGATTGAATTTGACCCAGGGCCAAGTATTATAAAATTTGAATATGTAAGACTATCGCAAATAACACACATTAGACACATATCCTAAATCCAAAGAAAAGCTTTCTTATTGAACCATATTTTACATGTACTCTAATTTAATTCAATTAATATATTACAGAATTATGTCTTGATCCCATTGTGCAGCAAAGAATTCAAAACTTATTGACCCAGTTCAGCCTCAGGAATAAAAAGACCATATACACAGTCAATTGAACACAAATATTATGAGAACATATTTCTCCAACCAAAGAGGTTTTATGCCCAGAATTGTCAGGAAGATATTTGGAACTTTGAACTATAAGACTTAAGTTTGCTGAGAGATAAAAAAGTCAACCTTCAGAAAATTGGACATAAGGTAACTATGAAGCATACCATGCATGGAAAAAAAATAAAAGCAAGGTTGGCATATTTTCAAAATTTATAATTACCTGCTATGTGTAGCAACATCTTCTGGATAGAAATAGTGCAATAGGGGCTCCTGGGTTATTTAATACACTTAGAATAATAGAAAATAGTTTAGGCTTAGTGGTGCCTGGGTGGCTCAGTTAAGCACCCGACTTCAGCTCAGGTCATGGTCTGGGGATTCATGAATTCGAGCCCTGCGTCAGACTCTGTGTTGACAGCCTGGAGCCTGCTTCCGATTCTGTGTCTCCCTCTCTCTCTGCTCCTCCCCAGCTCATGCTCTGTCTCTCAAAAATAAATAAACATTAAAAATATTGTAAATAAAAAGAAATAGCACAATAATTTAGAACAAAAGAGAAAAATGGACTTAATTTTTTTTGTCTGATTTTATTGGTTTCTTTTTTTAAGGAAACACTTTTTAAATGTCAATATTTAAAAGTAATAAGTCAAGAGGCATCTGGATGGCTCGGTCAGTTAAGCATCCGACTTTGGCTCAGGTTATGATCTCACAGTTCGTGGGTTCAATGCCTGTGTAGAGCTCTGTGTTGACATCTCAGAGCCTGGAGCCTGCTTCAGATAATGTGTCTCCCTCTCTCTCTCTGCCCCTCCCATGCTTGTGTTTGCACTCTTTCTATTTTTCTCTCTGTCTGTCTCTCTCTCAAAAATAAATAAACATTAAAAAAAGTGCTAAGTCAAAGCATATTTTATTTATCTAGGGTAACTTGCTTAAATTTCATTGAGTGAATATGACATGTGAATTCTAAGAGAACTGCTATATGCAGAATTATACTCCAGATGCTTGTGTAGCTAATGTGATTAAGCAGGAAACTGTGCTCTTTGTGTAACTGAACATTTTGTTTAAGTAAAATAACCTTGACTTGATTGACTCCTATTCTATTAGATTTTGGATATTTGAATTCACGAGGTGGTCAGTAATGATAAATGATCTTTCCAATATTTCATACACAGTTACACATGAAACATAGGATTCTATTTAAAAAGAATAGGTGGGGCATGGGTTTCTAGAACCATTAATTTCAATGAACTTTAAAATAATCAATATCACAGAGATAAGATACAGTATTAGTTTTCCAAAGAAAATAAATTGCACAAGACAAAGTCAATGACTGTATATATGGTTGGTGTACCAAAAGCAAAATAAGTTTTCTAATAAAAAAGTGGAAATTACAGTTGAACAAAAGTGTGATCAATCAATTAAAATTGTTGGAAGAAGATTTTTCACCTAGACAAGTGTAAAGCAATCATTAAGAACAGTGTTCTGATAAATATTTCTTGCTGAAAGAGAAAAGCTAAGTCTGTTGGGTAAGCAGGAACTAGATCAAGCTATGCTGCCAAAAATAGTTTTTTTAGAATTTTCTGGCATTTGAGCTAATGCCTGGAATTTGCTTTTTCTAGTGCCTTTCCATTTATTACCTTCCAATGGCTGCAGCCTAACATTGTCCCTGTGCTTTCTCCATTTCTACCTTTCATTGTGACCCAGGGAGAGTCCCAAGAGTGGCCTTTCTGCTTTTCCTCATTAGGGCTACTGGCTTGACCAGTCAGCTACATCCCTAACTCCCCGCTCTTTTGAATTGTCAAGGAAAACCAGGGTCAGCCGTAGATGCCGCTCTGAGTGTACAAAACTGAACCAGTGACAACTCACCATAATTTAATATTTTTCTACAAAGTTGAGGAGAAAAACAAAAAGAGCGGGGAGGGAAGACCTAAGTCATGATGGAAGTGAGTTAAAAGTGTTTCTTACTCTGTCTGTCAATAAACATTGTTTAAATTCAAAAGAGCAGTTGGTTTGCAATTAACACTGTGTTAAGATCTGTGTTGTGTCAATAGGCTTTGTACGGAAGCAGGAGACTATGTCCATATGAAAGATGTTACCCAAGCATTGTGGATTACAGAAAAAAAAAAGAATTAATAAGATCAAGAGGCTTTCGAAGCATCTAGCTATCCTATACAGCTGTCATATCATTCCCTCCTTGAGAAAAACGATCCAGATTTCTAACATTCAATAGCCAAGCAAACCTTTGGAGTATAACCTATTTAGGAGTGCAAGAATGCTTATTGATATAAATTAACTTAAGCAGTTTCAATTAACAAAGCAGTTTCTCTTTCCATAATATCAAATGACAACCCCCAAGCCCCCATTCTTATTTGATTACAGAAAATATGTGTCTTTCATAAATTTACTTTTCTTGTTATTTCTGAGGATTCTCAAGAAATGCTATTCTAATACCACAAATCGATACTGGTTTCCTCTTGCCATGTCTTCAAGCAATGTCATTCCAGGATTCTTTTTGTTCCCTCTTGACTCACAAGAGGGACAAGGGAGTGATTATACACCATTCCTACACAGCACAGTTCATGCCAGTCTGTAGTGTGTAACACAATTAGGCTAAATTTTGATTATAACAATGAGAACTACAACGCAGGAAGGGACACCTTAAAAATGGGTTCCATATAAAGTAGTCTTAGCATCTAGCGGTCTTTTCACTTCTAGAACCATCTGTTTTGTTGAATCATTTTGCTTAGGGCCAGCTTCTGTCCTCGTTCTTGAGGTCAAATTCCCACTGCCTCCCTTTTTGTGAGTGTATGTGTTGGGGGTGGACAGGGAAAGGATGAATAAACATTAATCTCCTTCAGCTCTAATTGAGCTCTTAATGACGTCACATCTCCGTCTAATTGTCTTCATTTAGACTTCATCACTGTTAAAGATTGCCTCACGTCTGCATGAGTCACTGTCGCTCACAAGCCGACCTGACCAGAATACAGGGATAGTATTTCCACAGCACAATTCCAATGCCCAATCTAAAATTCAGAATCTACTTATAAATACCATATTTGCCATTTCATCTGCTTCAATAATTTAAACATCCAGATTCCGCTTTGAGCAACAGAAGAAACTCTTGGTAAATTTAAAACAGCAGTTTGTCTCCCCTGCATAAGCATTACTGCTTCTATATATTGGAGCATTGAGTAAGTGCAAATTACTGTCTCTTATGGAATATCTTTTAGTATTTCAAATAAAATGCACCTTTTAAGAATGACTGATAACTCATAATTCAGTATTTAATGCATAAAACTTTGAACAACTGTATTTGAGTGTAGGTTTTTCATATCCACAGCCCAACCATTTTATTTTATAGTGCCATTTAGCAATTGCGGCATAATTCCTAAGTAGTTCATGTTTGAATTTGGAAATTTGAAATGTTTTTGAATTATTTATACTATAATACAAAGTTGAAGAAAGAGAAATCAAAAAAGAACTTTGAGCAGGTTTTTCAACTTCAGGTTGTATTAGACTAGTCTATTGTCTGCTTTATTAGCATGTTGAAAAAAATCCCAGTGAAATAATTACACTTATAAGAAACTGACTTCACCTTGGGTCTCGATTTTCTGCTTTGGTTTATAGATCCCTATTTCCCAACCCTATATTATCCTAATACCTCTCCATAAATATATCCTACTTATCATGTTACAAAGTGTTATAGAACATTAAGCTGGAAAAAATGATATTTAAAAGCCATTTAATCAAATCCACATCTGATGTATATCTTTTAAAAATTCTGACAAATGGTTGTCATATTTATAGCAAGTTTAGCTTGCTACTTCAAGAAGCAGAAGAGTTTTATTCCAAATTTCACACTATGCATTCATTAAATGCCTGCCATATTATAAATCCTGTATGAGATATTTATTCCACAAGAGTAACGAATCAGTCTTCAAATAGTCCCCAGTCAGGAGGAATGGGCAACAAATAAACTGAGAAATACAAATACAGCTTAATGAAATAATACTATGATAAGGAAGGCACTAGAGGAATGCTCAGGAGGAACATCTGGACAAAAGGAAAACCAATCTTTTTCTCTACAGCACTTGCCTACTAAAGGCGTAATCACTATTGCTTCTGCTTTTTCCTGTCACCTACACCCTGGCAAAGCCAGTAAAGTCTGAATCAGCCCCTATTAAAAGAAGGTCTCCTTTTTCCTCAGACAGAAAAAAAAAGAAGCAAAAGAGGAAGAAAGGAAAAACCTACGACACATAGTATATCAGAACAGTCCTAAATCGGTTTAATAATACCTTTAATATCTTTATAATACCTGTAATACAGGCAATTATCTATAGATATCTCGATGTATCTGTATATCTATAACAGTCACTCGGATCGTCTTCCAAGTTCTCTGAGTAGTACCGATGTGCACTTGCAAGAAGGCAAAGCCCATGAATTGATTCCATAAACATTTATTGATTCCACAAACATTTATTGAACCCCTCCTATGTCGAACAGTGAACACAATGGTGAATAAGAGAGACGTCATATTTGTTCTCAGTTTAGAGTCAAAGGAGGGATCCTGGCAAGTAAATGAACAGTTACAATACCGTGCAATTGCTGTGAGTGGGCAATAGTCTTGGTTCCTTGGAAGCAGTCAGAAAAGCCTTTAAAGGAAGTCTTTTAAGCTCTGACCTAAAGAGTAAGAAGGAGTTAGCTACTCCAGGGAAGAGAACAGAAGGCAAGAATGTACCAGCAGAGTGAAGAACACTCACAAAGACCCGGAAGGGAAAAAGAGCATGGTGTTTTCAAGGAACTCTGGGGAGTTCGATTTAGCTGGATCACCAAGTGATCCATGTTTTAGCATAAATTGCGAAGAGGCTGGTCAAGTGATCAGAGGACAGAAGGTGCTGGAGTCTGCAGGCTATTTTAAGACATATGGACTTTTGGACTGAGAATAATAGAAAACCACTGAATAGTTTTGACCCAGAGTGATATGATCAGATTTCATTCTAGACAAAATACACTGTCTACTTGTGGAGAATAGATTTTCAGGACGTCAAGTCAGGAAGCAGATAAGTAGATGTTAGAGCTTGCTACACCACCATGCTGTCTGTCACAGATCCAGTTTAAACAATGCCCCAAATTTGGTCAGCACCAATTGAGATTGGTGGCTCTAGTGGTTTAGTGGCATTATGGCTTTCAGTGATTTAATAGAAGGGGCTATCACACTACCCCTTATGCCCTAGCATAATCTGCTCTCTTGGCCTTCCCCTGTGAGGGTTGTTCTCACACACCACCATCCTACAGCTACAGCAGGGTCCGTAGTGACTCTGGTGCTCAGGTACACAGACGCTCTGGTTCTTTCTTTACTTCTACATTCAGACATGGTCTGGAATAATGAGATCTGACTCCTCTAGAGGCTGCATGGAGACACTGAGTAGAATTGCATTTGAGGCATTTCTGGGATATTTTATTGACCTGTTGTTTTCATGGGTCTGGTATGTAGGAGAAAAAGCTGGACTATATTTGTACATTTGGAGAGCTCACAATTGAACCATTGGCATGTGTAAGATACTCTTAGAGTATTCAGTGTGGGAGAAGACAGAACCTTAGGGAAAACTAACAGTCAACACTTGGAAAAAGAAGGCATTTTGCATAGGATATTAAGAAGACGTACTCTGAGGATATAGAAGGAAAGCCGTCAGAATTCCTTGTTGCAACACTAAAGGAGTCGAATGTTCTAAGAACATGTGCAATGCCACTAAAAGACTGAGTGAAGTAAAGCCCAAGAGGTGATCTTTTGATTCAGGAATAAATTTGGGCAAGATAATTTTGAGAATTTAGCAAGAGCAACAACCACTCTTGTTGGGAGTGGTTATAGGTGGGAACAGTTGATGGGTAGTGTGTTGATGGATCTTTCTTCAAGATCATGAAATGGATAAAAACAGGTCTGACAATAGTTAAGTGAGTGAAATGAAGCTTTCCACTTACTTGTATGTTATTTCTTGTTTGTTTTATTTTATATTTTATTTTTAATGTTTATTTATTTTTGGGACAGAGAGACAGAGCATGAACAGGGGAGGGTCAGAGAGAGAGGGAGACACAGAATCTGAAGCAGGCTCCAGGCTCTGAGCTGTCAGCACAGAGCCCGACGTGGGGCTCGAACTCACAGACCGTGAGGTCATGACCTGAGCCGAAGTTGGACGCTTAACCGACTGAGCCACCCAGGCTCCCCTCTTGTTTGTTTTAAATTAGAGAGACCCGAGCATTTGAAAATCTCATGAAAAAACATAAGCTTATGAGCAAGTAAAATAAAAATAGTTGAGTTTACAGAAAATAGAAGAGAGAATTTCTGACCTGGGCCAGATTTGTTTGTTTGTTTTAAACTCATAATGTATGGGGCGCCTGGGTGGCTTAGTAGGTTGAGTGTCCAACTTCAGCTCAGATCATGATCTCACACTCCATGAGTTCAAGCCCCGCGTCGGGCTCTGTGCTGTCAGCTCAGAGCCTGGAGCCTGCTTCAGATTCTGTGTCTCCCTCTCTCTCTGTCCCTCCCCTGCTCATGCTCTGTCTCTCTCTGTCTCAAAAATAAATTAATAAAAACATTTAAAAAAATTAAAATTAGACTCATGATGTATTCTAGAGAGACATTTCCTATGACATTGGGGATTTAGGCTTCCCTTGAAAATTTTGCAAGATTTGGCAAGTAGAGCCCTCTATTCTGTATGGAAAGGGCCATGGTGGCCAGAGTCTGCTATCTTTTTCAAAGCCTCTGGAAGTGTTTGCATTTATTCAGACTGAACTATAGAGTCACAATAGAATAATTATAGAATAATCCTGAAAGAGCCAAAGGATGTGGCTTCAGAAATATTGAAAATTATCAAGTAAACTGAAGAAAGAAAAAAAGGAAGGAGAAAAAGCTAAGTTTCTACCTGCTTTGGTAAAAAGTGGAAAGAATTCTTGACTAACAGCATCTCAGCTCCCTAGAATGAAAGGCAAAATCTTCTCTGAGAGTAGAGAGAACTTAGTGAGAATCTTGGTCCAACGCTTAGTGTGTAGGAACAGAACTAAAGGAAAATGCATTCATAATATTCTGAAGATTTGATATATTTTAAGTGTTTTGTGATTAAAAAAGGTTTTGAATAAACTATGACTATCAAAAATAATTAAATAAAAGTGCATTTATGAAGCACTTATAGTATTCTGGACACCATTCTAGGCTCTAACAATTAATCACCCCATTCAATCTTCATAATAAGCTTACAATGTGAATATTGTTCTCCCAATTCTACTTCATTAAAAATGATTGTGTCAATTATACAAAATGCCAGATATTATGCTGTAAAATGGAAATTTCTCAAGTTGATAAGATTCAGGATCATTATCTCCTTTAAATTTTTCTACCTAAGTAGGATTTATAAGCTAAATCTCTTTATCCTCATTCCATTATTAATTTTAATAAATATTGAAATATTATACAGAACTTCACTACTGTTAAATATCTCTAAAGGCATCAACCGTGAACTAAATAGTTAAGTATTTCATTTTGTACCATGTAAGTTTAAATGAATTCATGAGTCCTAGAATGCATAACCAAAGCAAGCTCTTCTCTGGTGATTTTTCATCTGCGCTAGGTAGTTTAAATGCCAGCCCACTGGGAAATTGGTATTTTACTAGATGAACTTCTTTGCCTAGAACTCTGGAATTGTATAAGCAATACCAAACGAACACAAAATTAACCATACAAGTTACTAGTAATAAATGCTAAAAATAACATACAACAGTCTATATAACTATATTAACTACATATTTTATATCTATCTACATACAATGATAAAAACATGCAAAGATTCCCAGGTTGACATTTTTAAAAGAAACACCCATGTGTGTTTTCTTTCTCAAGAAGTTTAATATTGGTTTTCTGATGCTGGTTACTGTGTGCCATATAGAGACAGATACTTCTTATGCACCCGATGTTCAATTATTTACATCAGCAAGTATGTCATGGCAAATAATTAAAGATCAAAATATAAAAGAGGAATAATGTTATCCTATACAAGTGGCTTAAATGGAATAATGGTTTATTGAGTGATACTATATTATTGAACTACTATTAATTGGATATTTATATTTAATTCCTTGTGCCATTTGTTATCATACCTTATTATAAAAGAGTGCAGTGTAAGATTGTGAACTACAGGGAGCTGACATTTAAAATCTATGGTCAGCCCTTCCTGGGAGAAGAAAAGACAGATGAAGTCCCGCTACATGGTATGACCTTGGCACTGTAATTAATTTATTTCATATCTGTAATCTGGGGTTCTTGTTTGTCAAATTAAGAGCTGTGTCTCCATTTGGAAAATAAGCCAAACTGTAGATGTAAGAACAGCTGATTAAAATTGGTGATGCAGTAAGAGAGGGCATTTATGCTTTGAAGCTTAACATATGTATAGCTTTCTCCATGACACTCGGGGAGTCCATTCTCTTCTCCATGTGAGCACGTAGCTCCCCTCGATGTCCATGCGAGCTGCGTTTCCGTGACGGGAGGAAAATAGGCTTGCTGAAGTTAATTATCAGACTGATTTGGGTCTCATTTTAATGTCCTGTTTATTGGCAATGGAAGCCTGATATGTGGCTCACTTTGTTCCTCACCTGATTTTCCAAGGTAGGGAACAGAAGGCAAGGACTACGTTTAAAAAGGTGTGAACTGTGAACAGATACACCCAGGGCATGTAAAAGGAAGTGAGCATTTTTATCTAGCAGCAGGGACTTTAAGCTAGATTTCCTAGTAACACGATTTAGGTTGTATTCAGTCTAAACCCGTGTGCCATTTTAGACTGTATTGTTTCACCCCAAGGCTAAATAGCACAATTGTTACACATTTAATAACTAAGATATTTAAACCAACATATGAATATGTCATCCATTGGGTAAACCCAACTCTAAGTGGAAGGGGGATATTTATTCTAGAATAAATTAATAAATCATATGATTGCTGGTACTTAAAAAAAAAGAAAAATCACTTGGTCCAAAAATCAAAGAATGCTTGCATTTTTCATAAGAAGGGAGTATTGCATAGTAGTGAAGCACCTGGACTCTGCCGTCAGACCGGCAGAACGGCACCCTGTTTGATCGCTTGCGTGCTCCCGCTACCATCTAGGGTTGATTCATTTAAACTCCTCATATCTCAGTTTCCTCATCTATAGAATGGGATACAAACAGCACACATCTTAAAAAAAAAAGTACATGAGAAAACTAATGTTAACACATGTGAATCCTTAGACCTGTGCTGAGCACAGAGTAAGTGCTATATAAATGCCTGTGATTAAAGCCTGATGAAAGCCACCACTGCTGTCTGGGACAATTCTAACCAAAAGGAAATAAAACCCTGATTTTAAAAAAGACTGTTTGTCAGTTGTCATATTGTGAAACAACCAAAGGCCTCTAACCCACCTGCACTGGGGAGCAGAGATTTTAAGTCTGTTATAACCTCTGCCATATCTGGGGACAGTGGTTCTGTAGTTAGATCCTGAACACAATTTTATTACAGATGCTTTAACCAAAGGTGGGGGAATGAGAACAATTATCGAAGCTGGACATGTTATGTTGTACAAAGATTATGGTCTTCCTGGCTATGGAGGCTAAGGAAATTATTTCCTCATTTTGAAACTTTCCTGAGGGAAACTGTCCTTCCCATAATACAGGGGGAGAATTAGTGACAGGAGACTTGGTGACATAAGTGATCTGGGGACAAACAATTACCATTATTATGATGTTTTCCGAAGGGTGGAACTTGCGAGCAAGATTATATAGGTGATGCATAATTGAATATTTAAAAATGCTATTATAAGCAAAGTAAAAAATATATTTTATACAGAATTTTATGTAGATTATATAGTCATGTTCACATTTTACACAAACTATTACTAAAAATGTACTCAACTTTGGGAAAATGTGTTTATTTAAAAATATTGTTTTTAATGGTCCATTTGTTATCAGACTTTGAAGAACATCTCAAAGATAGAATACGATCCACTGAAATTTAAAAATCTATTTTACTTATTTTACCGGTAAACGGAATGCTTTTGCTTCCTGTTTTGCTTTTGCTTTCACTAACTTCAGAGACAAACATATGGCCCATTTCTGGAAGGTTTGGAGAACTGGTGATGTGAATTTATGAACACACACACACATATAATACACAGACACACACATTCTCTTTGACTCAATTTTCTGGTTTGTTTTGGTTTTGGTTTTTGTAATTTTTCTGTTATTTTTATTTCCTGTGATGTGTGGATTTTGGGGGGGGGAGAAAACAATCTAAAAACTTGTTTCTGGCAGAAACGACATGTGGCTTTAAAATGATGGCTGCTACCATCTTTTCCATAGGCTGATGGTCACACACAACATGTCCTTCGTGGGAGTGGACAGCACTGGGGGTGGAGGCGGAATGCACAGTGAGTATCCTAGAGAGTGAGGGAAGCTTGTATTGGAACTTCGAATCATAATGCAAGGAAGAACAACCTATAAAAAACAGTGACTGCATTCACCAGTCATTAGAGTGTGCAGACTTCAAGGAGTACAGAAGGGAAAATAGAATCTATGAAGAGAACTTGCCAAGTAAAAGGGAAATCATTTGTTTTATTTGCCCTTCTGCGGTTTATCTTCGAGTGAGACAATGAACAATAAGCATTAAAAATGAGTATGGGGCACCTGGGTGGCTCAGTCAGTTGAGCCACCGACTTCGGCTCAGGTCATGGTCTTGCAGTTTGTGAGTTCGAGCCCTGCGTTGGGCTCTGTGCTGACGGCTCAGAGCCTGGAGCCTGCCTCAGATTCTGTGTCTCCCTCTCTTTGTCCTTTACCCGCTCATGCTCTGCCTCTCTCTGTCTCTCAAAAATGAATAAACATTATTTTTTTTTTTTAGAAAATGAGTAAATTGTAGTTATGTCAGAAGGTGGTCAGTGCTATGGGTGGGAGAAGTAGAGCAGGTTGTAAGTAGGATTGGGAATCCTAAGGGAGACATTTCAATTTTAAAAGAGGATGATCAGATATATTAAGCAACAAAACAGATCTCAGTAAATTTTAAGTTTGAAATTCTAAAACGATCTTTTCTAACTACAGTGGGATCAAGCTGGAAATCAATAATAGGACAATGGGAAAACTCACAAATATGTGGACATTAAACAACACACTCTTAAACAACCAATGTGTCACAGAAGAAATCACCAGGGAAACTAGAAAATACTTATGGTTGAAAAAAATGAAAAGGCAACATATCAAAACTGATGGGATGAAGCAAAGGCAGTACTCAGAAGGAAACTTAGAGCTGTAAACACGTATGTTGAAAAAGAAGATCTGAGAAGACATGGCCAATGAAGTAAGAGGAAGTCAAGAGGTTGTGGTATCCAGGAAGCCAGGAGAAGAAAATGTTTTCAGGAGGAGGGAGTGTTTCATATGTTCCATTATAGCTTACTGCTATCACTAAGCAGTTTGATGCCCTGCCACTGAGGCCAAGTTGCTGGTTATACTGACATCAAAGTATGTTTGGGGTCTATGAATTTAATGGAGAATGTATATAACGGTACCCTAAATCTTTTCATGATTTATTTTTCTTCAGAAAGCAAAAATGCTTCATATACAAAATAATAATGACTACAATGGCTGATGTGAACAGTTAAAACAAAATGGATGTAACGACGTGAAATATAAAAAAGTGAAATTTCACTTAGAATCACCTGATACTATATCACAGCACACCTTAATTGTATTAGAGTTCCAAGGTGAAGATTTTTATTACTGTAATTGAGTATCATTGTCCAGGATGATGTCAATGATGCCAAAACTAATGATGAATTTGGAAGTGAAAACATAAACACTTGTTAGAACAGAAGAATCATAAAGATAATGCACAGCATTGTGACTATAGTTAATAATATTGTATTGTATAATTGAAAGCTGCTAAGAGAGAAAATATTAAAAGTTGTCACAAGAAAAATAATTATAATTATGGGTGGTGATGGCTGTTAACTAGATGTTGTGGAGATCATTTTGCAATATATACAAATAGTGAATCATGTTGTATACCTGAAACCAATTGTATCTCAATAAAAAAAGTTTAAGAAGAACAACAAAGGTCCAGAAAAGACAGGGTTTGAATTTAAATGGTACTGTGATACTATTTGAAAAATCACTATAGTTGAACATATTTTCAAAATCCATGAGTTCTATAATATCTGGCATCGAATAAGCCCAATAATAATTGTGTTGTATATATGCTAATAAGAATACAACCAGAAGACTTTAAAGAAAAATCTAAGGATAAAAAATGAAAGAATATTTCTAAAGACATTTTTACTATAAAGCTTCAAGAACAATGTAATACATTAGGATAACAAAAATATGGACGGAACTCATTTCCATGTATGTGGGGGTGCTATTTAAGAATCTTAAGACATAAGAAAATCAAATGCATATATAAAAATAGAAAATATAGTCCTTATTTAATGTTTTTTTTGTAAATTTTTTTAATGTTTTATTTAAGAAAGACAGAGACAGAGCATGAGTGGGGATGGGGCAGAGAGGGAGGGAGACCCAGAATCAGAAGCAGGCTCCAGGCTCTGAGCTGTCAGCTCAGAGCCCAATGCGGGGCTCAAACTCACGAACTGTGAGATCATGACCTGGGCTGAAGTCAGACGCTCAACCGACCGAACCACCCAGGCGCCCCCTTATTTAATGTTTTAAAACAGATGATGGTAGGATCAAGAGAACGCAAAACTGATATTTTTGGGATACCCATTAATTTATACTTTGAGTGAACTGGATGTGAAATAAATATTATTATGATAGTCATGTTTTAATAGTATTTACCTTACAAAGATATTTCAATACTAAGAGAATAATTATATATTTTCTCAACAGTGAAAAGGCCAGTTGATCTCTACTAAAACTTCGGTAGTTGTGAATAGGAAGGAACAGTACATAGAGTTCATTATGTGATCACTGTGCCTTTAAGAACACTGGGAGAATCTGAAAGCACTCTCTCCCAAAAGAACCAATGAAGGAGCTTCCTTCAGGGAGAGAAGATCAGCTCTGTTTAAAACAAAGCAGAACAATGAAGCATTTTTAAACTGGCAACACCCCTCCTCCTTTTGATAGTTTGGTTTGCCCTCTTACAAAGCAACACCCTGGCATCCACAATAGAATTGAAACCGACAAGGCATCCCTTTCATCCCTGGCTGCCAACACTCCTCACTAATAATAATTAGCCATCCCTGGCGTCTAGCCAAGAGAGTTTAATAAATACTATAAGGGCTTTGGGGCCTCAGCTGCATTTCTAGCTTTAGCTAAGGAATGATGGGGGAGGGAACACCACTTGACGCTGAATGAGATCTGCTGAATAGCATCAGTGCAACAAAATGAGTGCTCAGTTGTCTGTTAATGAATGACCATTATTTAAATATATATTTTATGTTAGAGTATGTGTAGAAATGCTCATAGGTCACAATCAGCTTTCTAAAGTTTATCTCTATACCTGCCTTAAAAACATTAATATATAGCATCATAATATTTGATAATCACTCTAGAAGTCATTATCTTTATAGATTTCATATAGGTGTGCTTTTCTAGGAAATGTAAATGGCTTTAATTTCCAGGTAAATAAAGACTCATAATAGTCAATGCCTCCACAATTAAACAAAATGGACAATACTTGAACAACAGTCATTATGAATGTACTCTTTTATTTACTTGATAAACCCTTCATTTTGGTTCGTGATATTACCAACCCTAAAATTTCCCAAAGCATATAACTGAATGTCTTGATAAGACTAGATATTGTTGTATTTATTCATAGAAATATGGAGGAGATGAGGAGTTTCTTTCCCACACTTGTGAAGGTTGTTCATAGAGAGGAGAACTATTGCACTTTTTTTGGTTCCATTTTTATGTCTTTATTTTTTATTTGAATAGTTCGACTCTATGGGCAGGAGAACTATAAAAGAAATTGTTTTAATTTCTCTCACACTTTACTCTTAAAAGCAGAGGAGAATGACTTATCTGATAACAAAATGAAGAAAGACTCTACAGGCATGGACTTTATCTTTTCCAGAGTGACATGTTTTCAGGATTCATTCATTCTCTGTGTCCTGGGGCAGGCCGCACCCTCTGAAGAAAACACAGAGATTCTATGGTGTGCCTCACAGTCATGGGTGAGTCTGGCTTATTCACAGGTGAAGGGTTACAGTTTCACATCCAGACACAGTCCAAGCAAGTATCTTTATCTCTGTGTCTCTAACTCCTGAATCTTATTTCCCATTGCTACAAAAAGCTCTAGAGGGAGAGTCAGGCTTCCTTACCTCCCCTAAAGCCCTAACACGAATGAAAATCGATCCAGGTGTTCTCTGGAGAAATAAACACATGGCATATGTATGAGTATGTCTTATTATCCTTGACAGCTTTCTGTGCCTATTTTCCTATCTGAAAGAAATACAGATGATGTGTTAGCCCTTGTTTCAAGGCCTTAATCCCAGAATAGTTCTCTTCTGCCTTGGCCAACAATAAAATAACCTCACTTACTAGTCTACCTGCCAGCTTTCTGGACTTGGGATTTCAGTTTGATAAAACTTGCATGAATCTTGACTAGAAAGTGAACTGAACTTCTCCATGAATTTCTCTAGAAAATGATTTCATAGACCAGAAGTTTAACTCTTTGAAATCGTATTTTCAGAACATAGGTATTAAACCCCTCAAAAGTCCGCCTTGATTTCTAATTAAGAGCCGATTTACCCACATATATTTATCCAACAATTAGAGTAGAAATTATCACTTTGGAGGTTGACCAAGAATTAACACACTACAATCAGGAATTCAGAACATTTATTGCAAGAGCTGAATAATTGTAAATAACGTAGAACTGGCAAAGCAGTAACAAGGATAATTGTTTAGATATTGATTCTGTCAAAGTCATCAAACACCCCTCACAAACCGACAAAAATGTACTTCAATAAGCAATGCACCCCTACCCATTATTTTCCATTATACTGTGGAAAAACGTGAATTGCTATTTACAAAGTAATTTTATTTTTGGTAAGAACAAATTAACTATCAGATTAGCAAACCTTTTTTTTTATTTTTTATTTTCTTTTTTTTTTACTTTTAAACTGATGTTGAACCGTGGCATTAAGATAACTTTCACTTCTTTCAATAAAGACATTTTGTTGCATGCTATTTATTTGTTTAAATCATCTGTCATGCCTTAACAAAAACCTCCTAAGAATGTTCGAATTTGGATTTGTTTGCACGTGCAACTGAGATCTTATGAACATTTGTTGTCACTCTGTTGGTTGGACCTAAGTGACAAGATGCTGGTACCTGCCAGGCATTGACCGACTATGATAACAAACAGTTAAACAGCAATAATTAGAGATTTATCCCTTTGTTTCCCCCAACTAGCCTACCTGGAGAATGTTCTGTTACATCATGAAGGCACAACACATTAAATATTTTGTGGCTATGGTCTAACACTTGTGTTACAACAACATTATTGTATATGAGGATCAACACAAACTCTGCCATTTCAACAAAGTTGTAGACACACACTTGCCCGGTTGAAACTATTTTTGAATAGTAAGTTTTCTTCAATATATGCTAATTTTGATACATTAGTTTTGTATGAGTGACAAGCACAGGATATTGTATTACTTGCTGAAGGATAACACTTTCCCATTACTCTCACACTTAATGCTACTGATTAAGTGATTTTGCTTTCGCCTACTTTGAAAACAAGGATGTCAAGAAAATAGGTTCTGAGTTTCCAAGCTTTTGCAGAAGTCCTGTTCTTATATAAGGTTTTCATTTTATCTTTATTTTTTATAGAATCCCAGCATCATAAGCAATCACAAAAGAAGCAGGATTCTAGAACCTTTTTTTAAACACAAGCGTTTGAGATCCTTTGAACAATGTGTGTCAAGACAGACTACTAACGCAGAAACACCTCACTGAAAGAAACAACAAAAATAACGACAAAGAGGCAAATTAAGAAAAAGGAAAGAAGCAACCATAAAACACGGAATTATGCTACAACATTTTTTAGGTGAACGTTGTAAGTACACAAAAGTTGTTAATAATAACTTGCTTCTATTTACAAATACTTTAACACTGATTGACTTACAAGTATCCACTAACGTTGTTAACAGCACAATAGGTTTAATGCTTAATCTTTTTAAGTTTCGTTTGAAGTATAATGTCAAGTATAGCAGTCCCAGCACAAATCAATGACAAAAAGAGCACAATTTTCTAACTGGATATGTTTGTCAGTCACTCTAATCCATGGAACTTTCTTACTCTCCAAATGCATATTCTATTGTTCATAGCAGCAGTCCAGGGTCAAAAGTAAAATGCAATTAACAAAAGAAAGAAAGAAAGAAAGAAAGAAAGAAAGAAAGAAAGAAAGAAAGAAAGAAAGAAAGAAAGAAAGAAAGAAAGAAAAGAAAAAAAAGAAAAAAGTTATTTGCACAATGGAGTGATCATCTCTGGAGAGTTTAATCAATTCTAGTAAACAAGATCACATGGCTAGTAGAACTATCTTCTTTTTTATGTTGTAAAATATTGTATCCTCCATGGTGCTAACACAAAGTTATGGATATCCCTGCTATAAAGGGGCACAGTTATAGAGATCTATTGAATACATAAAGCTCTGACACACACAGTATTAGCATGTCTATTTAGATTAAAGTTATTAGGTCCCATATAGCCTTTTTTTTTTTTTTTTTTAGAGTTGGTGCTCCTTCGGACTCTCAATAGTACCTCCTGCTTGCTTATAAGACTTCAGATTTGCCAGAGGAATGTCTGTCATGTGGCTGCCATTGTTGAAATGGCCTTCATTGGAGCCATACTGCTTACGGTCATTGAACTGGTTCCTGTTGCTATCTTCTTTCCAGGCTCTGGTAAGGGTGTGCCCATTCACAAGCTTGTCCTTCTTGACCCATTCTTTCTGGGGTGCAAAGGTTGAGAGAGGAGATTTAGGGTGTTGATATGGGCCCAAGCCAGGAGGCATCCAGCAATTATCAGAGTGACCCAAAACCAAGCACTCTTGAGTGCACATCTCTGTGGCTTCAGCTAATCCTCGGGGACCCAAAGGCCCATCTACAGAGGGCAAGAGACAGAGAAAATAAGAAAAGAAAGTGGTTAGAACTGTAATTTAAAATTGTTACCTTTGAGAAGAAGTGCATTGGTGATTTCATTTTCTTATGAAAGTATAATAAGTTACGCAATTCAAAGAATTCAGTCTTTTAAGAGGAACAGAAAGAATCGAATTCCTTGTTGTGGAAGTAAGAATCATCTCTTTCCTTCAGCCTTCATTTATATTGAGAAACAGACATGAGTAAACAGATATACCCACAAGACACCATTTCTGATCAACTGTTTCTGTCGAGTATGTATTGTTACTGATTTACCATCTAATTCTCAACAAAAAGCCCTTATTCATGAAAAATTATGAAGAGTCGAAAATTTTTATGTGTGATGTTGAAAAATATGTAAATACATAAATGTACAACTCCATAAAAACAAAATACTTGAAATATAATATTAAAAAATAAATACTCTAAATGATTATATAAAATATCAGTTTTCCATAAAAACATGTTATTTTTATACAAAACCACACAAAAGTAATTGTGCAACTTTTTTAAATTAAAAAAAATTAAAGCATATTTTAACTGTGTTTATTACTAAAGGAACACCTGGTCTGCTGCAAGCATTCTGAAATCCAAGTAAATAAAGAAGTCATTTGCATTCACAGACAGCATTTGGTTGTTTCCAAACCTAACCTATTTTCTTTTCTTTTAAATTTTTTTAATGTTTATTTACTTTTGAGAGAGAGAGAGAGACAGAGTGTGAGTGGGGGGAGGGGCAGAGAGAGAGGAAGACACAGAATCTGAAGCAGGCTCCGGGCTCTGAGCTGTCAGGACAAAGCTTGACGTGAGGCTGGAAGCCATGAACCAGGAGATCATGACCTGAGTCGAAGTCGGACGCTTAACCGACCGAGCCACGCAGGTGCCGACAAGCCTAAACTATTTTCTATATTTCTAAGTGTACTAAATAAATTCACTAGAATGAAAGTCTAGCTAAGTTGCAAATTGGATCACATGGAGTCTAATATTCAGGGGGGAAAAAGTCATTGTAGATATTTATCTATTGGTTTGCTTGTTTTTCCTAGCAGGCAATCTAGAACATACATTTTAACCTTCATTTCAAAAGTAAACTCTTTTCTGATTATATAAAGAGGAAATTAGCCCTTTACTGAAAAACAACAGCCAAATGATTTAGGAAAAAACTGTTTTGTTTTGTTTTCTTTCCCCTTGATTAAACAGTCAAGTGATAAGTGATAGGCTGGAAATTAGGAATTGATTTTACGAAGGAGGTTAAGTGGAGAGGCAAGAATGGC
The DNA here is from genome assembly GCF_027475565.1 of Acinonyx jubatus. Taxonomy (NCBI): domain Eukaryota; kingdom Metazoa; phylum Chordata; class Mammalia; order Carnivora; family Felidae; genus Acinonyx; species Acinonyx jubatus. The sequence goes on from NC_069380.1 coordinate 40,987,467, forward strand.
TGAGGCAAAAAGCATTTTCAAAATAGTCACCAGAATAAAAATGTAGAAGAAAATGAAGAAAACATTTCTGCAACTTTGCCTCATCAACAATTAAAACACTTAATCCATTGATTGGAATGTATGTTTTTGCTAAAGCCCAGGTTAGCACTACTAACATTTTTAAGTGCCCCAAATTGTGCTTTTTAATTTTAACATCTATTTGTCTTACTAATATTCGTTATTCCTTGCATATGAAAAAATTCCTGCTGAAATAGGTAACAGTTGATACAAATACCTGAGACCACAAAACACAAGCAACATCAGAATGGTCACCAGGAAAAAAATGTGGCTAAAATTTACTCTTTCCTGCAAATTCAAATTTTAGTCATTTTTTAAATCTAAAACCTTCTCTTTAGAACAACTTTAAAATTCTTTCTCATCTGACCTGTATTTCCATCCCGCCAAAAGCAAACAGATTTATTTTGTTTAAACACATGCTCATTACTCAAAACTATTTCTGTCACAAACCTCCAAAGATTACTTACATCCTAGTATATTTAATTTGAACTTCTCTATGAGCCTTTCTTTGTCCTCAGAATTCTGCCCACCCTTCAAAAGTTCAAACTAATTTCTCCCTTTTAGGTTCAGTTTAGTGTGCTCAGTGATTCTGTATCCACAAAGCGAACACATTTTGCTCAAACCAATTCATGCTCCTTACATTGAGATCACAGGTTTAGAAGATGCTTTTTGCATGCTTTGGACCATTTTCATTTAATTACTTATTCTTTCAAGGTCAGCTTGCTTCCCAAGTACCAAAGCTAACTCCCACAACTACACCAATTCATATTTTGTGTGTACCTTGAAGATATCCACAGATCTCCTCTTAGTGATGAATGACAATTTTCCTAATTGAGCTTCCTCAACTCCTGCCTTAATGATACCTTTGTCTTTTGAGGGAGGTTCTGTACTTTCGTGAGTTTCATTTTATTTTTGTTTTATCCCAACTAGATTTAAAATCCATTAATGGAAAAAAAAACGACTTCTCAGTCTTTTGATTCCTTATTGTGCTAAGCAACAGTGATGATCTATGAACAATGTTAATTGTTAATTAAAATTTTATGAGGTTGAAAATGTTCTGAGAAATAATTAAAAATATCCTCTGCTTAAAGGCAGACCTTAAGTAATTCTAATAGAAGATGCTGATTTCACAAACATCACACCAAAAGCTTCCTCAACAGCACATCTCTTTGCTTCACAATATTTTGTGACAGATAATAAATGAATTATTTAACTTCGCTGTTAAATATATTCACTCCTTTCAAGACATCAATGGAGATAAAGTAATCACCAATTTAATGTGCAATCTAGCTTGAGGCCTGTAAACCAACCTTCGTTTTTTACTTTTCTAGAACCATTAAGTTTTTCTTTTTTTGTTGTTGTTGATATCTCAAAGGAAAACAAATAATTAGCTATCTCAGAAATATCAATAGAATCAGGTTTTTATTGAGTACATAAAAGGAAAGAATATGCAAGATTATTTTTGTTTTATTTATAAATATTTATTTATTTATATTTATAAATATTTATATTTATAAATATTTATTTATAAATATTTTTATTTATTTTTAATTTTATTCAAATCCAAGTTAGTTACCATATAGTGTAATATAGCTTCAGGAGAAGAATTTAGTGATTTATCACTTACATATAACACCCAGCTCTCATTCCAACGAGTGCCTTCCTTAATGCCCATCACCCATTTAGCCCATCCTCCCACCCAACACCCCAACACCCCTCCAGTAACCCTCAGTTTGTTCTCTGTATTTAAGAGTCTCTTATGATTTACCTCCTTCTGTTTTAATCTTATTTTTCCTTCTTTTGTTTCTAAAATTCCACATATGAGGTAATCAAAAAGAATGAAATCTTGCTTTTTGTAACAACATGGATGGAACTAGAGGGTATTATGCTAAGCAAAAGAAGTAAGTCAGGAAAAGATAAGTATCATATGATTTCACTCAAGATTATTTTTAAAAATAGCTTTATCCAACATTCATTATCCTCATATTAAATTAAGAAATTACCCAGGGGGGCACTTGGGTGGCTCAGTCAGTTAAGCACCTGACTTTTCACTTAGGCTCAGGTCATGATCTCACAATTTGTGAAATAGAGCACCATATGAGGCTCCATGCAGAGTCTGCTTGGGATTCTCCCTCTCTCTCTCTCTCTCTCTCTCTCGCTCCCTCTCTCTCTCTGCCCTTCCCCTGCTGACACACATGTTTTCACTCTCTCTCTCTCAGAATAAATAAACTTTTAAAAATATTTAAAAAAAGAAAGATTACCCAGAGATTGTGTGTGTGTGTGTGTGTGTGTGTGTGTGTGTGTGTGTGTATCTGTGTGTATCAGAATATGTGGACCCTAAGTCTTCAGCAATGAGTGACACATTTTAACAAATACTGTATTTTTTTTCAGAACTGGTAACATTTATTTATTCCATAAATATTTACTGAGCACATATTATATGCTGACACTGTGACAGGCACCAGGAATACAGCAGTGGTCAAAATAGATGTCAACACTGTCCTCATAGAGTTTTCAGGTTACCCTGGGAATTTTTAAAATTCTCATTACTTTTATTTTACAAGCAGTGAACAAAGAGGGAAGAAAAGGGTATCCTTAAGAAGGAACAGGTGTCATTAGCAGTCAACTGATTTAGGAAGGCTTGTCTCTTTGCAAGGTAACAGATGGACTTTTTTCCCTATTACATCATTTCTACCTTTTTCTGAAAGTTCCTCTTACAGATAATTGACAATTGAAGACATCTACAGTTATGAGTACTATACAAAATCCTGACTGGTAAAAAAATGAGCTTCTTTCCATTAAATAATATCAATCGCTCTTTGCGAATTATACTTAGATTTATTTGCACAAGTAAATTTGAAGGCTTTTGATAAAATACATAAATATATTTCCAGACATTTGTAGATTCTTAGGTAAGTCAGGTAGCTGATTCCTGTATAAGATTGAAAGATCCACCGCAAGGTGGAACACGACACAACACTTGAATGAAAGCCAGAAGTCTGTGTTCCTTATGGCTCTAAAAGAGAAAAGGCCACGGGGCAGGGCGGCACAGAAGGTTGCACCAGAAAAAGGTGAAAAAGGGGGAATTTCAGGGGGGGGCGTTTATGCCTGGCAGACAGGGTGGGTGGGGTGAGCTGGTTCCCTGGGCTGTCTGTGGACTGATGAATTTGAATAATTTCTCACATTCTAGGGGACAGGGGCTGTCTGAAGTTGTCTGGTATGTCACCCCTGGGCAATTAAGGAGGGTGCATAATGATCTAGGAGTGTAAGGTCTCTAGAAGGGAAGTAATGTGTGGTGTGGGATTATTCAAGGGGAAGTGACCAGACTTTCGCCAGGACCTCAGCACTCACTCAACACAGCATTAAAGAAGAAACGTAAGTATATGAAATTGTATGACACAAATTTTCTTATATGCTTGAACCACATGGTTGGGAAATATACTTCGCTTTATGTTTTGGTTAAGTTTTATTTAGGGACATGACATTGAATAAGGAAATTTTTACTTGTTTTATTTGGGCCTATATTTAATCACCAGTAGTTGCCTTGATGTTAAACAACAACAAACCACCCCCTACTCCTGGGTTTTATTTTGGAAAATAACAATGCTTCCAAATTGTCATGACTTGGTAAGAAGGGGAAAAAAACACATTTTTTAAATTAGGGATTTTAAAGGGAAAACAGTCACACCTCTGGTTCCCTAAAAGTCCCTGTTCTTTAAAAGTTTATAATCAGGGGGCACCTGGGTGGCTCAGTTAGTTAAGTGGCTCTTGATTTCGGCCCAGGTCGTGATCTTAGAAGTCGTGAGTTCCAGCCCCAGGTCAGTCTCCACACTGACAGCGTGGAGCCTGTTTGTCATTCTCTTTCCCTCTCTCTCTGCCCCTCCCTTACTTGCATGCTCTTTCTCCCAAGATAAATAAACTTTAAAAAAATTGTAAAAAAAAGTAAAAGCTTATAATCGGAAGCATGCTAACCATGGAAGAGTTACCATTCATTGCTTTCATTTTTAGATACAATGACTGAGTTGTTTTGTACTTTTTAAAAGGAGAAACACATTCTTTATAAAGCACTGATATTGAATACTGTCACTTCCCAAAATATGATTAAAAACAATCAACCTATAATCTCCATCAAATATATAGCACTTAAAATACCAGGACATTTTTGCTAAAATATGAAAAATATAGGCACTAAAATATTGCTCTTCATCTTTGACTATAATTATTTTTAATATTATCATAATAAGTAATTATCTTAAGTGGGGAATAATATTTTCCATTCATAAGTTCCCTCAACAAGTGTATATTGAATATCTATCATGTACCACACATATCAGATACTACGCTGGATTCTTAATAAATGCCTTAAGATTTTATGCGTGTACATGTGTTTGTGTACACATGTGTTTTTCCCATTTCTCCAATTTTTTACACATTTTAATGTCCTACTTGTGCTACCTCATACAATATCTGTTTAGAACCCAGGTCAGGATTCCGAACTGCACATACATTATTTTCTACAATTTCAGCATTGCACCAAATTATTTCCTTTCTCTTCAAAATAATTAAAATCCACCATCATGATTTTTCTAAGACTGAAACATTTATTGATTTTTTTAAAAAAACTAAATTATTTGTTCCCTTTCACAATCTGCAATCTATGGGTTTGGTTATCGTTCCAGGTTTTTGAATGTATAAAGACATGAGGGCTGATAAAACTGTACAAGCCATCTGTCTCTGCATTTAAATGTTGAAAGCAAATACAAAAGCACATAACCAAAAGCTTGAAAGTTGTCTCAGTTAATATTTATATCAGGTGTCAATGTATTTCCCTGTCCACCTTTGCATAGCTCACCTTCTCACTCAAAACCCAACAAAATACTTTTTCCATGGTTAGGCATCAATAGCTGTCAGAGAGCTGCTTGAATTGCCGAGTTTTAAAGATGTGAGTTTAAAATGTGAAACGATCCAAGTTAATGGATCTCCAGCTATACCTAAGTGGTAGGATAGCTGAATGGGTCTTGATCTCATTTTATTATACCCAGAGGCAGAACCGTTACTTCATTGATTAACTCAACTGCTGTAATTAACAAGTACCTTCTGGCTTGTGGTCCACCTACTTTTCAACCTGAGGACTTGAAACCTTTTAATTCCAAAGCTTGGAACTGATATTTTTAAAAAAATCATGATACCTTTCCTATTCCTGGTTAGGTTTCATACTATATGAATATTTGGCCTTTTATGTGAATGAATTTTCTCTAGAATTTTTACTGTGGGGTAAAATATGATTAAACAGACTACCAGGATTGAATTGCAAAAGAGAGGAGTCATTTTTATATCATTTGGGATCAAACTCATCCCATTTCACTCAATTTTTCATTTCACTTGATTTTTATGATAGAAAAATACATCTATGCAGAACACACCTGATTCTCATGTTACAATGGCCTTTTTTGTGGTAAGAACATATATCAGTATTTTTATGCAAAACATTTGTTCTTAAGTTCAATTTTGCTGATTTCCCCAAGATTTTATGGTAGCAGGTAGGAAGTTCGCAGAGCTGTGCATCACTAAGCACCTTACAGTGAAGGAGGCATCCCCAGATTTGGATTTGCTGCAGCAGTTTCCCAGATCTCTAGGCAAATGATAAAATTTCTTCACTTGTTTTAAATAAATTTCCATTTTACGTAGACTTTCATCCTATAATTTTGCTTTACACTTGCTGTTAATATACTGTGAAAAATCTTATTTTTCATGATTGCTCTTTGCCTTAATCAATTTTCCTATAATAAAAGTTCAGGGAAACAAATACTTTCACCCACTACATTTGAAGTTAATTTTAGCATCTCTAAGAGACCAATACAAAAACATCAGTATCTTTGCTAGCTCATTCTTACCCTCATTTTCAGCTTATGTCTTTCATTTTTCTCTTTTCCCTTCTTTTCTTTCTTTCTTTCTTTCTTTCTTTCTTTCTTTCTTTCTCTTTTTTTTTTTTTCTGGAACGATGTAACAGTGTAACGATTTCTTATCATCACTGTGAATTACCTTGAATGAAAAGCTGAAGCTAAATGCTTATGCTTATGCAAATATGGAGGGACCTGAAAAATGGGTCAAATTCATTTGCTAGGCATCCCTCCTCTCTATTATTCTATCACCACTTACTATATTTATTGAACAGTTGCTGTTAAAAATCAAATCAATTAATTTTCTTCCCATCTAAACTATGGCCAAAATTAATTTCAAATATGAGAGTTGGCATGAGAAACAGAGGAACTTGCTTAGCATTACCCACATTCCCTTTTGAGACATCATTCTGCTTCAGATCACAATACACAATGCCAAATCAAAATTTTTAAATCAATGTCACATGGGAATAAATATCAGTTATTACTCTTTTATATAGAAAAACAATCAAAAAGTATAATAAATTCCATTGCCATTAATGTTACCATTCCATTGGCATACTAAATAGTGCAGCACAGTTATGTGGACAGTCTAAGACCCAAAAATAGATCTGGCAAATTTGAACACACTTATGGGAAAAATATTTTTCATTCATTCACTCAACAAGCTTTGTTTGATCATGTTAGGCTCAAGAGATTGCTAAATAGAATATCTAAAATCAGAACCATCAGGTCACACGGATAGCTAGGTCAAACAGAAATAGATTTAAGTCACAGTCAAACAATGAATGAATATAGACTTTGTGAAAGTAATTTTAGATTCCTAAAAGATTTTAGCTAGTCCTAGTTTGTCATCTATAAATTAAGAGTAAGAGACTAGATTTTCATGCATGACCTCTACCCTTTTCTTATTCTCTCATCAAATACCACTGTGGTTTGCCATAGATAATCAAACTTTTCAGTGTTGTTTTCATTTTAGTTATGAGAAGCCCCAGACAGAGCAAAGAAATTATAAATCAATTTTTCCTGTAGATTACTGTATTATTTAGGTCACATTCAGTTTTTTGAATGTGAAACTATATTTAGAACAAGTATTTATGTTTCTAAATCTAAGTAAAAAAAAACCCTAATGATTTAGTCAGAGTTTAGCTTATAGCTCAGATTTAAACGCTACATTGAGACTGCACCTACAGTCACCTTGAGAAGCAAATGCAAAAAAAAAACCCACACCAGCAGGATTTGACAAAACCTTTGGTTAACAAGTAAACAAGGATTAAATGTTTTACACATTCCTCATACAGATTTTTTTCCTTGGTCACAGATGAAAAGTCAACATTTGCAGATGGAGACGGTCCAAATACAATAACACACGGCCGGCCCAAGCAGCAGATTCTCTGAGGGAGAGGATATTGCTATTTGGACAGACTTTATAGCTCACAAAGAATGGAGAGCACTTCCTTATAAGTCTTTAGCTTTCTTCTGCATGGCATAAATATCAGCTGGCTTTTTCTCACCTGCAAAAGCTAACCGCTGAAAAGAAAATTATCAGAGATAATGTCATTTATTAACTATTATTAATGTTTGATGTTGCAATCAGTTGAATAAAAAGGTCTAAGGTTATTCACTACCAAATTTTGACCAAACTGCATGATGTGAAATATTTATATCATCACTGATCATATTTAGTTTCTACTATAGTTTACCACATTTTAAATTATATTTAATATCTTTCATTTTAAATACTCATTCTCATATTGATATTTCCTGAATTATTCTCCATTGCTTGGAATTTGCATTATTTCTCAAAAAAATGTAGTGTGGCTTATTTAATGTGCAACAGACTTTAAGGAGCCAATCTAAGGTATTGAGAAATGAAGTAATTTTTTACAGATTTATTTCAGGCCAAGATCCAAATGTAAAACGGAGAAGCGGCCTATGTAATCTTCCATCTCCTTAAAAACATTCTCAGCTGCTTATCTAAAAACTGGGCCAGGAGTATAAGTATTGACTAAGACAATGGCCAAGGGGACAATGCAGACATAATAAAGTCATTTATCAACTAATAAAGTTGGCTTTTAGTTAAATAAAGAGAGATTATCAGGTAGGCCTAATGTCATCATGTGAGCCCTTGAAAAGCAGGGGATTTTCAGCAGCAGGTAGCAGAAGGGAGCTCATACTCAAAGCACAAGAAGGATTCAATGGGCCATTGGTGGCTTTCAAAATAGAAAAGACCACACAGAAAGGATCTGAGAGCTGCCTCTAACGGCTGACAGCAACTCCAGCTGGGCAGTCAGTAGGACAATAGGGATCTCAGTCCTACAATGAGAAGGAACAGAATTCTGCCAACAACAGAGTTGTTTTAGCTAACAGAGTTAGTTAAAAAAATGGATTCTTCCTCAGAGACTCCAGAGAAGGGTTCAGTCCAACTGATACCTTGATTTCAGCCATGGGAAACCCTAGGCATACTGAGCCCACTTGCACTTATGAGATAATAAGTGGACAGAAGCAGAGATAATACATTTGTATTGCTGTAACCAGCTAAATTGTGGTAATTTGTTACTCAGCAATAGAAAACTAATAGAACATCTGTCGTTTACTCAAGACACACAGTCAGTCAGCAAGTTCTTTAGTCTACCTACTTCCCTGAAAACCCACCAGCTCAAACCACTATTATTTCCTAACAGGACTCCCTTTTTCTTTAAGCTCAATCCCCAATGTGGGCCTCGAACTCACAACCACAGGATTAAGAGTCTCATGCTCTACTGACTGAGCCTTCTTCTACTCTTTTGAAATTCTATTCTCCAATCTTTAGAGTCATCTATATATTTTAATTAAGTGATAGATATAGATAGATAGATATAGATAGATGATATAGATATAGACAGATACAGATATATAGCTATAGATAGCCCTTCAGGCACCTGGGTGGCTTAGTCAGTTAAGCGTCCGACTTCGGCTCAGGTCATGATCTCGCAGTTTGTGAGTTCGAGCCCCACATCAGGCTCTGTGCTAATAGCCCAGAGCCTGGAGCCTGCTTCGGATTCTGTCTCTCCCTCTCTATCTGCATCTCCTTCACTCACACTCTGTCTCTGTCTCTGTCTCTCTCTCCCTCAAAAATAAATAAACATTAAACAAAATAAAAAAAAAAAGATATAGATAGCCCTTGAACAACATGAAGGTCAGAAACATTGACCCTCATGCAGTCATATGACTTTTGACTCCACCAAAACTTAACTATTAATAGCCTACTGTTAACTATAAGCTTTACATAATACAGTTATTATAACTATGTTATAGTTGATTAACACATCTGTATGTTGAGGTATTATATGCTGTATTCTTACAATAAAGTAAGCTAGAAAAAAGAAAATGTTAAGAAAATCATAAAGAAGAGAAAATACATTTGTAGTACTGTACTGCGTTTATCGAAAAAAATTCATGTATAAGTGGACCCACACAGTTCAAACCCATGTTGTTCAAGGGTCAGCCAGAGTTGTAAGTATATAACTAATATACTTATATTAGTCTCCTATTCCTGCTGTAACAAATTACCACAAACTTAGTGGCTTAAAGCAACATGTTCAATTACAGTTCTGGAGGTCAAAAGTCTGAAATCAATTTCATTAAACTGAAGTCAGCATGTCGACTGCAATGCTTCCTCCTGGAAACCTGTGGGGAGAATCCATCCCCTTTCCTTCTTTCAGCTTCTAGAGCCATCCATGTTTCTTAGCTTCTGGGTCCTTCCCCCATTCTCAAAGCACATCTCTCCAATCTCTGCTTCTTTTAGCACATCACCTTCTCAAATTCTTCCTGAATTCCTCTTATAAGGACCATTGTAATTACATAATACCTAGGTGGATAATCCAGGATAATCTCCTCATTGCAAAATCCTAAATTTACTCACATCTGCAAAGCCCCTTTGATAACATTGTCACATGTTCTGGGGACTACGATTTAGGTACATTTGGGGGCTATTCAGCCTAACTCGATATTTAGAGCAGAATACCTCACTAACTCGACATTTAGAGCAGAATACGTCACTCCGTTGCTTCGCATCACATCAGAGTAAAAGACAGGGTCCTTTCCATGGCTCAAAAAGTCTCACATGATCTGGCTCCTGCCCAACTCTCTGACCTCTTATCCGCCCACCCTCCCACCTGTTCTCCTGTACCCTTACTCTGCTACACTCACTTTCTTGCTGTGCCTCAAATACACCAAGATCCATGAGGTCTCAGGGTCTCCGGATTTGCTATGATTTCTGCTTGGGATATCTTCTTCTCATTGGCTCTGGAGAAACTCACTCACTTAATTTAGATGTTTCCTCAAATTAAATTCTTCATAGAGGCATTTCCTGAGCTCTTTATTAAATATATATATATATATATATATATATATATATATATATATATCCCTACCCAGTCACTCTCCATTTCCTTACCCAGCTGAGTTCTTGTTAGCACTCATTGCTACCTGTCATAATATATTTATTTGTTAATGATCTAGCTCTAAGAGTAGAATCTAAGCGCCACAATGCCAGGTAATTTGCTTTTTGATAACTGCATCCACAACATGTGTTACTATGGCCTGGAACATTATAGATAATTTCTGGATACATTTTTTTTAAACAAAACATAAATGAAGCTTGTTCTGAGTCCTCGAATCAGCGAACTAACATAAAAACTGTATGTAGAACATTATGTGACAAGTAATTTACATTTAGAAAAATAGTGATCCAATAGTTTTTACCTGTACATGAGAAACACTGCTAAGAGTTCATAGCATAAAATTTCACTAAGATAATACTTGAAACATCTAAATGGCATTAATAAATGAAAGAACCTGCATTCAAAAGCACTTATGCACTATCCTACTTTGGACTTGAAGCAAGTGAAATGTTCCAAAGTGAAACATAATTAGGTTGCTTCCTATATCCTATCAAACTACTTCATCATGCCAGAAAATTCGTAACTCCTTTAACCATCAGAGCCCTTTAGATGTCTTCAGAAGTCCAGATTCACAGAATACATAACAAAATAATTCTTTAAAGCCTGAAGACACCAAAGTAATTATTAGCAATTATTCTAAAGCAGAGCCCTAATGAGATGCAGATAATTGTGTAGGATTTAGCTCTTTGATACAGGTATGCTCAGGTAAATGGGATGCCATTTAGAAAAAAAAAAAGTTGATTAGGGAATGTATTGAAAACTTAAATGTAGTTTAGCCTCTGTAAATATATTGGCTTACAATTGTAAGAGATGAAATTATTGTTCACAAATTTTAGGGGATAAGGTGATTTTAAAAGAAGCTAATATGTCACATTAGATTACATATAGAATGTCATGGTAAAATTCATTGCTTAAATTCAGTTGTACATAAAGAAAACCTACTCTAAAAATGAGAAGTTTAATGTTATATTTTGAAAGAATCTCCTAAGGGAACTGTTGAAAATAGGATTACTTCATTATTGAAAATAGCCTGTATAATAGACTATTGTGGAGAGAAATCTTGCCCTCTCAGGGTGATGCATAGAATTACCCATTCCAATCTAAAATGTCTGTTTATCTCTGGATGCACCTTGCAAATCCAGAGAAATTACTTCATTAATATCAGTCTTTGAAAGATAAATTTCTCTCTTAAAATAATAAGAATTACATGTGAATTTTATAACATCTGTGTAAATTTGGCTGAGATTTCCTGCATTATTTTCTGCTCTGCCTATTGCCAATCAGAGACCATAGTTTTCTGACACTAGAAAACATTTCTTTAATATTTTGATGTTACAGGTAGTTGACCCTAAGTCCCAACTATTCAACAGGTAATAATGTTGACATATTTATCATAAAAAAATCACTGTCGTGATGATTTTATGTTATGAGACATATGTCATTATCATTTTTCGGAGATAGAAAAAAGTTTGTTGTAACATCAATGTGCTTTAATATCTAATCAAAAATATTTACAAATTTCTCACGATTAAGCTGATGTGTACATGCAAAATTTTAGGCAGACTCATGGAATTAAGTTTCACAGTGAATATAAGAAAACAAAATAGGGGAGAGGGGCTGCCATTAATTCTATATCTAGAGAAAAAATCTTGGTAAGCAAAATTTGACCTTATCTTCTGAGGGGTCATCTTTTTTCTTCCTCTGGGTTACTTCAATAATTTCTTTGGAGGAGTGGTCACAATCACATCTGCTTCCTATCTAGGTCTCCTGTCCCTTTGCAATTAAATATGTTTTGTATTATTTTTCCAATATGTCTCACGAAAATGACCTGTCTCTCGGGCATAATTGGTGGTTGGCTATTCTGACAAACTCATTAATCTTATAATGTCATCGACTAACACGCTAAGTGTTATCCTTTGGAAGAAAAGCTACACGTCAGTAAGAGCCAGATAAAGATGCTTTAGTCTGCACATAGGAAGGCTTGAGACATGATGGCAGATGAATAGAGAAGGCTTGGAGGCATCCGTCAAATTGTAACGTGAAAATATGCCTCTCCTTGAGCTGGCAGAGCTTGGGTACCTTTCAATGTCCTGGCATGGAAGAGATGGCACTCAAAAGGATCCCCTCAAAAGAGTTTAATGAAGGAACTCTGTGGAGTATGGGCTGGGGAAAGAAAACCAATAAAAAGTAGAGAGGGAAGCAAGGACCTGGAAAAGTATGATGTTATTACCACTCCTATATCTAAAGGGGTAATCAACAGGGAGGGCGGAATGGCCCTGGAATCTAGAAAGAACTATGGAAGGTCTGGAAGAAGGTATTCAGGAAACCAGAAAGTGAATAGATAAGATAAATAGTAATATAAAAGATAAGTACAAACACGGGAAAGTCTTTGTTTCTGTTTCTTTTGTGAATCACTAGATACAAAGCCAATAAGTATCCTTCCAACTGAAATCCAACTGTAAAGTCTTCACTGGTCTAGACACATTTTCAAATTCCTTTATGGTCATCCACCGTAAATCCAAGTGTGATCAGTTTGGAAACATTACTTCCTACTAACTATGCATAATATATGAGCCAACAATAAGGATAATAACTCAGAATAAATATTATTTAAAAATTCAGGGGCACGTGGGTGGCTCAGTTCTTTGTGTCTGATTTCAGCTCAGGTCATGATTTCCCAGTTCGTGAGTTCAAGCTCCACATCAGGCTCGCTGCTGACAGTGCAGAGCCCATTTCAGATCATCTGTCCCTCTATCTGCCCCTCCCCTGCTTGTGCTCTCTCAAAAATAAATAAATCATTAATAAATAAATAAATAAATAAATGAAAATTCAGAGTAACTGGGTCCTCTGTCCCTCTCTCTCTTTGCCCCTCCCCTGCTTGTGCTCTTTAAAAAATAAATAAAACATAAAACATAAAACATAAATAAATAAATAAAACATAAATAAATAAATAAATAAATAAATAAATAAATAAATAAATTAAAATTCAGAGTAACTGTGTGAGTTGGTAAAAAGAGAGTTAATATTTTTAATATTTTAGTAAAAATTCTTCAAATGTTGCACTTCAGATTCTCACCAAAAATCTCATTCTTTGTATATGTGAATCATAACAAAAATAACTAATCTAGTATATCTTCATCGAAAGTAAAAATTATTGGTAAATTTCATAAGTTGTAGTTTCTATGTCTTTTTGACTTTATGCAGTAACATATGGTTAAAACATTTGATTCTTGTTTCAAGTTCTTGAGTTGGCCTCTGTGCCTCAGTCTACCACATCAATAAAACCACAAGACAGCTGGCCCTTGCCAAACATTATCAATACTGCTTAGGATGTCAGTTAGTTTCTCTCTAATAGAAGTGACCTGCACAATGAACCTTTATTTTTTAATCTGGATGACAGTCAAAGGTTCTGAGATCTGTGAACCTTTGGCAAGATTTATAAAGTTAAGTTGTCATCTAGAACAACTGGTGTGGCTTTGGTTCAAAATCAATCACTAAGAGTATTTTGTATCTGAATGAAATACTCCAAAATGTTCTCCCTGTCAGCATGGAATGTAAATAGAAAAACAAAAGCGTATTTCATAATCATGTTAAAACTAATAAATTACTTGAAGTTACTCCTTGGGACCTACATATATATGTATATATACATTTATGTACATATACACATGTGTAGACATATATGTGGGTACATATATAAATACACATATGTGTGTATATACAGATAGCATTATGTTTGCTAATATAACTATATAGTGTAGGTCTTATTTACATTCTCCAAGCCTCATTTTCCTGATGACAGAGATGAGAGAAGATTAAGAGGTGTTAGTGGATTAAATAGACTACTTAAGATCACATATTGCTTGAGCATCCTCCCTTCAAGCAATACCACTGAACCAAATTTTTTTTCTCTCAGAGTGTTTCTCAGTGAATCAAAAGCATTTTCCTCTCAGGTGAATAAACACCTTATGCAGAGCTAAAGAAGTATACTTTGTGTTTCTACACAATCATGCCTGATTGGGTTCCTGAAGCAAAGTATGAATATATACCAGTGACTACAAACTGTCCTTCAAATTCTTTGACATAATGTTGAAGAGAGCCAAAGTCATGAACCAGGAAATATATCAAAGATCTTCCTCAAATGCGGGTATTAATTTGCCATTACATTTTTTTTTCTTGTGGTAAAATAAAGATTCAATGATTTTTTTTTTAATTTGCTTGTTTGCAGGGGATGAGAGGTTGATGTCTAATTCATTTTACAAAGAGCTAGAAATGACAACTATAAACTATATTTTCCTTATGTAAAGATTCATTTTTTAAATTTTTTAATGTTTATTTAATTTTGAGAGAGACAGAGACAGAATGCAAGTGGGTTGGGGCAGAGAGACAGGGAGGCACAGAATCTGAAGCAGGCTCCAGGCTCCGAGCTGTCAGCACAGAGCCTGACGTGGGGCTCGAACTCACGAGCTGTGAGATCACGACCTGAGCCAAAGTCAGATGCTCAACCGACTGAGCCCTGCAGGCGCCCCAAGATTCATTTTTAAAGTTGGTATCCAGGTGAATGAGTAGGGATGAAGGTCAAGGCGACACTGAGAACTTATTTGTACTTATATTAATTATTCTTGGTTAATGATCATCACTACTATTTTAGGAGCTAAAGCTGTTTGAAAGTGTGTTATTTGGCTGGCTGCCTATTCCAATGCCCTCTGAATCCCTAAGAGGGTCAGGTCAATACAAGAAATTCAAAGCTGCTTTCATTTGTTTAATTAAAATAGTCATTATAAATGAACAGATTGTGTTTGTAAACTTATAGAGCTTTAAAAAAAAACTTACTCTTTCTAACTGCTACATGACAAGATAAGCAGTCTCTATGAGTGTTTTCGGAACTCCTGCAAGACTTGAAATTACTATTTAATGTTCTCATGTTCTCTCCTTCTGGGCTGCTCAAAGTCTCTGCACGCTGTCTCACTGTAGTTCACTTTTGTTTCTTGTGATTCTTTGTTTCTTCCCTGTCTGAACACCTCAGCATCTTCAGTACACAGCTACAGTGTCAGTAGACTAGAGATGTCTAGGCCTGTAGTGTTACTGCCTCACCAACTATTACTAAATCTAAATTATCAGTGAGACTGACCAAACGACCCAGATTACATTAACAGGCTCTTATATTTTGGGAAGCACCAATTTTGGGATTATTTTTGTTATTTGGAATTGCTGCTAAATTGAAGTCACATTATTTTTGCTGTTTTTCTGAAGGGCACACTGGAGTTTTTAGACTTTACTTATTTATTTATATTTTGAAACAGAGAGAGCAGGTGCCCAGGAGGGGTAGAGGGAGAGGGACACAGAATCTTAAGCAGACTCCACGCTCAGTGCTGAGCCTGATGTGGGGCTCTATCTCATGATCCTGAGATCATGACCTGAGCCAAAATCAAGAGTTGGATGCTTTACTGACTGAAGTCACCCAGGTGCTCCCATGCTGGATTTTTTTTTTTAATTCCTTTCCATAAGAAGACTTTCCTGATTCCAAGTATTTGAGTACCTAACAAAATGTACCAAATGAATGGATAGAAGCCAAGCCATTCCATTCTCTCTAGTTATCTCAGTGACAGATGTATATTAACCTATGATCATTTTGGCTGAGACGATCAGTATTGATTGTGAAAATGGCCACAACTCAGTTTGTGACATACAGATACTGCCTAAGTGTTTAAAGGCATGAATCAAAAATCTGACACAGTTAAGTTCAACTTGAGTGGCAGCACTTAGTGCGACGTAGGGACTGGAAAATAGGCTGGATTTGAGGTAAGCTGGCAATCTATCCCTGTTTATGATTTAACACTGTGCACTGACACATCTTTTTTTCTAGCCATCTGCTTCCTTCATATCATTAGAGAACAAGGCATAGGCCACATTTCCCCTGTTTATTTAACAGCATGCTTGTTAGTGACTGCATGCATACCATCCTTATTAATTCAAGAACTCGTGTTTTCAGATAGGAAAGTGTGCTATATGGATGTTGGAAATGATATATTCCAGGAACCAATAAGGTTAAGTTTTCTGAAGTAGATCCAATGATTTCATAATTAGTATTTGGTGTACATTTCAGTTTCATTTGCATATACACATATGTTCATTCTTAAGCTTTGCTAACAAAACTAGATGTATGAAAAATCTCTACATGTTTCATGTCCAAATGGATTACAAAAACTATGGCCTGGTAAAGCTCTCTGGCTATTTTTCTTTCTTCTTCTTCTCTTTTAAAAATCATCCAGTCATACTTAACAGGGAAATTCCTCCACTGTGAATTATGATATTTCATGAGTTTCCATTTTTTAAAGCAAAGTATAGTTTTAACAGAACCATTAAGTGAGATCAGGAGTAAAGGAATTACAGCATTCCCAAGCGTTAACATATTCAGTGTTTCCCTTTCTTACAAGAATAGCAGTGCAGATGTTAATTATAATATACAGGAATGATCTGTCAAGACACCGAACATCCTTGGTCTTTGATCCTCTGGTCCTGTGCCGGGTTTGATGACTGGCTTATGAAGGAAAATAAGGAAATGGATCTCTAACAGTCATTTTAAATGAGCTCTTCATCCCCCACCCTTTCCAGAACATCTGGCTTAACCTCAAAAATTGGAACGATTGTAAAATTTTCATTGAGAGAGTCTGCTGTTGCACTTTAACCAGCTACTTAACCTTCCACTACTGGACTCAATTATTAAGGAACAATTCCAGAACAGTGAGCTGTTTGGAGGCAATAGCTGTTAAATGTGTGTGCCCACGCACACAAGGAGAGATCCCAAATAACAAAAATAATAATATCACAGTACTTATATAATAAAATAAAATAAATCATAGTGTCACTGAAGAAACAAAGAGGTGTTTGGTTTCATTTTAGGGAATTAAAGAGTTTGCTCCTTTGGCTTTTCTCTTGTCATTTGAATCATTGCTTCTAAAGCACAGATTTTATGGACAGTGTGGAGATTCTTTTATGATAAACTGATTTGCATTTTAAATATTTTCATTGGTTTTGTTTTGTTTTGTTTAGGAACTTGCATATTTGGAACTGCAGTGCCATCATATTCTAAGTAGGTGTTGAAGTGAGTGCTTAAGGCAAAATTCAGGGGTAGTCAGAAGGACCCTGGCAGCCCCCTCAGCCTGTCAAGTTGGTTGAGTTATAAGGAGCATGAGGGACCCGGGGGAACAAGCATTTGTTACTGTCCAGGGAGGAATTACTAGTAGAATCACCTGGACTATTTTTTTTTTAATTTTTTAATGTTTATTTATTTTTGAGAGACAGAGACAGAGCTCGAGAGGGGAAGGGCCAGAGAGAGCGGAGACACAGAATCCGGAGCAGGCTCCAGGCTCTGAGCTGTCACCACAGAGCCCACTGCGGGGCTCAAACTCACAAACTGCGAGATCATGACCTGAGCCGAAGTCGGACACTTAACCAGCTGAGCCACCCAGGCACCCCTCATTTAACTACATCTGTCTCCTTGCTATTTCTCCATCTTGGCTCAGCAAGTGTAGCTGAAGTTGTATTGCTAAAATGCACATGCCTACACAGGATGCGACTTCATTCTCTGAAACAGTGGTGACTTTTTGGTTGCAATTCTTTCCCAGCTCCTCCCTCCTTTCTTTTGGTTTTTCCTACAGAAGGTCTGTGAAGGAGGAAGAGCAGAGTGCTCTCCAGAAGAACAGCAAACTATGAAAGACCACATGAAATATGTGAGGCTAGGCGTTCCTGAGAGAATACCTCCGGGGCCATATGACATGCACCATCTCCCTCCACTCTCCTGCCATGTTCTTCCCTTCACAAGATGGAAAAAGGTAGATACGTTGGTGGATAGTGTAGATAAGAGGAGATGTTTTCGAATTGTTGGCGAGAGATAGTACAGAGCATTTCCCTTGGCCCCATCATTTTCATTTGGTGAGATGGGTCGAGAGAGGTAAAGCGACCTGCCAAAAGTCACACAGCTCTTTAGAACCAGGCCATGATTTAGAGCTTCTAATTCAAAACAAACAAACAAACAAACAAACAAACAAACAAACATAGTGCCGCATGCTGCTGCTTCTCTGTCATTGACAGAGGACATCAAATTTTAGATTAATAATGGTATTTAAAACAAGCATTATAAAATAAAATAAACTCCATATGTCAGTTAGAATAGTCTAAAGTGCAGGTGCAACCATAAGCCATTCTGTGGAATGAAAACACTTCAGAAAGTAAAATAATAGCCAGTGCAAGGATGGCACAGAAAAATTGGCTGCAAGGTAAAGTATTACAAAAAGTGGAATTTCGTAAGCAAATAGAACAAAGTAACTTCCTAAACACAGAAATACACTGCCTATAAACTGGGATTATTCGTAACACGTAGATTAATACAATTCACCAAGTAAGCATTTAGAAGTGACAGGTTCACTACTAATGTTTCTGGGTTGGTCCTCAAAACCTGGAAAACTTCCTTGTGCTGAAAATAAGTAAATGTGTACACATATACAAACTTAGAGCATCTATTATCTTTCACTCCCAGTCTGGGTGACTAGACATCAACCTCTTCACTTGGACTAAATTACCAATACTTTGACTTAGTATAGCTCATAAAAAAATAATTTGCTGATGCAGTAGAAATAATACCTTTCGCGAGAAATCTACATTACTCAAATTCTGGAAGAGAAAACAGGTAGGAAATCTGCAGTGCATACTTCACGGGTATTTTTATAACATGTCCCCTCCCTACACTTAGTTCTGTATAAGAAACAGTAGCCGCTCTATTGCAGGGTTGGATTTTGTGGCTTTTGCTAAGAGAGAATCATTATTAAAAAAGCTAATCTATAAAGACTAGAAGGGGAAGCACCGATCTTCAGGTTTGTGACATAGTACTTCTCTTCCAAGGGTTAAGGTTTAAATGCACCCACGACGTCTCTGGGACTTGTGATGATTTTTTACCAAGGAAATGGGGGGAAAAGAGTTTCCAGAAGACCAGAAAATTGTTAAGGACAGAGATAACATTTGTGTCAAGTTAAACTATGTCAGTTTATTGTACAATTAGAGCTGACAAGTTTAAATTTCTGATATTCTTTTAAAGTGAATAGGCCAGCATTCAGACAAATACAAGAATGTCTCTCTTTTTCTTGTTCCAGAATTTACTTAGAAAAGTGGTACTTAAGAATAATCACTGTGCACCTGCATTTACATACTGTATATATTTTCTGTAGGGTCACTGTTCCTGTTACAGATATTTAATCCAAGAATACATCTGTGAGAAGTCACTCTTATTTTATTCACAATCATTAAAGCTAATGCTTTTGGTTACGACTAATGAATACAAGTATTTTCGGAAGATACTGAGAAAAAAAAGTCACGGAATTAGATTAACTATGTGATCTTGTGTCCATGGAGTTGGACTGAATCAGAATGAGACAGCTTTGAAGCAGAGGTTCATTACAATCATAATGAAGCAAAATTGGCATATCATTCCCACCTCTTATTCAGAAATCTGACAGGCACTGTGGCTCACATTTTCCTTGTAAGACGTCTCAGCGACACTATTCCTCTCATTATTCTATCAGACCTCTGGCCAGTGGCTGGTTGACTCACATCCTGAAAACCCTAATAGCCTTGTCCTTACCAGTCTCCTGCTTCTCACACCATTGGCTAGTTGATTCTAAATACCATGACAACAAAATTATATTCCTCTTGTATGACCTTGATTACATCTTCATATGGTCTTAACCAGGGCATAGATGGATTAAGAACTGAAACACATAATTGCCGATCCTTTCCAACTTACATGTTTGTAACCCCTTAGGTCCTCTCTTGGCTGTATATTCTCTCTTTCGTATTTCCCAATTATAAGTCCTTCAGCCTTAACAGCCATGTCTTTTACATTATTTTATAAACACCCATAGATACCAGAGTAATTCTATGGCTACATTATGTATGTAGCTTTAACTCATGGTGATTCTATTCCTAAGGGTGAAATTAATGACAATGACACCACAAAATTTTATTCAACTTTAAACTTTCTAGATAAAAATAAATGTATTGGCTTTAAGTAAAAATAAACTACTAAACTTATAAAAACCAATGCCTCCCCTCCCCCACCCAACGTAAGCACAGTGCCTTAGGTTAAAACCTATCATTTCTCGCTTAGATAAACGCAGTACCTTAGACTGGGCTCCCTGTTTCCACAAAGATTATTTCTTTCCTTTAGTTTTTCTCTCCAAGGAAGCTGCAATCATCATTCTTAACGTAATTATCTTTCAAATGATTAAGACACTCTTCTGTATACAAAGCTTTAGGAATGGCCTTGAGAATCCCCTAACCACCTCTGAAATAGTCACATCAAGTCAGAGTTCTAAAAATGGAGTATGTACTCATTTGCCTAAAAACCTGCCCAACAGACCAATACGTGTTAAGCTTCTGATACCAGGAATGCCTTTGTTGTTTTGGAAAACCTAAATCCCTCAACTATTATGGTCCCAGGTGACCATAAAGCCACAGTATTTTAGTTTATATTTGGTGGAAAGGAAAGTAACAGACCGCTAGTCCCTTGAAGTTTGCTTGTCTTTACTTTGGTTTGGGAAGCTCACCTTTAGGAGAATATGAGACCCTTTGGTACAGAGCAGAGCTTTGAGAAATGAAAGAAATTATCTTGTCCTGAAGTATATTCTTCACAAGTTTTTCCTTTTTCCTAAATGTACCGTTAGCCACTTTAAAAATACTAACCCAGCAGTAACCAATAAACAAACAAACAAACAAACAAACAAACAAACAAACCATGTAAATATGTAAAACATATTCTCATGAGAGGCAGCATAGTGTGGGCAAAAGAGCTGTGGACTCCCTCTTGAGCTCCAAGTTTCAAATACCTATATCATCATCGGTAGTGGATGTTGGGGCATTATCTAACATCTCTGTACCTTAAATTCATCTCTAAAAATATAGACTATACTATCTGATTCATTAGGAGGTTACTGTGAGCATCAAAATCAATTGGATAAATATGTTAGGTGACACTGGTGCACAATCACAATAAAAACAAAAAGATACATGGGCAATGAATCCAAGTGTTTGTACTCTATCTTCCTCAGCTATGGAACCTAGAATTGACTTAATTTTGTTTCTTCCTGCTGGTGTCTTTTAATCTTTCTGAAACTATTTGTATTTTTCCACAATCCTTGGAGCTGATTTGGCATCATGTAACATCTAGTTAATAAACCTTTAGTTACTCATTAAAGATCAATGTTGAAAACATAAATAAAATATCACTGACCCTTCAAAGATCCCATCAGGTATCAAAAATGAACGTAGGTTACTTTACAATTACTTGTTGCATGAAATTCATCAGCCAGTGTTTAATTTTCTTAGGTTTACTTTTATCAAAGCCAGAAATATTTGTTCTCTTTAACATATTTTTGAGGTGTCGAATGAAATGCTTTACCAAATTACTCTCATTTGTTACTTTTACCCTCTGGTTTTGTAATTACAGAAACCAAACTAAGGATATTTTTTAAAAAAATGTTTTAATGTTTTATTTATTTTTGAGACAGGGAGAGACAGAGCATGAACAGGGGAGGGTCAGAGAGAGGGAGACACAGAATCTGAAACAGGCTCCAGGCTCTGAGCGGTCAGCACAGAGCCTGACGCGGGGCTCGAACCCACGGACCACGAGATCATGACCTGAGCCGAAGTCGGCTGCTCAACCGACTGAGCCACCCAGACGCCCCTAAGGATATTTTTCAGATGGAAATATTATTGGCCCAGGTCTGTCTGCGATTCAGTGGGCACACGCAACTTGAGCCCTGGCAGCATCCAAAGAAAAACATTACGAGAGTAAGAAGTACCTTTGAAGTGTGCTATTGTCTTTTATAGGAACGAGAGAACAGTTAAGGTAGGACATGAATCTATTATTTTCAATGACTGTTTTATTTTTCATACAAATACAGCAAATTTACAATGTGGTACTACAATCCAACCTCCTTGTGTGTCACGAGCCCTCCTGGGCTGCTCACCATTCCTACTGAGCCTCAAATAACCTGAGTGAGAGTTGACGTCTATATGTCTTAAGGGCAGTGGAGTGGTTTATATTCTTTCCAATTGATCCATGTTAACTGAGAATGGGTTTTCTGCCTGGATTGAGGACAGTCACCAAGTGTGACTAGCATGACTGACAGCAGCAACACAAGTAAGCACTTTAGTGTTTCAGTATGATTTCTACAGTCGAGATGTGATTTTTTTTCCTCTTAGACAAAGATATTGAATTGAACATCAAAGAAATATCAAAGCATATTTTCTTGGAGATTTGCCCTAAAAGTTGAATGTTCTTTTTAAACCAGAACATAACTTAAGGAATTCTTAAACCTCACTTTAAAAGATCAGTTAATGTTTTAATCTGTGAGCTTTCAGTTAATCATTCAAAGATGTCATTTGCTAGCAATACTTCCCCTTACTATTTTCTTTTTTTCGTTTTCAAGAAAGTAAGCTTACAAATAATTCCCCTTCAGAGATCGTTTTTTCTTCATGTTAACTATAGGGATTTAGGACACTGAAAAGTGATAATGGAAGAAGATGGAGAATAGTAAGTCACGTCGGAAAGCATGTATCATTTAATCAAGACAGGTTTTCTATAAACTAACTCTCTGTAATTTCAGGACTTTTATATCTGTAACTTGGAGTTAAAGCCCTCAGGCATAGTTGCCCATGTGACTGTGTGACTGGTAGATTCTGAATGCTTAACAATTATTCTGATATGTACTGCAGTGTAGAAAAGCTGTATTAAACAGTTTGGAAAAAAAAAAAAGTTACCATCTACTGATTCTGGTAGCTGCTCAGTCACTGAATTGAAGATTCAATTCAAGTATATAATTTTAACATATTATCCCACTTCCCTCACCACCCCCACCTCCCAGCACTGCTGCCCAAAGGAATCTCTGTTCGGTGTTTTTCCAGCTTGAGAACGAGTCACATTCTAAGGAGAGTGTCTCAGCTGATGAAGGACGCCATGATTCATGATGCTCTCTACCGTCTTTCCCTGTGGCTAATACATGGAATGGGCTTTTCATACAATGTCCAGGAATCCCTTTGAAGCCCTGGTCAACCAAAGGAAGCCTTGCTGTTGTTCAGCTCTTCAGAGCAGTGGGCGCGGGTGTGTGCCATGCAGATGGGCACAGGGAGGCTGCGTGGAGAGGAGAACAACAAAGGTCTTCTGAAATGACAAAGACAACCCCATAAAGGTGAATTTTCTCTTCTCAGCCACCGTCTATTGAAGAAGAAAAATAGGTATTGCTTATTTTATGAAAGTACTGAAATTCTAGAAGAAAAAAATGCGTAACTTCACATCTACAATGAAAAACATCTGGTGGCGGTTCTGAATATAAAACGTTTTATTAAACACTTAAAATGCATCTTTTCAGTGCTAATTAAATGAATTTAACCCAATTAGAGGATTAAAAACACTTTGTAAGTGCTTGATAGCAGGGCTGCTTGAGAAACATTACACTCCGTCACTTCTTCCCCTTACACGCCACTTGCACATGGCATGAATCATATGGAAGTCTGTTCAATGCTTATTTTGATGGTTTCTTCCTGTTTTTCTTTGCTCTTTAAAATCCTCTTGTCCAACGGCTTGGCACCGGTTGCTTATTCAGGATGCTTGCTAATTCACCACATAATTACTCACAGGGACCCATTTTCAGATTGAAAAATAGAAGTGGGGAGATCTTCTGTTTCCTGCTGATACAGTGACATATTTAGAAGCAGTTGTCTATACAAGTGTCTGCCTCAGCATGTCCTGCGGCAAAATTCAGCACCAGAAGCACTTGTCCATGCTGCATATTCACCGTGTTTCACACACTCACCCTTTCTGCCAACACCTACTGTGCTTCAACTATAGTCCACTGGACCGATTTGTGGCCACTGCTCAGTTTGTTTTTCCAACCCTATTCCCTTGTAAGGTAAGAGGAGGGAAATGTGATAAATAAAACTATTCCTTAAAAGAAAAGATCAGGGACAAAAATAACTTCCAGAAAAAGAGTGTTTTGGATTCTTCTGGTATAGTATAGATAGAGTATGGATCTTAAAGACTTTTAAGACTTATTTTTCATCAGGGAGCAGGGATAAAACTCCTGCATATAAGCACACGATTCTGTATAAAATGAATGCCTTCAGTATGTTATATGCTTAAGTACAAATGGCCTATATTCATCACATCCAGCCTTAGCATTAGATAGTTCCTGAACTGACTACTACATTGTAAGCAAAGAAGTTATTGTTTAGGGGAAAAAAGGCTCACATCTGAAGGCTAGGCAGGTTTTTGGGAATAAATGTGTGTTGTGGGATATTTTATTGATGTCTGAGATAATGTCTCCCAAATGCACTTCTCTCCATTAAAACAACAACAACAACAGCAAAAACAACAACAACAAAAATGTATAATTAGAAGGATACTGATTAGAAATTAGTGGACTCAGGCCCAATGATAGACACAAACTTTAAACTCTGCTCAGAAGAGGAAGTTTGTGTGTCTGCACATGCCTGCATATGTGTATGTGTTCCTTGGAACATATACTCAGTTATTTAAAATAAGCATTTATACTGTGTGAAAAATATAGGGTCAACAAGTCCTCATGATTGCCAGACAACTTGGGAGATCTTTTGAATTAAAGTACAGTCATATCCGATGGTCACTGGGAAGAGTTGAATCTTGGCAATTCCATTCATGAAAGAGATGATGTTTGACCGATGCATACTGAAATAGTATTATGGGAGCACTCTGGCCCCAGACTACATGAGAGCCAGAAGAAAAGTGGTGGTTACAATAAATCTCTTTCTTCTGTTTAATGTTAGGTGGAATTTATCAGTAGGCATCTATCTCCATGTCAATTAAGGAACAATCATGTAAGTGATCCAAAATTCTTGGAGAATTTGACGAAGCAAGTTTTATTTAAAAACATTTTTTTTAATGTTTAATTTTGAATGAGAGAGAGAGACAGAGCATGAGCAGGGGAGGGGCAGAGAGATAGGGAGACACAGAATCCAAAGCAGGCTCCAGGCTCTGAGCTGTCAGAGCACAGTCCAACAGGGGGCCTGAAACGCATGAACTGTGAGATTATGACCTGAGCCAAAGTTGGACACAACTGACTGAGCCTCCCAGGTGCCCCAATGAAGTAAATTTTGAAAGTAGCATAAGATGGTATGAAATGTTTTATGACATAGTGACAAACTTATTTAAACTGGTGATCAAACCAAATGAGTTGGCAGAAGGATAACTATTCAGCAAACCTTCAGTGATCCCCTAGTTGTTTCAGATACTGCTGGGGACAGGGGACACAGCTAGAACAAGAAAGTTTATCCCCATAATGACAGCAGTATAGTAAATGAGTAAACAAGGCAGACTTGCTCTAAATGAGAACTCGGGAGCAGCAAGATCCTTGGCAAGCAAGCAAAGTATTTCTCACCTGAGAAAAAATGTATTTATTTAATTCCTGTGCTTTACGTGGAGGGTAAGCTTGAGAATGGTTAAATGAAAATGGAGAGGAGATGCAGAGGCTGGATTCTGTATTGCCTCTTTGGCTCTGCGGTGAAATAACTAAACACTTAAAAATAATTACAGATGGTGATAAATGCTGTAAAGCAAGGGAAGGGTGTGTAGTGAGAGAGAATAATAGAGAATCAAAGTTGCCAGCAGGTGTTTTCTAAAAAGCAAAGAGAAGGCTGCTCTCAGTGGTCCCACTAAGGAGAGGATTCAAAGAACTCTCCACGCCTCCCTGGCTCACCGAGGAGAGAAGTGCCTTCCAAATTGCTGAGGCATTCAGGAGTGCTAAGTAACTCTCCATTATGAAGATACTGCTGTGCCCATTCAGGGGAGATGGAGGGAATTCGAAGCAAAGAGTGAGAAGCTGTATTAGAGATAGAGTACAACATGTTAGAAAGAGGTTCTTTACTCAACTCTTGACCAGCCATGGCTTGCCCATGACTGTCTCTGTTTTGTCAAAAGAATGTTGCCACGCCCTTTTCTTAACACAATCTATAGCGTTCTATCATTATTCTTAAATCAATAGAAATCACAAGTTGTGTATTGATTCATTTACTCAACAAATACTAATTGGGCACCCCCCAGTGCGAGGTGCTAGGGAAATAAAGAACTTCAAGGAACTCATAGTCTCATGGGTGAGACACACAAGTCAGCAGGTCCAAGGTGGCAAATGCCATGACATATACGTGCTAAAGAGTACTGAGGTCTGGACTTTCAGGGGAGGAGTGGTCAGGGCATGCTTCCAGGGAGAGGTGGCTCCTGCAATGAGTTCCCTGGAAAGGGCATTTTGGGGAATAGGAGCCGGAGTCAAAGGGGACACAGCAGCACGCCCTGGAAAATCACATGTTCTTCAGCATAATGCGAAGGAAAGGTTTATATAATATAAATCACTACCTGTGAAAATATATGTACTTATTAACTCTGCTCTTTGACTGATCTAAACAGGGATTTGTTTGTCACTGCTCATGGAGATGACAAGCTCATTTCAATGCAGTTAGAGTTCTACTCTCCGAGCATTTATGGCATTATTTGCTCTCTTACATCGATGCTGACAGATGCTTGGTTTATATTTAACCTAAAGGTGGCATTTACAACTGCAAAGACTCTTAATTATGATAGAATTGAAAACATACAGGATTCCCATTACAAGGAAGACTGTCTTACCAGCATACTTTTCCATTTAAAACACCAACTACAAGGTAAACCTAAAAAAGAAAAGACCCAGGAACTATTTTCTTAGGTAAGAGAAATAAGCATACAGTGCGTATAGATTTTCAGGAACCAGAGTAGTGTAATGGTCTCAGAATATTTGTCAAAGGATAAGATGGAGATTTTATTTTTAACCTGGTCCCAGACATTAACTGCAGGAGACATCAGAAACCTGCAATGTTCTTTGTACACAAATATAGCACTGAGGTAAAAATGATGGGCTAGGCACCCCCCATGAAGGCCAGACCAGCAGGGGTGCTGTGTCCTTCACAACACAGCCATGAGCAGCTAGTCCCCTCGCAATGCTCTTTCTCCTTCAGCTTGAAGTAAACAGTGGGGTCCCCGAGGGCCAGATACTTCTCTGAAGGAGAAAAATTACTTTGGATGGAAATTTTAAAACGGTATGACCTGAAAACAAAGATCTTCAATTCCGATTTTCTTTCTTTTGTTGTTGTTATTGTTGTTATAAAAAATTGGATTTAAAAACAGAAGCAAAAGCTTAAATAAAAATATATTTCTTTCAGAAATAGCTTTTGAAGGATTATTTTGTTGTGTTTCTGCTGCTGGTGCTTGGAGTATTTATTAGTGATATAAAAATCAGTTAATAAGAAAATAAATTCATTTAAAAAACATGGATACAACCCTGTGATAGTTAATTTTATGTGTCAATTTGGTTGGGTCATGATACCCAGATACTTGGGCAAACACAAGTCTAGATGTCATTGTGACGATTTTTAAAGATGACATTAACATTTAACTCAGTAGACTTTGAGTAAAGTAGATTATCTCCCTAATGTGAGTGGGCCTCATCCAATCAGTTGAATGTATTAAGAGAAAAAAGGCAGACTTCCCCCAAGGAAGAAGGCATTCAGCCTCCAGACTTACACATCTGGGTCTCTAGTTTGTCATCCTACCCTGCAGATTTCAGACTTACCAGGCTGGGGTGCCTGTGTGGCTCAGTTGGATTAACATCTGACTTCCACTCAGGTCATGATCTTGTGGTTTGTGAGTTCAAACCCTGTGTCAGGCTCTATGCTGCCAGCTCAGAACCTGGAGCCTGGTTGGGATTCTGTGTCTCCCTCTCTGTTACCCATTCCTTGCTCACCTTCTCTCTCTCTCTCTCAAAAATAAACATTAAGAATTTTTTTTTTTAAATTCAGACTTATCAGCCTCCACAATCATGTGAGCCAAAACCTTAAAATAAGCTTCTCTGTCTCTTTCGCTCTCTGTCTTCCTCTCTGCCTATGTCTTTCTGACTGTCTGTCAATCTGTCTCTCTCCCTCTACACACACACACACACACACACACACACACACACACACACACTATTGTTCTATTTCTCTGGAGAACTCTGACAAATACAAACCCCCATAGCAAGTAATTCTTCTCTACTTAAAAAAAAAAAGTTTCCTTGTCTGATTATACACCTAATTTTTCTTTATGACTTGCTTTTGATGTTCACTTAATGGAATTATTGTGATTGGGCACAAAGTCCCATTCTTATAACAAAGATGTCTCTTTTGATTCATATTTTATAAAGAACAGATAGTGGCATGGCCCTTCATACTTGAACCTGTAATATACTCTAAGTATGTCCCTATAATCCTAGCAACTCCCCCCAAATAACAGTTTAATGTTTCATGGCACATTTATAGTCATTGATTTCATACTATTAAGTCTCTCTCTCTCTCTCTCTCTCTCTCTCTCTCTCTCTCACATACACACACACACACCCTAAGGTATAGGTATTTTTACATTTATCTAATAGATGATCATTGAGGATGAGTCTTGCCCAAATCTTAACAATATAAGTGAATAAAAAGATGGGGGAAAGACATTTTATGAGCATGTCTCCTGTACCAGACCCAAGAACTGGAGCCCAGAGTCATATCCAGCAGTACATCCAGGTGTCCTAAACTTATGTCAGGACTAAAACAATGTGTGGCAGAGTTAGGACTGAAATTCACCTTGCTTTTTCCATCACGTCACAATTGCCTAAGTCCAAAACAGGCATTATGGCAATCCTGATGATCTGCTCTGCGTTGCCTTTACATGTTAGTCCAGCAGGAACATACAAACAAAAACATGAGGTGGACACCTCACTTCTGCTTATTTCAAAGTATTAAATTTCTGGGTCTTAATTGCTTCCTCCTCATTTGGTACTTAAGAATTCTCCCATCTCTTACTCATCTCTTCTTAAAACAGGGCCTGCTCTGACCTCTTGTACATGCGTGATCCACTTAATATTTATGTATTTCCTAGCTTGTTAGCTTCTTGGATAATAACATTAACAACAGTAATAACCAACATCAACATAAAGCAAATTAAATAAAGAAAAAAAAGTTAACATTTTTTTCAGGACTAAATACCAGGCACCATGCCAAGAATCTGATATGCATTATTTTTTAAAATTCTTAATAATCTTGTGAAGTGGGCCTTTTTTTTTTAATTTTAGCAAAGAAGAAACACAAAGTCAGAGACATTAATTTGCACAAAATAGCTGAGCTCAAAAGTGGCCAGACCAGCATCTAAACCAAGGGTTGTCTGATTACAAGATATACTTTTGGCCACAGTGGTAGTTAGGATAAAATATTCCTTTATTGTGAAAAGTGGTTTAACCCTGCAACCTTTCTTCTTGACAGTTTTCCATGGTTTTTAATAATAAACAAGAAAAACTGACTCTTCTCTTTATTAGTCAATAAAACATTAATAAAAAGTACAAGGGGCTTCTGCTGAATTTGAAAGCACAGCTTGTTGAGGCCTGTATTGTCACTTTCAAGTAAGGTTTACTGCATAAGAGCCATGCGACAATGACTTGTCTTTCACAGAGCACACACTGGAAAATCCTGGAAGAACAGACTGTCCAACTGGAGACCCCCAATGTTCTCTGCACCGCAGCCCCTTCTAAAGATAAGCAATCATGTGTGGTAATGGGCACGAGGGCAAGCAGGTTACACCACTGCAGAATGTGCCTCTTTGGCATGTGGATTATTTCGACCTAAGACAGCTGGGGCCCTGGAAACTTAGGACGAACTTCTCACCTCCCCCTGACCTGCCTAAAATAATTTAGATGGGGGCCTATACCAGGAAGAAAGCTATTCCCAGAAACAACTTAAAAAATTCTTTTTAATGTCTACTTATTTTTGAGAGAGAGAGAAACACAGAGTGTGAGCAGGGAAGGGGCAAAGAGAGAGGAAGATGCAGATCTGAAGCAGGCTCCTGGCTCTGAGCTGTCAGCACAGAGCCCGACACAGGGCTCGAACTCACCAACTGTGAGATCATGAACTGAGCCAAAGTCGGAAACTTAACTGACTGAGACACCCAGGCACCCGAATAATTTATCCTGTATTAATTTATTTATTTTTTTTAATTTTTAGATAGAGAGAGAAAAAGAGAGTGTGCATGGGGTAGGGGCAGAGGGAGACGGACGGAGAGAGAGAGAACTTTAAGCAGGCTCCACACCCAGCACAGAGCCCAACTTGGGACTTGATCTCACGACCCTAAGATCATGATCTGAGATGAAATCAAGATTCAAAGGCTTAACCGACCGAGCCACCCAGGTGCCCCAATTTATCCTATATTCTAGTACCCCACCCAAAGGCTTCAAGTTGCAGGTGTTTGAGTACAAAATCCACAGTACTATACCAGCAGAGAACACACGTTTGGACTGCCAGCAATGGGGTAAGATTTGTTGTGCAAATGCAAAATCACAGCCTAGACCCGGTAGGGCGTGTGTTACTCACTTCAGAGCTGGTCAGGTAAGTTAGAGGAATGATGTAACACTCTGGAAAAAGCAAAGTTATCTCAATTATTTCAATAATAGACATCACTGAATAAAAATAGTTTAAATTAATAAAATGTGACAAGTATGTTAACAAAAAATAGACAAGTATGTTAACAAAGAAAAAAAATTATAAATGCTTTTAAAAGTGCCAAATAACCTTTTAAGAGAACTGAATGAAGAAAAATAGTTTAGTGTTCTTGTAGCTTTACATAAAAGAAAATAAATGAGCTTTGTTATTTGGGCACAGTGGGCTGAAGTTAAATTTTAAAATACATATAGTTTCTAAGTTCTAAATGGTAAAATGCATGTTGGTAATTTGTAGGTCTTTAACATCATTTTTTTTATTCTAATGGAGTAAGTCAATATAAATTCTATTTTTAAATTGTTTTGTCAACCTCAGCCCAAAATACTTCTCTTGTGTCTCATAAGAATCAGTTTCTTCCTAATTCCAAATGCTCCAGATCTCTTAGCAACTAAATATAGGCAGTTTTGATTAAATCAATTATATGCAAACTATCTAAAATTAAAAATTAAAAAATAAAATAAAATAAGTGAAAATAATAAAAATTCTCCTCTGCAATTATAAGATACAGTGCAATAATTAATTAAACAATTTTCTTCTTACAAGGTTTTTTTTCCTTAGGGAATATTATTTTCCCTAAAATAAAGCTTGAAAAACACATGAATATAAATCAACATCAAATACTAAACAGAGGATTTAATGACTACATGTACAAAATCATAGAATGTAATAATAAAGTAATATTTGGTGTCTCTCAATATCCAATTTAAAGCATTTTATAAAAAATGCTGTAAATGATATGAGGTCAAAATTGGGCTCAATGTGCATAGATTTTGAAATTTAGGGTTGTTTTGAAAATTATTTCCTATGTTATGCATAGAGCATAACATAATGTATAATAGAGGCACTAAATTATATTCATTATACAAAGTAAATAAAAGGGTAATGGATCTCTATCTGAGTAACATTCATTTAAAATGAAAAGTGATTTAATTAAATAAATCTATAGAATGACCTTGAGAGAGTAATCTGTGCTCCTGATTTTCAAAAAGTAACATGCCATTATGAATATGGCATAAGAATTATGCATGTATATATGTGTATATACATATATATGCATCCATATATACACATATAAAATACACGATAAGGTGGATAGAGGAAATGCCCACAATCAGTGAACAATTTTTCTTTTCTGCATTGGATTCAGATGGAACTGGCCTCAGAAAACTGTATGTTCTATGTGTGAGCACCACGACTTTGGGTAAATTAGACAGGCAGAACTTCAGTTTTCAATTCTGTAAAGTTTGGAATGGTAATGCCTACCTCTGAAAATCATTGTGAAGTTTGTTAAAACACATAAATAAAATCACGTCATCTAATACACAGAACATACTGGTGTCCAATTAATATGCTTCCACTCTTTATTTTCTTCCTCCCTGACATTTATCTTTTTGTGTCAAAATTATTGAAGGACAAAACTATCACAGTCCCTAGCGAATTATATAAATGTGAATATACACCCAACATATTAAAAACATTATTTAGCATAAACATCACCTAGTGTCACTAGTGGATATTAATTTAACATTCTCTAAAAGCTAATAATCAAAATGAGGGGTTTTACTCACTTTAATATGATAAGAAATGGACACCTAAGCATTAATGTTGTATTCTGGGTATGAGAGTCAGTAAATCCATCTGAAAACTCTTTCATATGGTACTTATTTAGAATATTTTGTGAACTTAATTAACAGTTATTCTTAAAAAGGAGAATGCCTTTTTTCAGACATTATACCCACTGGTAGGTGAGTGCTTTCTCTTCTCAGCATAATTTGCTGTGAAAGATGTGGGGGGGGGTTTCTCTGTGTAGAAATTCTATCTGCCCTCTAGCTAAGTTTGCTTCAGTGGAAATGAGATCCTGACCACTGGGCTGATGGATGTACACATAACTGACTTGTTCAATTCTAATTTAATTCTGGAAATCTATCTCCTTTATGACTTTAATTTTTCTGACGTGAAAACATTCTATCTTTTTAGGCTTCCATTGTTTCTGCAGAACAGAAGTATTCTCTTGGTGGAAGGAGGGAGAAAAAAAAGCAGTAAAGAAGCAGCAATAAACAATCCTGCAAAACCAATTTTCACATTGGCAGAAAAACACAAGAACTCCAAATAGCCATAACTTGAAACAGTAGCAGATCCTTGGCAGCGTGTGATTTGAAATTATTAATGAAAACTTTCACCACAAACATGCACATCTCTTAGTTTCAGGGGACTTGAGCTTTACGCATAGGCAAGAGTCTAAAAGTGAATTAGACCAGAAGAGAGAAAACACAACTTCAACTCTTAGCAAAGCTACAGTGATAGCCTTTATGACCACAGCTGAAACAGACTCAAGAAGGTGTTCATTTCAATTTTCCATACTACATAGTATGAGAAAAACAACAACAAAAGCACAAGGATGATTCTAAGAGAACTCTGTCTACATTTCTTTGTTTATTCTCAGTCTCTGAGATGACCTCAGTCTCCAGCTTTCCAGCTACATTAATAGTTAGGTTGTTTTAAGAAGTGTTTTTACTTGCCTCTTACATCACAGATAGCTTATTAAAAATTACTGAGATAATATACCTAAAGTACAAGACATTCAGAATAAAGATGTTAAGTGAATGTACCATATCATGATTTTATTTTTTGCTGTGAAGTGTATGCATTGCTTTATTTCCAAACATTAGGGAGTAAACAAAATATATGCATTAATTTTCCTCTATTTTTATTTTTTTAAATTTTTTGAATGTTTATTTATTTTTGAGAGAGAGAGAGAGAGAGTGCGTGTGCGCGCATGAGCGGGGGAGGGGCAGAGAAAGGGAGACACAGAATACGAAACAGGCTCCAGGTTCCAAGCTGTCAGCACAGAGCCCAACGCAGGGCTCAAACTCAGGAGCGTGAGATCATGATCCGAGCCAAAGTCGGAAGCTCAACCGACTGAGCCACCCAGGTGCCCCTTTCAATTTTTTTGAACACACTGCTTGTGGTTGACTTGAATAGCAGGACGAGAAAAGACAGCTCTAGCCACACTTTGGAGGCACTTTTTAAAAAGGGGAATATTATAGCAACCAGTGGCTTCTTCTGGTTCGCTTCTCTGGTTTTCTTCAACCCTTCCATCATATCAAGAATGCTCTTTATTCATTTTTTGTTTCTCTTGGCACATAATTTTCACTCTCTTTGAAGCAGACTCTCTCACCACCTCTTAAAATTCTATTGTTCTTTAGGCTCAGTAACCTATTGACATGAGCTTCCTCTTTTACAGTCCCTGTGAAATTCTCCTTGAGGGAAAAGATGAAGAGAGAAACTTATTTAAACCAAAGCTGATTCAATGATTTCCTCAATTAAAAACTCCAGAGCAATGCAAATATCCAGTCACC
This sequence comes from Acinonyx jubatus, assembly GCF_027475565.1. Taxonomy (NCBI): domain Eukaryota; kingdom Metazoa; phylum Chordata; class Mammalia; order Carnivora; family Felidae; genus Acinonyx; species Acinonyx jubatus. The sequence continues at coordinate 41,021,850 of NC_069380.1, forward strand.
AAGTAAATCAATACTGTGATAATGTCATATTATTTTCAAATATTTCAAACTGAACTCCTTATACATAAAACCAAAATTAATTTGGTAAGAATAAGCTAATGGTTTAAATGTCCAGAGGATCTTTTCTATTTTGTCCCCAACTAGTTTGATCCTAGCACATTTTCTCAGCCAGGAGAAATTCAGAATTGGGAAAAATGAAAGATCTTGTAATTTTTTTCTTCAGGGAACAGTTTATGGTGATGCTTTTCCACTATGTGGCTTGTTTTTTCTGCCCCAAGCCAATGGGCTTGGAATGAATGTAAATGAGGGGCACCTGGGTGGCTTAGGTGGTTAAGTGTCCAACTTCAGCTCAGAGCATATGATCTCATGGGTTGTGGGTTTGAGCCCCGCATTGGGCTCTGTGCTGACAGCTCAGAGTCTGGAGCCTGCTTCAGATTCTGTGTCTCCCTCTCTCTCTCTGCCCCCTCCTACTCATGTTCTCTCTCTCTCTGTCAAAAATAAAATAAACATTAAATTTAAAAAAAAAAATTAAAGAAAAAGAATGAACGTAAATGGTATAGAAAACTGGCAAGGCTAGATCTAGTTTTAATGACAAGTCAAATAGCTCCTTTCACACTTTAGCTATTCCCATAGAATTGATAATTCTGCAGTGACAGTGAAACTTTCTTTTAAGGATGTTCCTCAATAAGGATCTGCAAATACGTACCTTTTCATATCTGCAGAATGACTTGAAAAAGGTTTATTCCTTTAAGCTAGGCATTTTTCCTAAGTTATTTACATAGTCTATTTAATTCTTACGGAAAAACTCTAGCCACAGGTCCAACTCTATCCACCCATTACAGGCAGATGTTGGGTGACCTGTTCTAGAGTAGAACTTGCCGCAAGTAGCTCATAGGTAAACAGACATTTATTCTTTTCCCAAATCTGAACTACTAGAGATTGTTTATGCTAGGTTTTCTGCATGTAGTAATACTGAAGTCCAAATGCCAAATCCCTGTGGGGTTTATACTATTACCTGAAGGGAAATTAAAGTTTCACAGGATCGTGATGATTTTAGTTGTCCTTACGTAAGAGCAGATACCAAGTCTGTATTCTCATAGCAAAATGCAAGTACTTTGAGATGATTAAGAATTAAAGTGCACATTCAAAGATACTGTCACTTATTCACAGGTGACAATGACTTGCTTCAAAAGAACATAATTACTAAGTTTAAATGTTTTTGCTGCGCCAAGTGTGGTACAAGGAGCAGTAGCAGTGGCCTCCCCCCGAGGCTTTTAGAAAGGTTGACTCAGTCCCAGCTTCAGATCACCTGAATCTGAATCTGCATTTTAACAAACCCAAGGCTGATTCCCATGCACAGTGGAGCTTGAAAGGCACTGATTTAATTAATGACTCTGTTGATTTTGGGTTGTACAAGTGACCCAAAGAGAAAACAAACATCTTATATCTATGTGCGTCCTGGGGTACAAGGTGTGCGCCTGCACTGAGCTGGTTTGCTAAAATGACTCCTGCACTAACGGGCACAGGACTTTTGTGTAGCGATGGTCGTAAATCTCCAGAATGAGGGCACGGTCAGGGCAGAACAGAGGCAGAATGGAGGAGCGCTCGTGGCCCCCACTGCACTCGAGGGAGACATAAATATGCACACTTGAAGTGTGTGTTTACATACTCTTTGCTAGCAGCTGCACAGGCCGCAAGTGCCCACCTTAGTGATCGAAGTCTTGGTAAAACTGAAAAAAAGAAAACTCTCGCTTCTTCTGGTCTCAGCTGGATGGGGACGGCAGGCTCATCACTAACGTTTTCATAAATTCAAAGGAAGAAACTTGACATGATTATTTCTGCGAAGGAAAGAACTATTATTAAAACTGTTAACTCATATCTCACTGGGATTAAAATTAATCTTTTTAAAAATGTTTTATTTATTTTTGAGAGAGAGAGAGAGAGAGAGAGAGAGAGAGAAAATCCAAAGCAGGCTCCAGACTCTGAGCTGTCAGCACAGAGCCCAATGCGGGGCTCGAACTCTAGGACCGCAAGATCATGACCTGAGCCAAAGTTGGACATCCAACTGACTGAGCCACCCGGCGTCCCCAAAATTAATCTTACATACAGATTATTAGATCTCCATTTTATGGAGCAAGTCTCACATCAAGGTTGACTAAATACCATTTAAGAACGTGTTTCAATTTTAAAAGAAATGGCAATTCTGTTGCAAAATTTTAAGCTCAAGGACTGCTGTTATTATATTTGCAACACATTAGAAAATTAATAAAACATAACAATTCCTAATTTAAACAGAGTTCCTACTGAAATAGCTAAATGCATCTTCTACAGCTATAAAGATGGACAATTATAATAATCATCAAATAATTTAGACTTACAAAACACCTAGTATATGCTAGATGTTACATCTATTAACTTATTTACTCTGCATAAACAGGACAGGTGCTATTATTACTCTCCTTCTATAGATAAAAAAACTGAGGCACAGAGAGGTCACGTAACTTGCTTGAGGTCATAAAGCTAGTAAAATTGAGTCAGGATTCAAACTCTTTTTGTCTGTCTCCAGAGCTCATTTAATCAAGTTTCACACATCCATTCTGATGTGTTTTTGGTGATCAGAAGGTTCTCTTCATTATTTCCAAATAAGCAAGAAAACACGCAATAAACAAACAACTCACATAAGGTCATAAAGCTAGTAAAATTGAGTCAGGATTCAAACTCTTTTTGTCTGTCTCCAGAGCTCATTTAATCAAATTTCAAACATCCATTCTGATGTGTTTTTGGTGATCAGAAGGTTCTCTTCATTATTTCCAAATAAGCAAGAAAACACGCAATAAACAAACAACTCACAACTGAATTACTAATATCTGAACAATTACTAATATCTGTAATTGGTATAGATGGTAACCCGTACTTAATTACACAGGTAAAAATAACAGTTGAACTGCATATGTTCCGGGAAGGGTAAGTTTCTGAAAGAATACCAGAGGACAAGTGTATTAACTTTATATTGCTAATGTAACAACCTATCCCAAATTAATGGCTTAACAAAATCCATTCATCCTGTCCTAGTTCTGTAGGTCAGGAGTCTGGGTAGAGTGACTGAGCCGGGTCCTCTGCAAAACAGAGGTATCTGCAGCACCACAGTCCCCTCTGGAGGCTCTGGGGATTAATCCACTTCCAAGATTACTCCGGTTGTTGGCCAACTTCACTTTCCTGTGGTTGTTGGGTGGAGAACACTGTTTCCTTGATAACTGTCAGCTGGGGGCCATGGTTGGCATCTTAAGGTCTCCTACATTCCTTCCTCCGTTGCCCCTTCCATCTTTAAATCAGCAACAACATTTGAATCCTTCCTCTACTTTAAATGCCTCCAACTTCTTCCTCAGCCCTATGTCTTTGGGCTCTGGCCAAGGAAAGTTACAAGCTTTTAAGGCTCTATGTGATTAGATTGAGTCACCTAGGTAACAGAGGAAAATCTCTACATATTAAGGTCCATAACTGAAGTTACATCTGCAAAGTCCCTTTGGCCATGTAAAGTGACATATTCACAAGTTCTAGGGGTTAGGGCATGGGCATTTGGGGGGCGGAAGCATTCTGCCTGTGTCACTAGGCTTAGAAGAAGTGAAGGATGGTAAGGGAGCCCAGACAGCCTAACTGGGGGACCAAAAATAAATTTTGCGATCACCTAATTTTGTCTAACATAATGCTCCCCTCTCACACATAATCTTTAATTATTTGCTTTATGCAAGACAATGTCTTCAACTATTTACCAAATATTCATTGAAACAAATATTGTTGAAATTCATAAAAAAAAAAATTGCCCTTGTAATTTAAGCCAAAAGTATGCTACAAAGTGTCAGTTTCCTCATTAACTTTTGTCCCAAAATTACAAACTGGATGCGAAAATAAAATCTTTTCAGTTTTGACCTCATGCCACATATTTTTAGCACAATCAAGTGGATGTAGAGATGACAATAGCATGGTGAAGAAATGTGAATCTTATCACAACAACATAAAACAACTGCGCTACTCAAGTCTCAAGCGAACAAGTGTGATACGTTTCACATTTGCATAAATGTAGAAACCATTAGAGGGGGCAAAATAAATTTTGGAGTTCTGCCCTTAAGCTCTCTGATAGCTTTCTATTTATGATGTCTTTATTGTTTGAGATACTAAATATTGTCATTACTAATTCTCTAAATATGCCAGGCTTGCCGCTGTGGTTATTAATGTTTTTAACCGTCCCTTCTGTAAAAACCGCGCAGCTTAAACCAAAACACACATGCACATCTCCAGAGCAGAGGACTGACACCGGACTGCTGACACATGAATGGGATGCTTTGTCTAACTAACACAAAAATGCAAATGAATTTCAGAGAAAGAAAACTGAGGAGTTCAAAGGCTTTCTTGATTGCCTTCTTTAAAATGCCAAGAACTTAAGCTGGCCTTTCTTATCTCCCACTACATGCATGTGACACTTTAGGAGGTCTTTCTTATTGTGCTATAATTCAGGGATTGTTCCAGCTCTGTGCTCCATGCCTGTTTCCAAAGGGCAGCCCGAGATGTATAATTCGGGTAATGAACAGCTGCATAATTTAAGGGTCGAGCTAGTAGGGCACCGTTCCTTATTTGTGTTGCTTTAGCAGTTGCCAAGATGTTCCGGGCCTATTTAGGAATACAATTTTTTGACTGCTTTATTTCTCTCAGATGATATATGCTGGGATTTGGTTGTGTTCCAGAAAGTGAATTTTATCAGCAGAAGTACCAGAGCAAGCTTTTCTCTCATTTTACTCCAAAGGGCAACAGCACTGAGCTATAATGAGGTAATTTTTTTTCCAGCCATGCACACTCTGTGTTCTGTCAGGCAGGGTTGTTTAAACCCAGTCCTGTCCCTTTCCAAAGCATGATAGACTCAATCACCAAGCTATCAAAGGCATTTCCACACTACATCCCTCTCACACAAGGCCAATCTTCTGAACGTTGAAAAGGGCCTGGCAGCGAGGCCCTTCAAGATGAAGGCTGCATGCTGATTAATCAGTTGCTTTTTTATTCCATCTTGGCAAGTATTCCCTGTTTGTAAATAAAAGGTTTACCCTGAATTTCCTGTAAACTCAGAAACATAAGGCTGATTTGGACCTTAGTCACAGAGCAAGAACAATGCCTGCTGTCCAGCCCACAGAGATGTGCAATGTCCACAGTCACAAATACTCCTTAACATCTGGAAGCATATCCCAAGTATAAGCTAATCTGAAAACAATTGTCATCTCCTAAGATAAAGCAGAGCAGGCTGACTTAAAATTTTTTTTCCATCTCTGTGACTTTAACACTCCCCATTTTGGGGGTGAGATCCCAGTGAGCATATTTGCAAAGGTACTGGAGTTTACCCTACACAATAAGCTTGTGGGGGTAGGGAGGAACATCAATAAAACAGGAGATCTTTTTTTCAACAAATAAATTAGTGTACTCTTTCACTCGTCAGATGGTAAATAGCTAATGGAAAAGGAATGTGACAGACCACAAGGACTAAGAATTGTCTGCAAACTGGCAGGCGCAGTGATTTGCAGATGACCCAAATTATTTTCAGGCAGTTTGGCACATCTCTATTTGTCACACGTATACTACCAAGCCAATTGCATTCAATTAATGTGGAGTATTTTCCTTTTCTTAAAGTGGGAACAAAACAGCAAGCATTTCTTGATTACTCTCAAACACCCCCAAACAGCAAGACTTCTAAGCCTCTTGTCACCATTCACCTTAGGTTATCTTTCACGATGAGCATAGGACCACTTAAAGATTCATTCTTGACTAGGGATTTTGGTGCATACGGAAGCATGTCTGCTGTATGCACTGAGTGTATGAGCTCCAAGGGCTTAGACAATATGGTTCTTGAAACAACCTTCTGTGATAAAGATTTGGCATTTTTTCTTCTCAGTTTGAAAGCAAGGTAAAGAGGCTTATTTTGCGAGAGGTGAAACCCTCTGAATCAATACCAGGGGTTGACACTAGGATATAAACCCATCCATCACAAGACGGCCATTATAGCAATGCCTCACAATAGGGTCCATGCAGTTGGTGGGGCAGCCTGGGTACTTAGGGAAATGCAGGTATGAGAGTTTTATTTCTAAAATCCCTTCCTCAATGCGGCAGAATTCATGAGCTACACAGTCCAGAAAATACTGGTTAGGAGCCCTTGCTTCTAGTCCCAGCTCTTTCCCCACCTGGCTACGTGTCAGCTAACCTGTGTAGGTATGGCTTTACACACCCTTCAAGTGAAGAATTAACCCAGACAAATGCAAATGGCACCTCCCAACTCTAGGAATCTATGAATCACAAACACCCACAGAAGGGTTTTTATTAATTCCAAATGAATGCATAAAAGTCAGAACGGCTCATAACAAAAGCAAACAACCAATAGGCAAAAGAAAAATGCTCATTTCCCCCAAACACAGTCATTTCATTATATTAAATTTAGGATTATGGGGGTACATTAACTCTTTCAGGCCTTGAAGGCTTTTGTGTCACGACAACACCTCTTTACAACTAAAATTGCACTATGTATTACAATTATAAGTTATAGCTAGCTATATAAATTTTATACACGGATATAAAATGTACCTGGCACAGGAAATTTAAGAATGTCTCTAAAGAAAAATATATTAAAGCTCCCGTTCAATTGCATACCAAATGTATTTTAATGTATTCATGTTTCTGAACATATGTAATACACAAATAGAATGCAATAGTATTTCGCATTTACATCTTGAATTTTAATAGTTTTAGTGAGTCGCTCTGTTTAGATGGAAAAAAAGATCTTTAACAGTTACAATTCCCTTATCATTCAGTGTACTTAAAATGTATAAATGTTTCAGGCCTTAGGCTATGGTTGAGACTGCAAATTAGAAACCAAAACAAATGTCAAAATGGGCAAAAATGATTCTACCACTCCGTATTGCCCCACTCCCAGAAAACTTGACTCCTGAAATGATCTGCAAACAAAATCCATCACATCTCCTTTCTCCTGCTCACTCAGTGTGTCCTCCACCCTAATTGAGACCTAAGATTCTTTGGGCGCTTTCTGCACCCCCCGCGTTCATGAATTTCTTTCTGGCCGCACCAGCCCTCTTGCCCTGGCTTCTCCCCTCCCCCCATGAGCAGGCATTTTGGGTCCTCCTGCAAGGACCTTATAAAGCCTCGCTCTGCTGACCTGCAGTTCTAGCCTCCTTGCTAATTCTTTACCCTGCAAAAGCCTCACCCGTCTGCTTCCTTTGCTTCTCTCTCGAGCTGCCAGCTAGGGCTGGAGCAACTCCGAAACTGGTGTTGACAGGCTCTTCTACAAATCTGTGCTGTTCAACCTCCACTCGACCCTCCCTGGTGTTCAACAATTCCTGTAATGATCGCTTATTGACTCACGGGAGAATTCAACATGGTAGCTTTTCTTCAGGCCTCAGTTCGGGCCTAAACGCTTCATTCTTGGCAAATGACACCATCTGTTATTTAACGGAGAAGCCTTGAATTGGAGCCTTAATTTCTTTATCTTTTCCCTTTACTCTCATTCCTTTTCTTCATTAGTCTCTCAGAGAAAGAACCTCTACCCTGCTTTGCCCCTGATCTTTCACCTGTTTTCTTTTATCTCTTTTGCTGTCACATTCCTGGGATCTTGCTGGTTTACCAGCACACCACTGGATCTTGATCTGTAAATCTTCACCCACCCTCCCTGACCAGACAAGACACAGTTCTGTTCAACTTCCCCGTCTGCAGATTTCTTCCACTGAAGACGTAACTGCCCTGCCCCCAAACAAGAAACCAAATTCAACAAGGAAAAACACTTTCCCCTAACCTACTGCTCTCTCTCTCAAGTGCTCGCATGGTTGTAATTTACCTTTCTTTTTGCTACCAAGTTTCTCTAATGATTAATAGCCTAAGGCCTAATAGATTCCACTTCCACATCACCTTTCAAAGTCCTTGCAATCAGCACCCTCCCCCGACTAAAATTATTTTTTCAAGGTCACATTTGACTTCCACGTCAGCCAATTGCGTTTTATTTCCTGCCAGCCATGTTCCTTTCCCTCCTTCCAGCACTTCTACAGCTTATCACGCCGTAAGCTTCCTCCTTCCTTGTGCATTAGGAGTTTCAGCCTAGGATTCAAACCTTGTGCACATGTATCATTCAGATAGAAGCGGGATGCCAAAAGCAATGGTGACCAAACACATCCGTGCATCACAGCAATCTGGAAAATAGATTCCTGGGCTCACACCAGACCTCCTGATTCAGACACTGCAGTGGTGTGATTCTGAAGTACTCAGTTTGTCAAGCATGGATCCAGAGACCTGCAGGGATGAGGTAGCTACAAGAGGAAAACACCTCCTCATATGATAACCAGTAGGCAGTGTTTGCTGGAAGAAGGATGCTGAGGCATGCTGGGCTCTCAGTAAAGGTTTGCTGAAGAAATAAATTTATGAATAACTGCCTTGGCTATTAAGGAGAGGCCATGATTTAACGTATAATCCTGCGTTTTTTCACTTTTTTTTGTTTTCTGTCCAGTTCTCATTGTCTCAGGGATGACAAGCTATTGCTATTTGATATTTAGGACCCAGAGCAGAAATTATTGTGATCAACATAGAGAAGGTGAGAGAAGGTTTCCTCCTTCTTTGGATCAGAGTGTGGCACTGTGCTTTGGAGGAGATGGAAAATGTGTCATAGCTTTGGCACATTCAGAACTCTTTGCACAGCAGCAGTGCCCACAGCCCTGGCAGGTCTCGTAGCATCCGACATGCCAGGGGCACCAAGTGCCAACATCTTCCACAGCAGCTGATGGGAGAACCAGGGCTTTGGAGCAACAGGAGAGATGGTATTATCAGCAGTAATCCCAACAGCAGTGGTGCTACTTTTACCTGGTTTAGCCAGTGGGGGAAATTTGGCCAAGTGGATTACCAGAAGAGGGCCGAAGAAGGGAAATGTTAAACACCAGTTACAAGCTGCAGGAATGGAGCCCATGGAAGCTGCATGTCTTGCAAGGTCAGAAGGATTAATGCTAAGGAACTATTGGTTCTTATTACCAGCTTGATTACCTCTTTATCTATAGATGTGTATTGTCAAAAGAAATCCTTGACATTAAAAATACTACAGAGTCAGGGGCACCTGGGTGGCGCAGCCAGTTCAGCGTCCAACTTCGACTCAGGTCATGATCTCACAGTTCGTGACATCGAGTCCTGCGTCAGGCTCCAGGCTGATAGTGTGGGGCCTGCTTAGGATGCTCTCTCTCTCTCCCTCTCTGTCTGACCCTCCCCCACTCACTCACTATCTCAAAATAAATTTAAAAAAAAACTTAAAAAAATATTACACAGTCCTGGTTCTATTGATATTGCTCTCACTGACCCTCTACTCTTTTAAATCATTTTTATCATACCCTTAAATTTTAGGCATTCCCAAGGTACTTCTGTTGGTCACTTCACACTCTACATGCTCACTGATATTATCTAATCCCACATTCAACATAATCTCTATTCATATGATACTCAACTTATAACTTCCAAACTTGTCTCAGCTCTGACCTCCAGATTCCTAGATCAGTAAAAAATATCTGACTTGACGTCTCACGTATACTGAGTCATCTCATCCTAAAGTCAATTCATTAGCTTATGCCCCAAACTTCTTCTTTCCGACCCCCAATGCATATTGCATTGCAACTTCTTCTTTCCGACCCTAGTGCATACAACAACATCATATTCCCAATTATATAGGCATGAAATCTTCAAGTAATCCCATCCCTCTTCACCAGGGCACTACACAGTTAATCATTTCCTTTTCTTGAACCAGTATATTCCCTTCCTTTGGTTTCGAGCAAACACTCTGCTGGAGTTCTTCCCTGACATCACTGCCCACTCCTCCTCCAATTTTTTGGTAATGGACTACCAAGTGCTGGAGCATTACAAGGCACAGTCCATAGTCCTTAGACCTCTTCTCTTCTCTAACGGTATTCATGGCAGATGGAATCTCATATAGTCTCAGTTTTCTCTTGTGTATCTTAGTCAGTGAAAAATCAATGTTCCTGGTGTCTCAGGATGAAAATCTTATAATTATTTCACATAATCATCTTTTACTCCACCCCATGTTCATTGCACAGTCACATTCTGTGGGTCTTCGTAAGTAATCCAGGGTCTGCCACTTCTCTCCATGTCTAGCACCTTGTCCAAATTGCCATCATTTCCTGCCTTGATATTACAATAACCTCCTAACTGGTCTTCCTACGTCTTATTTCTACATGTATTCTTCAAACACAATTAGAGCGAATCTCTTGATCTTTATGTCAGATTGCGTCATTTTTCTCTTTACAACTCTCCTAAAACTTCCATTTCACTTTAATCACTAGATCGATCATTGACAATGTCTATGCTACTTAATAGCTTTCGAAATATCATAGGCCAAAATGATACTTGCCTTCTTGACAAACTTCATGGCTAATCTTTTCTCATTTACATTGTTCCAAAGAATACGTGACCAAGAATATGGGTGGTGTGACCCATAGGATAAACATTATAATATTAATAATCATAGAAATTAAAAAGAGCTATATCAGCAATAATCATTCATAAAGAACTTACTTCAGTCCAGACACAATACTAAACACTTCACATGTATTCTCTCATTTAATCCTGTCTACAATTCCATAACTTAGTTGTTAAAATCATCCTTCTTTGGCAGAGTAGCCGAGTTTTGACAGATGAGCCTGGCTTGGCCAGCTATATTTTGGGTACGTTAATTTAAAGAGTACTAGAAGATAATGGTATTATGATAGTAACTAATAATGGAAGAGTAATTTGAACCACATTATACCTTCATGCCAGGAGTCTCCTATGGCTAACAATACCAAAAACTACCAGTAATGAGGCTACTTCTGTTCTTTCTAAGAAATTGGTTGTATATTGTATATTTAAAGTAAGGAGGTAGTAAAAGAAAAAAAAAAAGGTGTATGTTTGATTTATAGTTATCCTACGGGAAAAACACAACTACAGTTGACCCTTGACCAATGTAGGGGTTGGGGCACTGAACCCTGTGCAGTTGAAAAGCTGTGTATCACTTTTGACTCCCCTAAAACATAACTGCTAATGGCTTACTGCTGATCAGGAAGATTTACAAGTAACACACAGTCGATAACACATATTTTGTGTGTTATACGTATTATATGCTGTACTGTTATCAGAAAGTAAGCTAGAGGAAACAAAAATGTTATTAAGAAAATCATAAGAAGGGTGCCTGGGTGGCTCAGTCGGTTGAGCATCCAACTCCTGATTTCGGCTTGGGTCATGATCTCCTGGTTTGAGGGTTTGAGCCCCACATCAGGCTCTGCACGGTCAGTGCATGGAATTCTCTATGTCTCCCTCTCTCTGCCCCTCCCCTGCTCATGCTCTCTTTCTCTCTCTCTCTTAAAATAAGTAAATAAAACTTAAAAAAATTCATAAGAAAGAGAAAATACACTTACAGGACTGTACTGTATTTACTGGAAAAAAAAAATCCATGCATAACTGCCCATGCAGTTCGAACCCATGTTGTTCAAGGGTCAACTGTATTTACTTTATTCAAGGTCAATATTCAGTGAAATAATGGAAAATGGGAACAGCATTCCAAATTCTCAAATATTTTTGAGTGCTTTTACCACACACTGAGCTAAGTTACTCCATATTACCTCATTTATTTAAAAAAAATTTTTAATGTTTATTTATTTTTGAGACAGAGAGAGACAGAGCATGAACGGGGGAGGGTCAGAGAGAACGGGAGACACAGAATCGGAAGCAGGCTCCAGGCTCTGCGCTGTCACCACAGAGCCCGACGCGGGGCTCGACCTCACAGACCATGAGATCATGACCTGAGCCGAAGTCAGAAGCTCAACCGACTGAGCCACCCAGGCGCCCCCATATTACCTCATTTAATCTGCACAATACCACAAAGTTTATCTTGCTTTTACACATGAAGAAACTGCATTTGAAAGAGATTAGCTGACAGGCTCAGGACCATAAGGCACAGATTGACTGAATAAATATATTCCAAGCTATATCTTCTTAATTTTGGCCTAGTTTAATTCCTCACTGTAACAAAATAAATACAAAACAAACTGGCTTCACACTATACATTCCTTTCCTATGTCGCATCCTTTCCCTCAAAGTTGTAATTGATGCTACACATGGAAACATTCTCAAGAGAGCTGCTTAACTTTAATCACAAATAAATAGCGACTAAAGATACTTCCATTTTGCCTTTGTTTGTAAGCCACCTAATTAAGAGGTTTCTCTGAAATTGTCCATGCTTGGGCATGTCATAATTCTTCTTTATGCCCTATATGATAGTAGGGTCTGCTTGAGCTGCCATAACAAAGTACCACAGGCTGGGTTGCTGAGACAACAGAAATTTATTTCTTAGTTCTGGAGATGGGGAAGTCCAAAATCAAGGTGCCAACGAGGTAGGTTTCATTCTGAGGACTCCTTTGGCTTATGGGTGCCAACTGTCTCTCTGTGCACTCACCACACCTCTTTCTTTGCGCTCTCATGGAAAGAGAGAGCAAATGCGTGAGCTCTCTGGTGTCTCATCTTATAAGGACACTAATCCTACCAATCAGTGCCTCACGCTTATGTCCACATTTAACTTTAATTATTTCTTTACAGACCCCATTTCCAAGCACAGCTACACCAGGGTAGGGCTTCACATAGGAATTTTGGAGGGACAAAAATATTCAGGTATGACAAGAATCCATTTTGTCACTGGTCCTGTATACATGTTTTATAACCAATAGCTGGACGTGTTTCCAGAAGGTCACAATTCCAAAATAAAACTGCTAGTTGACATGGATTGTCACAAACATCTGGCAACCTACAGATGGATCACATTGCTGTGGAACAGTAAATGGATTCTTCCATTCGGATCCATCCATTAAATGATAACCATGACCTAATGCACAGTCGTGATCAATACAGATGTACACAGTGGCTGTAAAACAGCCTCTCTAACCAGGGAGGGTAATCCTCCATTTTACAGATTTGAAGAGCCAATCAATTAAACACTGGATAAGGTCAAATAGTATTGATTCAAGATTCAATGAAATCTCTTCCTTTACCTTCCCCTGTTTTGATTTTTTTGTGTGTGTGACCTAAGTATGGTTTCTTTAAAATACATTTTTACAGTGGCTGCACTTCCATATTGGTAGAAAGTGAGTGGTCCTCAAACATAATGATTCACTGGCATTGGAATCAATAGTGTTATAAAACCTCGAAGGCATGAAAAGGTTGAAAAATAAAAATATTAATGCCTAAACTTCAAGAGCATACTTAAGAAGTAGAATTTAAGAGATGCCCATTGCTAGCGGGAGGTAGGTAGTTTATAAATCAATTGAGACAAACAACTCCCTCCAGTGTATCTGTGAGTGTTGAAAATAAAACAACATAAGGATATTGTTAATAACGAGCTTAAGTGTTCTTCATTCAACTCTGATTTTTGACACAATTTCAGATTACTTCTTGAAAGTGCTCTTGGTACTTATAAGGCAAATTTTGTATACACTTCATGCTTTATTCTGTACCACTTTTGGTTCTACTGACACCTCTTTTTGCAGCTGATAACCCTTTTCGATGTCATAATCTAAAGTCACGTCTTCTAAGCTTACTCAATATGATGATGTTTTCATCGTCCTAAAAATGTAATAAAATAGTGTTTTGTAAGTGGAACAAATGCATTTCAGAGCTCTGTCTGCATTGGAGTCTCAGATACTTAAGTACATTCCTCTGTCTGGAGATAGAACTGTTTGCTGCTGTATTTTTATCTAACTGTCTCCAGGAACTAGTAAACAGAGAATTGTAAATATTGCATGCTTGGAAAAATTCCACCTGGCACAAATCAGTCACTAGGTGGCTGAATATTGTGAATGGAAACAACTGGCAAGAAGGAAAATCCTCTTGTTAGAGGACAGCAGCACACAGTGTTCTGTTTCGAAAACAAAAATTTGCTTTTAGGAGCTTTGATAATGTTTTAACTGAAACAACAGCCCTTTCTCTGTTTACTCCTCTCTTGTGCTTTCTTTTTAACCACATGAATTTTGAACTTGGTTGGAGTGGGTTTTCTTTTCTTTTTTTTAAACTTTACCCAAAGAGAAGCTAGAGAATACAAGATTAAATATCAGGTTCCCTCTTATTTTCCGGATTTATTCTGTAGTTGGAAGTCTCTTTGACATTTTTATTTTAAAGAAAGACATTCTTTAATCAACTCAAAAAAGCTGAAATAAAATATGAAGGCATTTAATAGCACAGCAATTCTTAAACTCTAATGTGGCTTTCTCTTGCTTTTAAGATGGAAGTGAGTTGTTTGTTTTTGTTTATTTATTTTAAAGTTTACTTATTTATTTTGAGAGAGAGAGAGAGCATGAGCTGGGGAGGGGCAAAGAGGGCAAAGAGAGAAACCCAAGCATACTCCATGATGTCAGCAAAGGACCCGACCCACGGCTTTATCTCAGGAATCTCGAGATCATGACCTGAGATGAAACCGAGAGTCAGACACTTAACTGAGCCACCCAGGCACCCCATGTTTTGTTTTATTTCTAGTGAGAAAAATTATATGTGCAGAGATCTTGAGAGTGGCATATTAAAAATCTAATTTCCTGTCTGTTGCAAAGCTTTTACTTAGAAAAAAATTGACACACTTCTTTCCCATGTGATTAAAGAAGTGTAGAAAGTGACAAACACTTTAGAACAGAAATAAAAGTAAGAAAAAAAATGGAAAAGAGAAACAGTTGCTTAAAAAATGGAGTTTAAGAATGTCATACTTATTGAACAAGATCAAATGTGGAAAGGCTTTCATTTTGACAAGGATGGTTTAGCTAAGTAAAAAAAAAAAAAAAAATGCCCCTCCCTCTTCCTAACACCATTTAGGACCCACTGCTTCCACTAGTACATTTCTATAGCATAAAACAGCTACCTATAATTTTCATATATACTTCTCTCATTCCATCCCAGGACTCATACTAGTCAAACTTTAATATGCATATAAATTGCTATGATGCATATTCTTCTTAGTAAGTCTGGGGTGGGGCCTAAAAGTCTGCATTTTCTTCTTCTTTTTTCTTTTAAATGCTTATCTATTTTGAGAGAGAGAGAGACAATGTCTAAGAGCACACCAGCAGGGAGGGACAGAGAAAGAGAGAGAGAATCCCAAGCAAGCTTTGCACTGTTAGAGAAGGGCACACTGGAGTAACAAGGCTAGAGTACAAGCTGAAGGTTAAGTTTCTCCAATACAGTCTAGAGGCACATTTATAGATGAGTCATTGCTTGATTGTGCATAGTGGTTTCTCACCTTATAACAACTTAAACCAAGTGAATACTACATTTTAACTCTCCAGCTGGAATAAGAAGCAAGAGCAGTCAATCTGCCTTATTCACAAATTCTGTATTTTGAAATAACTACTTACTAAAATTTATTTGTAATCTCAAAAGTCAATGACCATGCCTTTGCAGTCAGTAATGGACATGTACAGAGCAGTGGAAAATTTGAGTCACCTGATGTACATGTTCACAGCTGAAGTTTAAAATAAGGTGGCTTTCTGCTTTCTTGTTGCAATTCTTACAGTGTAAACAAGTGTCCTTTTGAGGTCTATTTACTGCCATATTATGTTCCATTTTTTTGTGCTTTTTTTTTTTGGTGATTTCACTGTTTAAAATGACCCCAAGCATAAGGCAGAAGTGCTGTCCAGAGTTCTTAAGATCAAGAAAGCTGTGATGTGCCTTACAGAAAAAGTACATGTGTTAGATAAGCTAAGTTCAGGCATGAGTTATGGTGCTGTTGGCCATGAGTTCAGTGTTAATGAATCAACAATATATATTAAATTAAGTGTCTTCAAATAGAAACATGCATAAAACAAGTTCATATATTGACTGATGAAAATAATGTGACCAGATGTTCATTGGAACATAACCCTATACTTCCCCAAAGAGCAATTCAGTGTTGGCTAATTTAGTGTTCATGGTGACTTTATAGAATACTACTACTAAAAATAACAAGAATTGACTTTACCTTTTGTACTATTCTAGGAAAAAACTTCAATGGAAACATATATTCCAAATTGATGTGCCCCTTGACTATAATATTCCTTTTTGGGTGTCCACTCTAACAGACTCTCAAGCTAGATATTTCCAAACTCTTTTAAGCAGTAAAAAATAGTTTATTAAATGAAAGGTTAAGCTTTTATGGAATTGTTGAAGCTTCACAGAAGCTTTGCATTTTAAAGGTTAGCTTGAAAATCATTCTTTTGAAAGATTCTTACAGTTTAGGCATTTGACAAGGTCATTAAGTTCTACAATATGTTTCCTCTTCCAACTCCTGTCTTTGATAAACCAAAATCAGTTTTCTTCAAAGCTCCTCTACAAACCCCTTAACAGGCTCATAGCTCTTGTTCTACAATTATAATACCTTATATTTATTTTTCTCACCAATATATATTTTTGGTCAGTCCTTTTTGCTCAAAAAAAGAGAGAGAGATTGAAAATTCATCATCATATGAAAGACAATAATGTAACTTGTTTACAAAAGGCAATTGAAACAATGTACAATAACAAAGATGATGTGTCAATACCATTAACAGTGACTGTGTGGGGTCCAGATAGACTAAATTAAGGACTATTTTTTAAAAGTAAAAGGAAATCCTGGAGTGGTAGCCAAATCACTTACCACTGAACAAATATATGTTCAGTACCTGCTATGTGGGTTTATGCACAAATTCAGTGTCTTGTTTAATTCTCACAACACTCCTTTGATGACAGGGCTACCTTATAAGGAAACTGACACACAGTGCTTAGGTAATTTGCTCAAGGTCACAATTAGTACATGGCAGAAGTAGAAAACAAGCCTGGCAATGAGAGCCAAGGCCCCACCTTTCCACTTTGTCCTCTTGATCAGGAAAAAAAAAAAAAAAGAATTAGAAGGATAAGAAAGGCATGTCCACTCACGATGGAGCTTGCAGCTTCTCAGAAGAGAGAAAAGAAGTACAGAATATCACAAGGAAAAATATGATCAAGATTTGAGACAAATTAAGCCAAAAAAATAAATTCAGAGTACCCACCCAAACTGTCGTAAAGAAGGTTGCGTCAAGATGAGCTTTGGTGAATAGGCAAGATTCAGATGGATAAAGAGAAATGTAGACAGCATTTCTAGCAAGACAAGTAGAGAGAATTACAACAGACAAACAAAAGTAGAAAGTTTGAATGAGGACATTGATGAAATCAGATTTTCTGAATCAGAGGATTTCTTCAGGGCAATGTTAGGGACATAAACCTTGAAGGGCAAGCTATTAGGAAAACTGAATGTTTTCCAGGTGAAGGTAGGGGGTATATTGTTTACTCTAACAAAGATTAGCCACAGATGCCAAAATGAATGAAACAATTTATCAATTAATTCTTTGAATAATTTAAACCAGCAGGCTCTCAATCCTTTATAGCCAACTTCAGACTCTTCAGGGAAGAAGGTAGATCACAAACATAGGTACACATTTGACAAGGTGTTAACATGCAAAGATTCAACTTCGCATGATCACTTCCTCTCAGATGTCTATTCCCTATACTGTAAGACCACAAAGAATAGAAACTATCTCATAATCAATGTTTATTTGATCACTGAGGTATACCTTGATTAAAACTCATTTGTGTGCTCTCACAACAATTTCCCTACAGATGAGAAAACACAATTTAGGTGACTAAAAACAATTTCTGCACTACACACACACCATTAACTATTAGCACAAATGCCTTTCAAGTGTAATCGATATCATATATCATATACTTCTAGGTTATTTCCTGATATTATTCCAATAAGTTTATCAATGGAGAAAGCTCAGAAGATTTTTTATTTAATTGTTATAGTAATTGGAATAGATGTATTGCTTCATAACCAGCATGGAAATATTCATCAGTGATATACTCTGAGCAATGCAATATGACTTATAATTCTATTTAAAGTTAAATTTGATACAGTGTAAGCAATATAATTAAATTGCTTACCAAAATTAAGTTTACGTTGATGATTATGTAATGATAATACTTTGATATAATTTTATAATCTCCCTTTTGCAGCATATAGTAAATTATTACTCACATTAACTTAAGCAAAACTACTGATTAAAGGAAAATATTGATTTTATCAAATGTTAATAACATAGTCATTTCTATGTCAGTACGACACCTTTGGCAGGAGGTTAATTATTTTCAACATTTTTATTAGTCTTTGTCTAAAAGTATTTAAAATGTTAGAATGAATTTACCAGATTTCGTGTAGCTATTGTTATATAAAAACAAGACAAAATTCTTATTAATATGTATGTTGTTTATAAAAGGTCCTTCATAAATTTAAAAATTATTTTCAAAGTAGATAAATTCACTTTTCTAGGCTGAACAATTACAAACTCTCATTTTTATAAAAAATAACCAACATATATGGAAAATGTTTTTTTTAGAACGCCCATTGTTTTTCGAACGTTGACTTGGAATGAATTTATTTTTTGTAAACTATTACAAAACAGTTAATTAGCAATTGGATTTCAACAGTAGTATAAAACCTGATTATGCAAGAGCATAAGAGAACAAATCTATCTCTTCTACAACAAAATAAGTGTATGGTACATTATGGGTTACGTCTATCTTCCACCTAAGCATTAGTCCATTAGTTTCAGCATGTCTCTTTGTTTGCCTGTGCTGTTTTTCATGGGGACAACTGACTCTCTTGCAAGGTGATTTATAAATAGAGGTCTGTAAAATGTTAACATACAAAGTGCCACATTTATTTTCAGTTTCATTTTAAATGTTACAAACTTTGTTTTTGTTTTTGTTTTCACAAAGCTTCTTTCTCTCCCCACTATGGTTTGGTGAATAATTTTTTTCTCTGAAGTCACATAAATTAGTTTTAATTTCAGGCAAAAGACAATTGCTAATGGCGATTTCATACTATACTGGCTTCTTGGGTCTCTTTTTGGCTACTTTCAAGTATAATCAAGCCTGATGGGTATCACAGAAATAAAATAAAACACTGAAAGTAACACAGTTGACATTGAATGATATAATTTCATAGTTTCATCATAAAATTGACTACATTTCAGATGCCTAAAGTTTTAATTCAATACCTAAAAGCACAAGAAAAGCATTACATTCTTATTGCATCATTTTTCGTCTGAAAGGCATTTGAGTCATTCGGAAGGTTTTTTAGTTTGAAGGAATGTCAGCATTCCACAAAGGCTGTTGATATTCTTCATTAGCTATAACATAGTTAAAATCTAACACCTGCAATAAATCAAAGTATTGGAAGATTGCATTAAAACTTATGACAGTTTCAGAGTTTGGTGGGTGTTGGTTGTTTTTTCCTCCCCAGTATTCCAGGGTCATCACTCATAATAGTGAAAAGTATAGCATAAAGGGGAAAAAATTCAGAATGTTCCTAAAAATAAAATAGAAAGCCCTCAGGAGCCCTTTCAGAACAACAATAAAAAGTATTGCTAGCTGTAAAATTTGTAAGCAGGTTCCATCCTGTCGGCACAGAAACAATGAAGATGAATTACATTCTAGAAGAAACATTGAGACTGTCTGGTAACATAGTGGCAGATCTACTACAGTGAGGACAAAGCACAACTATTTCTTCAGTGTCTTAAGTTGAAGGTTGTCTGAACAGGGCTGGGTGAATTAAATGGTAACAAAGGACCATCTTTAGAAATGATCTCTTTAACCATTCAATTCATTCATCTGGCCACTATTTGGGCTATTCGGTTTTCAGAATCTCTGTTATTACCTCTGAGCTCATAAAGGCCAGTATGTAATTACATGGGTTAACGGTATAAGCATGTGTACTTTTAAAACGTAAGACATGAATATGAGTTAGGGTGATGACAGTTATTTATATCTCGTATACATATCTTTAGGTGTGATGGAGAAACAGGTTTGAGGTCTGTTTGGCTAGCTCTAAATAAAGGTGCTTTTGTCTCTCGGGTAAAAGGACATTAAGCTACGTGGTAAATGTTGGCAGCTGGTAGGAAACGTTGGGGAGGACCCCACGGAGCTCTGCAAAGCAAACCTGGTATACAGAGACTCATCTGTACAGGAACTAAGAGTCTTGTTTTGCATATGTCCTTGTTTGATGCCCTGGATATTTGTGTGGTAGCTGAAAAGACATGCTGCTAAAAAGGGAAATATATGGATAGGGGTTGTTTTGCAAAAGCTGATGCCCACCTTGATGGCAGGTTGTAAGTTTATTAACAGACTTTCCATATCCTAAATCAAGGTCAGCATATGCAAAATCAAACTCACACCACAGCAGAAATAGGGAGAGTGTTTATTAAACCTTAACTGTGATTCTCAGAGGATGTTTTGGTGTGCAATATGCCTACCCTCTCCTAAAACAGCTTGGCTTTTAATTTAAATTTAAAACTCAGAGGTTTTCTTTCTTAGGTGTTTATGAATGTTAATTAAAAGAGACATTGGCTAGTTTGAGCAACTATTTAAAGTCTTTATTTGACAATATTTGAAAGTTGCTTTCCTTTTATGCTGTTATTCAAATTTTCTACTGGTAAGTAATGAATGTGGCTTGAGTCAATTGTACATTAAAAATTGAAAGTAATATTAGGTTCTCTGGAAATCACTGAAAATTGCCATAATTCATGTTCCAGAGTCTAGATGATTGATTGCATTAAAGCAGTAGTGGAATTCAAGGTGAACTGAAATAAATGTTAAATGAAGGTTCTTTTTAACCTCATCAATACCTTTCTAATACATCAAAATTTCTGAGTTTGAGGTATAACTAACAGTAACCAAATCTCAAGCAATTACCCAGCACTAGATATGGTATTTGTGTGAGTACCTGATAATCTCCCAAACCTATCCTTTTCCCAGCTGAGCTAATTTTTGATGGAACACCATTGAGAACAATAGGTCACTCAGAGCAAATGAAGTGGGGCTGCCACTGTGTTCCTCAAGTGCTCTCATACAGCCCAGGGTTGGATGGCTGATGAGGTAATCTGCATAATAACATGGTCCTAGTGGGTTTCTATTAAGTCAATGGAGCATTGACTCTCTACAAAAGTGCTCCTGGCATCTATGAAGTGGACTGGATCTACAGACCCACAGTGCCTTTACTCATCTGACAGGAAGAATTGCGCACTAATCCCATAATTACACCTCTTTACTCCTCCACTCAGTTCAAATTTTGTCTGTTGGCAGTAAAATAAGTAGCATTCCAAGTATAATTCTAATTAAATGAGTTAAAATACATTGCTCTGATTATGTGTGTGTGTGTGTGTGTGTGTGTGTGTATTATGTGGACTAGATATGTGTAAATCATTACTAACTCAAATAATGAATTTTAATGCAAATATACCTAAAATAATACACAGTAGTATTCGTATGGAGTTAGAAATAGATGAAAATGTGATCTATTTAGGAAAAAATAAATACAATAGTCTTTCATGGCGTTAGTTTTTCTTGTCGAAATAGCATTCTCTTTTTAAAGATGTCATTCCTTTGATTCTCCAGTGTCAGTAAAATCATCATAAAAATGAGATTTCAAAATTGAGTTCTTAGAATCATTTTAGAGCATATATTTCAAGATGTTTGCCAAGTTCAAGAAAGGAGTAAAAAACAAATGCCTACCACATAAATTCAATTTATTTTATATACTGATCACCAGAATATACATTTTAAGGTAAAATAAATTTTCACCTATAAATTGCTCAGAGCACTGGATTTTTAAAAAGGCATATGCTATAGCACAAGCTTATTAAAAAATGTGTAGGTTTATGTGCAGTGATAGTGGCCGCCTCCATTAGTGTTCCAGCAGCCCTCCAAAATCCTTTATTTAGCTGCCTAATGTGATACCATTTATTGGCTTATGCTAACACTTAAATATCAAAGAAAAAAATCTCTTAATTTTGTAATGTCAGATTTTTTAATTGATAATAGTTTGATTAAATTAGGCAGAGTATTATTTTAAATCCCTGGTTGAGATATCAGATTCATCTTCTTCCTCTAATCATTTTGGAAATTGTAACTGATTTCCATTAGAATTTCTATGGAGTAGTAACTGTCATTAGAAGCACTTTAATAAACATTTTAAAAATGTTATTTACAACATTTAAAAATGGATAGAGTACCTATGTGTTTAAACAATAATTTAAAATCTTCATTTAAAATTTTTTTTTAATGTGTATTTATTTGTGAGGGAGGAGACAGAGGATCTGAAGCAGGCTCTGCTCTGGACAGCCCAATGTGGGGCTCAAACCCAAGAACCCTGAGATCATGATCTGACCCGAAGTCAGACACTTAACTGACTGAGCCACCCAGGAGCCTCTAAAATCTTTCATGAGCAGTTAAAACTCAGTCTACCAACTTAAAGAAAATAATTTCCCAATGTTATGTAAACATAATGGAAATCTATCTTTTAGTCAAAATTGTTGAGAGCTACATTTCAGGAATATCTAACTTAAGCATTAGCAAAATTTGGGGCCTTCCTATTAGGGAGCTATTCTCAAAGTCTTATCACAGTATGATTCTAACATTCTATGGATCCGACTGGGATTCTATGGGTGAAAGCCTCTATTCATTGTGAGAAAACTCTATCCATGAATATGTCCTTCCTACATTTTCTTTGTATGAAATAGAATGATTAAAATCTTACAAGTTCCTAGAGCTGACCAATATACAAATGCATGTTTCTCTTCCTCTCTCTCTTTTCTCTCTGTTTCTCTTTCTCTGTTTCTCTTTATAAGGATTTGGTTACACACTGAGCGGTGTGTGTGTGAGTGTGTGTGTGCACATGCGTGTGGATGTGTGTAATCTTACAACATATCAAGACTGACCAATTGAGGTACAAAGTGTAAAAAAAGGACAACCATATCACATTCTAATTGTAGCTCTTGTGCTAACTATGGGCAATATCTTACACAACTTAAATATTTTATCTAGTTTACCTCTCCCTTCACTTATAAAAAGAAATTTATGTAAAGATCTTTACATTTTGTGATTCTTAAGTGTTACCAAACAATCCAAATGCCTTTATATTTGTTTTATTTATCATCACCTTAGCAGATCTTTTTATTTTCTCCAATGGTAAAATTAAAAGTACATTTTCATGTTTCCTTTAAGTCCTTTGGCCAAAAAAAAAAAAAAAAAAAAAGGATCAAGATTAAGATTGTCTACTGGTATAATCCAACTTAACATTACCCAGAAATCAATTGAGAACTATACATATCAGGTTCAATGGAAATAAAAGGATAAACCATGAAATTAGAATAGAAAATTATAAGATAGAAGTTTGGTATGGAAATAATATCTTTGGGGGTTTACTTCAAAAGAAATACCCTTAAAATCTGAGAGAAAATTATGAAGATTATAAAATTGCTTATTTTATAGATTCAAGACAGACTCCATAGTAAATTCTATAACTAAAATATGTGAAAGCCAGATGGCAGAGTTCAATTTTTACTGACTTCCATGAGAAAATGTACTTAAATATGAGCAACTATATTGGTACATGTGAGCATATTCTGTTCATGCATTATGCATTCTCTTCCACATGTCAGTGTGTACATATTTCCATGAACACACGTCGAGGTTTGGAATAATGATGTTGGGCCTACTACTTTTGCAGTTTCTAAAGAAACAAAATTTTCTCATTTCCTTTTTACTTTGTGTTTATTTTATTTAAACACATATTCATACAGTGGAGCAGGTTTGGTAAACTATCGTTGACTTGATTGTCTACAAATACACGGATACCTTTAGCCATGGAGCTGAAGGGCGGTGGAGGCCCTAAGTCTTCCATCATGGATGACTATTTGGTCTGTCAAAATCTTCAGCAAGTCCTCCATCATTGGAGCTATAATATTGATGGTAATTGGTAAACATTTAAGATGTTTATACTGAAAAGAAGATGATTTCATTCCAACAGCTGTCTGAAGCATGATCTTACCCAGCAGTAAGTTTATTTTTTTTAAAGTCGGCTTTGCAGAACTAATATACTTAGGATATATGGCGAAATGATTAGGAATATCTTCTTTCTACCCACTGCATTAAATTGCCTAATTTTCTGACAGCTAGAAATACATTACCAGAGGACATAGAAAATAGAATGAAATAGAGAGTGAAACCCTATGCAGATTAAGGAAAGAAAAAATGATCTCTATATGAGAAAGAAAACCTTGGAGGGAGGAAATAGCTAGATACTGCTACATCCTTTAAATATGTGAGTCAAAGATTGATTTTCTTGCATTCTGCAAAGTAGATGCAAAGATTATGCTGAAAACAGGAGAGAACATAATTGTACAACTGCCAATGTGAATTGAGGACTCAAGTTGAATAGAGGCTCTGCTGCTAACAAATTTAAAACCAGGGAAGGGCTCAGGAGGTATTCCTAACAAACTCTTCCAACCTTTTAATTCTGTAGCTCTGTACTTCAGAAAGGATGGGTGCATCCTCAGATACAGTTTTTATCATGAATGCCCTTTTGGAAGCATCGGCCCTTCTTTCGTCATAAAAGGGAGTAACACAGAAGGACTTAATTTCTTTCATTTTATGCTACACACCGTTGTTCGCTACCTTCCTTTACTCTATTTTCTGGCTCAGCACATTGCTGGAGTGAAGCCCCTATAGCAGGCAGGGAGCAGAACGACAAGGTTCCCTCTTGGAGAAATGTCACCTAATGGCTCTTGTAGTCCAAGTGATGTGCCACCTCTGGAGAACACAGTTGTCTGACAGTTATTTCTGAGTCATCTTGGTGTATTTGAAACACTTGATTCTCTTCCTTAGACACTTGTCAACATGTGCAGATGATGTTTTAACTGGCACATTGTCACCAGCTACATGAAATCAGGAAAATCTGAGTAGCTGTGAAAACTGTGACTTCCAATTCAAGTAAGAATTAGAGTGCTAGAAACAGAAACAGACCTTTTCCAGAGTAGGTATTATTTTTATTCCTTTAAATGTGTGACTATTGTGTTAATAATCAGTTGGATTTTTTTTTTTTTTGAGAGAGAGAGCAAGAAAGAGCTTGCATGAGCAGAGGAGGGAGAGAGGGAGAGAGAGAGAGCGAGAGAGAGAGAGACAGAGAGAGAGAGACATAAACAGGCTCCACGCCCAGCATGGAGCCCAAAGAGGGGCTCAAAGCCACGACCCTGTGTTCATGACTTGAGTTGAAACCAAGAATCAGATGCTCAAACAACTGAGCCACCCAGGCACCCCCAGGTTTATGTTTTCATTTCCTTTGTCTTTCTTGCACCATGGCAGAGATGAAGAAAAGAATGGTGCTTATTAAATTAAAATATAGAGAAAAACGATAAAATGGAATTTTTTTGTTGTTGTTTGGTATGTGGATGGCATGTACATATCACTTAGATTCCATCTCAACTGGCCTGTGATTTTTCTCTTTGCAGTAACAAATTTTGTTTACCTTTGAATAGCCAGTGCCTAGTACAATTCCTGATATATTACCAGGGCCCAATAAATGTTTATTGAATGAGTGCTATAATTATTTGTTGTAAAAAATTATATAAACCGTATATAGATTTCATATAATCATATAGGAGTAGTAGAAGGTTACTATAAAATAGTGTTGCAAATTTTAAAAGTATCACTTTGTGATTTATTATAATACTTTTAAAATACTTTAGGGGCGCCTGGGTGGCTCAGTCGGTTAAGCGTCCGACTTCAGCTCAGGGTCACGATCTTGCCGTCCGTGAGTTCAAGCCCCGCGTCGGGGTCTGGGCTGATGGCTCAGAGCCTGGAGCCTGCTTCCGATTCTGTGTCTTCCTCTCTCTCTGACCCTCCCCTGTTCATGCTCTGTCTCTCTCTGTCTCAAAAATAAATAAACATTAAAAAAATTTAAAATACTTTAAAATGTACATGTAGTAAATTTATTTATCAAGGTACACTCATATTAGAATTCATCAAATCAAAATGAGGAGACAAATAACAGCAAAGAGAATCTATGATTTCTTCCTTGGACTTCAGATTCAACTTGGGTGATTTACAAGGTTCTTGCAAATTCCATAAGTTCATGTTAAAAAATATTTTTCCTACCCAAGTTACTATTTTTATTATCACAAAATTGACCTCTACAGAATTAGAAAGTTTGTTTCCTGATTATAATCATTCTTTAATTCTATGTATGTATCACCTAATGCCAACAGATTATATCCATGAAATAAACATGTTACCTGAATTTATTGACTAAAATAACCTTTTCCTAACAACTTTTGGGGGGTGTCTGGGAGGCTCATTTGGTTAAGTGTCCGACTTTGGCCCAGGTCATGATCTCAAGGTTTGTGGGTTCAAGCCCAGTGTCAGGCTTTGTGCTGACAGCTCAAAGCCTGGAGCCTGCTTCAGATTCTGTGTCTCCCTCTCTCTCTGCCCCTCTCCCACTCGTGATCTGTCTCTCTCTCAAAACTAAATAAACATTTTAAAAAACTGGTATTTTTCTCTTCCATTACAGTATCTTACAGGTCACCCTAACCCAGACTCCGTCTTTTTGTGAAATGATACTGAAATGGATTTCTCTCTCTTTTAAAACATCCTTAATAAAATTTACTATTTTTTAAATTAGTCATGAGTTATCATATTTCTATTAATGTCTTGACTATTTTTTAAACTTTTATGTGTAAGTATACTATTTACCTAATGAAATTGCATGTTCCTAGAGGGAAGTGAACGCATCATACTTTTAATTTCTCATAGAAGACTGCACAATTCTTAGATCAATGTGTATACATTCCTAGATATATAGTATCTGAAAAATATCAGCTGATTAAAATAGCAGAAGCCCAATACGTAATTGATTTCATTATAATCCAATGTACCTGGATAGTGTATATAATTATAATTAAATTGACCTGGCTCATCCTAAATTCTTTTAAAAGTATGTGGTAAAAGCAGTCTGACTCACAACTGTCTACCAAAAATCTACCTCAACTATTACATGCACATTCAAGCGCAGGAATTCTCACAAACTGTGGTTATGTTTAACAAGGTTCAACACTAATCGTAATTTTACTTTTGATGTCACACATGATGTATAACAGAACTTACCGTCACATTCTTTTGTGCTGCTGATTAGCAACTTTTATTTTTTCAGGATCATATATATGTCTACCCCAACCAAACGAACATTAAACAGATATTATGGAGGTCAAATATCCATTTTATTTTGCTTCCACTGATAAGAATGTTTTTCTGGTGTGTATTCATTCATTTCAAAAAAAATCATAAATAACTGATAGACTCATTCTAAGAAAAATCATACGCAAAGAAAAACAAACCCAACATTTGGAGTGGGGACTGATATACAAACGATGTCTACACTGTTACAGAATAGAGGTTACAGTATACAAACACAGATGGATGCATGCTAGAAAATAGTGAAAACGAAGTCAGATTTATAGTCTAGTTACAGTAATGTGTCAATGTCAGTTTTCTGGTCTTGATATTGTAGTTATATTAGATGTCACCATTGGGGGAAGTTCAGGGAAGGATACAGAGGACATTCTGTACTATTCGTGCAACTTCTTTGAGCCTATAATTGCTTCAAAATAAAAAAGTTTTTGAAGGTAAAATAAAAGACACTTATTATTTTTTTTAAAAAAAGAAACAATTGTTTAAAATAAATACACATTTAACAACCTTCCCTTGTCAACTAAAACATGGCTTCTATTCTAAATATTGTGTTGGCATTGCCATTATAGGGTGAATCTTAAAACTCAAATGTCACTTTCCAAGGAAACCCTTTTAAAAAAGCATTCTTGACAGGTTAATTGCAATTTAACATCAAGATTGGAAAATTATGGGTTCAAAGGTGACCAGTGAAAGGAAGAAGCTTCATGTGACCTTGTAGTAAGAAAGAAAATAGTGTGCCAGGGGAACTGACCAGCAGGGTCCCAGATGATGGAGCGTGACAGGAATTTACTGAGACAGTGAAACAAAGGGCTATCCATGAAGGGCTTTTACAGGTGTTTGAACTTTATTATGATGAGGAGAAATCATTAAAATATTTTTGATGACATGTAATAAAATTTGATTTAAAATGGTAACTCTAGGAACTCCATAATGCCTTGAAAATGTGGAAAAAATGCCAGCAGAACATAATCCAAGACCAAAATCTATTTTTGTACAACGTCAATGCAATGCTTACAAGTTATGTTAAATCTCTACATCTCTTAAAGTCACATCAAGATGTCAAGATGTGAATATATTTTTGAAACACAAGTAGAATGTTTACATTACATTAAGAATTTTAAGTGACAAAATTAAATATTTAAAAATAAACTAGGTATACAAAATTTAGTTTAAAAAGGAAAGAAAAAAACAATGGACTCTATTGTAAGAACAATTAAATTTGACATTTCCAGAACAGACAGTGAACCCTTTATTGGTCTCTTTGTTAACACCACTAAGTGAGTTAAAATTTGACTGAGAAAATTAATTTGAAAGCATACAGGTTTGTCTTCCTTTCACTGAAGCATGTGCGCCGTATATGTTCTAGTATTTTCAAGATTAAATAAAAATATGTGCCCAAATTATTTAATATAGTGTCAGAGTAAAATTTTAAGATAGTCTCTTTCCTTCCATAGGCGTTTGTTAGTTCCTTACAGCATCCAAATACCGATTTATATGGGTTTACCTAAATCAGAGACACTTCTAATTTTAAATTACTCATGACATATTACATAAATCTCCCTGGTAAGTTTCAGAAACAGTGTCTGGGGTAAAAACATTAAATGTTACGAACTTAGGTTCTACACACCCTGTAAAATATATATGGCTGGAGAGCAAATGTAGATTAATTACACTATCACATTTGTATCATTGGGATTCCTGTTTTGATTTTCCAGTGAAAATAAAACTAAGGAAGTTCAAAAAAGATTTTTCTTTGGTTTGGGTGTGCTTACAGAGTGCTTGGTAGTCCTTAGAAATGGCTGCATCTGCAGAGCATAAATGTGTCTTAATTACAGGTTTTTTTTAGGGTGAACATCTGTGCCCTTTTCTGCAACTATGTAGATACTTTGATGGTTATCTGAGAAGAATATGTGGTTAAATTTGTACCCTGTAGTCACTTGCTAATTCACTTTATTTAGTGTAAATCAGGAATATTTAAAGGTTTATGTGTACAACTTTGACATACCACTTTATACTTAACACTGTTATGTTTTCTATAATTAGTTTACAAGATAAAATTAGAATCAGATCATTTCTTTAATTGAGATTTTGCGTGGCTGAGAAGAAAACTTAAGATCTCTTCCGTTTCTCTTTTCTTTAGTAAAGTGCTAGTTTCTTAGGTGGAGAATAGAGTCCCCTTCTTTCTTACACTCTTTGGCTTTAAAATCACTTTAGCTTTAAAATCACATGCTATGTATGAGAATACAATGCCACTTATTTTTGAAAAAGGAAGTTATTTTATTTTACTTTTCTCATCATATAAATAATTCTAGCATGGATGAAAGAATACAGGGAAACTTTTTAGTCACAGAATATGAACTTAGGCACTTAGAAATAACAGCTCTTTCTGAATTACTAAGTAAGGAAGCATGGTGTGAAGTGAGGGTGGATTGAGAATGATCCAGTAAGAAAGATTTTTGATAAAAAGGCAGGTATTTGGAAATTGTTGACAGAAAAGCCTAAACATTGTCTATTTCTACTCCTCTGTGTATGACATTTTATTTGTCAAACATATTGAAAATTAACTTCCCCCAGAAAGCAATGAAATACTTCCTTTGGGAAGAATTTCTGTCACACATTGGGTCAGAATCAACTCTAATGCAAAGTGTAGTATAGGATAAATTCAAAATTTCTGCTATGTAGATAACATTCCTAAAAAGCAAATATCTACTGTGACCAAGAAGGCCAGAACATTTCCTCAGTTTGACCCAAACTTCAGAAATGTTTCTTCCTGACTCTAGTACCCTGACCTCTTTTTCTTGAAGCATTTACTACAGAGAACTTGCAATGGTAAATTCTTTCTCTACCCCTTTGAGACAGAAATCTTCTACAATCCAGATATGTCTTTCTCTAAAACCTGGAAGCCATCCCTTTGAAATGTAATCATCAAGCAAAAATAGGACCCCTGCTTCCCAGTCCCTGTAGGCAGGTAGGAGATGAACCTGCATAAGGGAAAATTAAGAAATACAAATGACTTAATAATTTAGATCAACCTCTTCCTTAAAGTAATTTTCCATTAGCTCACCACTCTTTGGTTGCAGCAAACTGAGTTCAACTTTCTCCCCTGATTGCAGCAGTCTTGACTCCTATTGCAATAGTCTTGAATAAAATCTCCCTTGCAATCTTTAACAAGTATCTGGTACAATTTTTCTTTTACTGCCATCATTATTTCTTTGGATTTATGAATTTGAGCCATACTATTCAATCATACCTTTGAAACTTCTGGACATGGGTAAATTCATAAAATAATATTTTGCTGAATTTATAAGAAACATATAGAAATGATAATGGCACAGATTTAGTTGATTATAGCTTAATGAGATTTGGAGAAATTATAAATGTTCTCTTTTAATTTTAAGACCATCGGTCTTGATGATATACGATGATTTTTTTTAAGAGACAGAGAGAGCATGAGTCTGGGAGAAGGAGAGAGAGACAGAGACAGAGACAAGAATCTTAAGCAGGCTCCATGTTCAGCATGGAGCCCGAGTGGGGCCTCATCCCACAACTCTGGGATCATGACCTGACCCAATATCAAGAATCTGACACTCAACTGAGTGAGCCACCCAGGTACCCCATTATAAGATGATTCTTAAAGTAATATTATGGGTACAAAAATGTTACAAAGTTGATCAAATTGTTCTCTATATTTGCCAAGTCTTACATATTTTTCCAATTTTTCCAATTTTTTTGGTCAGTTATTAATTATAAAGAAGCGTATCCCAGAAATAGTCAATCAACCTGAAGAACATGAGAGAATTAGTTCAGTAACTTTTCAGTTAATTTGCCATTGACACGATATTGAGATTTTATTGGATACTTGGGGATCATACATTCTTATTATTCAAACACCTGTATGTACAATTTACCAGAGTAGCACTTGACTTTCTATGTATTCTGCCTGTGTGGAAGAGTTTGTCTATATTTCAAAAGAAATATTTTCATTTCTTACATACAGTGTTGCTCTTTATAGGAGGGATGAGTACCAACATGTATTTTGTAATGTTTCTAAGGCAAAATTTAAGTGTGTTCAAAATGATGTGTCCTTTTGTAGCTATTTGGCTACAATAAAACTCTTTAAAATATTTTTTCCTTCAATGTTTTACTATTCCTGAAATAAGATAGAGATAGAAATTGAAATACCTAACATATTAAAGTGACTCAAATCAATTTTAAATTGAGCTAGTTTTAGTGTTCAGGTGAATATATTAAAAAATAATAAATAATTTATACAAAACAGGATTCTAACTACCAAATAAAATACGACTACTTATTGATTAGCAAAATCCTACTGCCACTACTTACAATTTTTCCTGAAACACATATTTCAGAAGCTAAACTTTTTAGTTGGTTTCCTCAAATACCTCCCTAATACTCAGAAAAGACAGAAGTAGTTTACCTTAAAGGATCTGTGGTTATAGGCTCAAATGCCAGCCCTGTTTGAATATGTCTCTCCTTGCTTCCTTTCAGCAAATATAAAGTTTTCACCAATTTTAAGTATCTGAAGAAACCGTGTCTGTCCCAGTCCATATACTTATTTTACTTGTTGATTCATTCCCTCAAAACATACGTATTGATTGCTAATTGTGTGTGAAATACTTTATTATGTACTGAAGAAGATAAAAAGATGAAAACACAAACATACACACAGAATATCTGCCCTCAAACTGCATGTTGGAAGCTAAATCTTGTAGGAAATTTAAGATACATAAATAACTATTGTACAAGATAGGAAGTGATAAATGCGAACAGAATAACAATCAATATTAGGATCCTGGGTTTGGAGAGGTTATATAAAACCATGAAATCTGGAATGGCTTCAGAATTTTAGCTGGGGCTTAAAAACATGAAGGATTTGGGTGAGAAGCAGAGTAAGTATGTCTAAAACATTCCAGATGGTGAACAGCATACAAACAGGCAAGAAGATCAGAAAGTAAAAAGTGTAGAAAATATGTCTGTAAGTAATTCAACCTGGCTAGAACCCAGGCTTGGTAAAGAGAAATAGTGAAACCTAGTTTGGAAAAGAGGTTGAAATTATAGCAAATCTTGATCACCAGACCAAGCGGTTTTGATTTTATATGGTAGCCAATGAATGTAGAGGCATTTAAATATCAAGCAAAGGAAGGACAATATTAGAGCAATAATGTAAAAAAAAAATTATTTGGCAGGAGTTTAAAAACATGTTGGAGGGAGAAAATGACCATTGGCAAAACAAGTCCCTAAGCACCTAATTTTAATTATCTGGGTATGAGGTAATTTGGTATGTAAACATGGAAGCATCAGGATATGCTGAAGAAATAGAATCTGTAACACATGATCAGTGATTGGATGTGAAGAATAAGGCATAGAGTAGACAGAAAGTCTTAGATGATTCGAATTCAGCCTGGTTCCTAAGAGGTCTTGTACTATTAATGCCCAGCACAATGGCTATGGAAAACAGTATGGTGGTTCTTAAAAAAAAAAAATTACCATATAATCTAGCAACATTACTTCTAAGTATATACCCAAACAAATTGAAAGTATGGTCCACAGATAGTTGTGCACTCACATCCATAGCAATATTATTTCAAAAGCCAAAAGGTAGATGTAACCCAAATACCCTTTGACAGATGAATAGAAACAAAATGTGGCATATATGTACAATAGAAAATTATTCAGTCAAAAAAATGAAGGAAATTCTGACACATGGTACAATGTGGATAAACCTTAAGGGCAGTATATTAAGTGAAATAAGCCAGTTACAAAAAGACAAATACTATCTGATTTCACTTAGATGAAGTACTAAGAGTGGTCAAACAGAAAGGAGAATAGTAGTTTCCACATTCTTGGGGGAAAGAGAGATGGGGAATTGTTGTTTAGTGGGTACCGAGTTTTAGTTTCACAAGACGAGAAAGTTCTGCAGATGGATTGTTCAACAATGTGAATATACTTAACATTACTGAATGGTACAAGTAAACTCTTTTTTCAATGTTTATTTTTCAGAGAGAGAGAGAGAGAGAGAGTGAGTGGGGGAGGGACAGAGAGAGGGAGGAGAGAATCCCAAGCAAGCTATGCTGTGAGCTCAGAGCCTGATGAGTGGCTTGAACTCACAAACTGAGAGATCATGACCTGAGCTGACATCAAGAGTCGGACGCTCAACTGACTGAGCCACCTAAGCACCCCTCAAGTAAGAATCGTTATTATGATGGTAAATTTTATATCATATGCATTTTATCTTAACCAAAAATTTTTAAAAAATTATTAGAGAGAGAAAAAGAAGAAAAAAAAAAGAGAGAAAAGGACCAAAAACAAAAAACAAAGAAACAAAAAAAAAAAAGGAAAAGAAACACATAGCCATATACACATATAGTTAACCAAAATTATTTCCTCAATACACTGCATAGTGAAGACAGAATGTAAACAGAAATGGCCTTGTAAATTTACCAGTATCAGGGGCGCCTGGGTGTTTCAATCAGTTGGGCGTCTGGCTTCAGCTCAGGTCATGATCTTGCAGTTCGTGAGTTCAAGCCCCGTGTCAGGCTCTGTGCTGACAGCTCAGAGCCTGGAGCCTGCTTTGGGTTCTATGTCTCCCTCTCTCTCTGCACATCCCCACCCTGTTTGCACTCTCTGTCTCTCTCAAAAATAAATAAACATTAAAAAAATTTAATTTACCAGTATCCATTTAAGAGCAACAGGAACAAGGCAGGTACAGCCGGTCTATTTAAGGGTAGGTGTTACTATTTATTGCAACAGATGTATGAAATTAATTACTGGAACCTGTCAAAGAAAGATTTTCAAAGAGGCCCCGCTGTGTATGTATGAGGATAATATAACAGGAGGTCTAACTTCCAGTCCTGGCTTCTGACACTTTCTATTTATAACACCTTGGAAAAGTTACTTAATGACTCAATTAAAACAAACAATTCATAAATAATAATACCTGCTTATTTCATGGGATTATTATGAGATTCAAATAATGCATTTATTAGTGGTTGGTATAAAAGAAAGGCAAATGTTATTATTATCTGCTAACCTCCTTGATGGGTTTTGTGTAAACAATGGTAGCAATTTCTAGGTTAAT
The DNA here is from genome assembly GCF_027475565.1 of Acinonyx jubatus. Lineage (NCBI taxonomy): Eukaryota > Metazoa > Chordata > Mammalia > Carnivora > Felidae > Acinonyx > Acinonyx jubatus. The sequence continues at coordinate 41,056,114 of NC_069380.1, forward strand.
TGCTGCAGAGAATATCGTCAGGCTGTCAAGGGCAGCCCGAGACCATTACTAGTTATGAATGTCACACAGGGCATTCAGGTCAGTGCTGAGAACAAACTAGATCATTTATTTTTTTTAATGTTTATTTATTTTTGAGAAAGAGAGAGAGGGAGTGCGAACGGGGAAGGGGCAGAGAGAGAGGGAGACACAGAACCCAAAGCAGGCTCCAGGCTCCGAGCTGTCAGCACAGAGCCTGACATGGGGCTTGAACTCACACACTGCGAGATCATGACCTGAGCTGAAGTTGGACATCTAACTGACTGAGCCACCCAGCGCCCCCAAACTAGATCATTTAGATTCAAAACGCTGGACTCATTTACCAGGTATTTATATTTGCATTAACATGATTTATGTAGACAAATCCAGAACTTCTTACTCCTTGCTATACTTTGCTAATAAGTGTAGATCTTTCAGGTAAATTCTCTTCATTGCAACAGAGAAGAAGGGATGGAAAGGGAATGGGGGACCTATGTGAATATGACAGAATATGAAAAGGCAAGAGAAAAATGAGCATTGAGGAGGAACTAAAAGTGATGGAATAATACTACTTTTAGAAATGTGATTAGGGAATTCTCATTCATTTAGATTGCAACAGACAGGAAGCTGGGGAGAGAAGGAGCAGTTTCCACCACTGAGCTCAGCACTTTACACATTTTATTATATTTAATTTTCACAACAATTCTAGAAAATAGACTTTTATCCTCATTTTTCAGAGGGGGACACTGTAAATTCTTTGACGCAAAGCACACAAGTAGTAAATGGTGGGTGTGTTTCTAGATAATTCTCGCTAGCACCTGTGCCCAGGCATTTTCTAGAATACCATCTGACCAAACTTCAACTTCTCAAAATGCACTCAGGTGGTTTACCAGAAAGATCACAGCCTCCATGGCATTTTATGTTGTAAATATATGAACTGTCTCTAACTGGAGGGCGTTTATCTATAAAACAGAATATATTCCTTTGGCGAACAACAAAATATATTTTTTCCATGAGGACAGACAGGTCAGAGTAGTTTGGAGCTGATAGAATGCCCAGAGATCACCACAGCTAATGTTCTCATTGAGGACAAAAGACCCAGAGAAAGGAAAGAATTTCTTCAAACAGGCTCAACCAGTTGATACCCTTCCAGTATATTATGCGGCCGCTTCATAAAACACTGCCAATTTCAGGTAAACAGATTTAAGAGGCTAAGTATTCCTTATCAATATTCTAAAGCCATTCAGGGATTAATATTGTCTAATATGTGATTCACTTCATTAAAAACACTGAACTTGTCACTAAAAGCAAAAGAAATTTCATTGCCAATGGCATAGTTACTTTATCAAAAGCCGTCAGTATTTGCCAGATGGAGTTATGCTACTTCTTTTATAATTAAACATTATGACCCAAGTGCCTACTACTAAGTGATATTTTTTCTTAACTCTATCACCAAAATTCTTGGAAGTTACTCCGTAGTATTAGCTGTAATCAGTAAAATGTAGTAAAAAAGTGGTAGCAAAGCTGCCACTCTTTAGTTCCCATCCTTTCAGTGAATCATTTGTTTTCCTGATACAATTCCTCCTTACTAATTTCATCCTTTGTATTAATCCTTAATACTATGCTGTTGCTTTATTTTGATCGACATGACAGGAAAAAAAAAATTAGGCAGTATGTTTCCTCTTTCATTCTCTTTCATTATAGTTAACACGTGTATATTTTAATAAGAAACATCAGGACAAGTAATGGAACTGTGCTTCCTCAATACTTGGTGTGACTTACAGGACTTGAAAATTCATCCTGTATTAATCCGTAGAGATTTATAAAGGGAATATAGCCATGCTGGAAAACACTCATCAAGCTGCAATGTAATATTAAGAAAACGCAGGTAACAAATTGAGAACAGCTTATAATAATGGAGTTAATTACTATTTAAGATGAAATATGATTTGAATAAATGTAGTAATTCAGCCTTTAAAATCATTATTTCAGGGGCACCTGGGTGGCTCAACTGGTCAGGTGTCTGACCCTTGATCTCGGCTCAAGTCATGATCTCACGGTTCATGGGTTCAAGCCCCACATCGGGCTCTGCGCTCATGGTGCAGAGCCTGCTTGGGATTCTGTCCCTCCCTCTCTCTTTGCCCTTCCCCGACTCGTTCTTTCTCTCTCTCTCTCCTTCCCCCAAAATAAATAAATAAACATCGGGAAAAAAAAAAGAGAAGCTGTTCTTCTATAATAAATAAGTAAGTAATTAAGTAAGTACGTAGTTAAGTAAGTAAGTAAGTAAAATCATTCTTGCAGAGCCAGAAACACACACCACCACCACTACCACTACCACGCCATCATCCCATAGAATAAATTGAGCCTCGTTTAGGGTCAAAGTCATGCATGAGGCACTGAACGGAAAGGAAAGGAAAGGAAAGGAAAGGAAAGGAAAGGAAAGGAAAGGAAAGGAAAGGAAAGGAAAAAGTAAAGAAAAGAAACGAAACAAAACGAAAAGGAAAGGAAAGGAAAGAAAAGAAAAGAAAAGAAAAGAAAAGAAAAGAAAAGAAAAGAGAAGAAAAAGCAATCATGCTTCAGTTCTCCTTTGTGAGTGCTGTGCATCTAATGAGAAACAGATGTTCAATTTATACACTACCAAAAAACAAAGTCAGAACATCCTCATAACTGACTTCCTATAGAGTTAGACCACTCCAAATTTCCTAAAGTTTTGACTCACACATGCACAAATGCACGGAAAAAAAAGAAAGTCAATGCCCCTGAATTTACCATCACTTAAAATGGAAAAAATAAAACAATGTTGAATCAGAGAACTTAGCACAATAACCCATATTCTAATATAGTAGAAGGTCACTTACCATCAGACCTTAACCAACTTACCTGTTAAAAGGACCTCTGTTTTTAAAACCTAAAGACAGGAGCTCCCTCATCCACCCGATGCTCAACAGATTGCTCTAGTTCACTGGCCTGCTTTCCAAGAGTTGCTGTGGATTGTTCTCAAATTTGATCTTAATATTTTAATTGTTTTTAATAATCTAATTTAATTATCATGAGATCTTTTCTATAATCCTTCTTATAAATACATAGTTAAATATGATACATTCCATTAAAATTTAAGCATTAAATAGTACTTTTCATCATGAAAACTATGGTGATCTCTCTTGAAAGGCAAAATGAAAAAAAATAAGTTATCTAGACAAAAACAAAACAAAAAAGCACTTCTGAATTATATGTGGGTAAAATGTGTGAAAGTTGGGAGAGAAATATCATAAAAATCCAAAAATGTTCTGTATCAAAAAGTCTTTCTTGGGGTGCCTGGGTGACTCAGTCAGTTAAGCATCTGACTTCTCCTCAGGTCATTATCTCATGGTTCAAGGGTTCGAGCCCTGCGTCAGGCTCTGTGCTGACAGCTCAGAGCCTGGAGCCTGTTTTGAATCCTGTGTCTGCCTCTCTCCTATGTCTTCCCCTCCCCTGTACCTGCTCTGTCTCTCTCTGTCTCAAAAATAAATAAAAGTTTTAAAATTTAAAAAAAAGTCTTTACTTGTATTTTATTATTTATTTATTTATTTATTTAATATAATTTATTATCAAGTTAGCTAACATACAGTATATACAGTGTGCCCTTGGCTCCAGAAGTAGATTCCCATGTTTCATTGCTTACATGCAACACCCAGTGCCCATCCCAAGTGTCCTCCTCAATGCCCATTATCCATTTTTCTCTCTCCCCTGTCCCGCCTCCTGCCATCCGCCATCAACCCTCAATTTGTTCTCTATCTTTTCTTGTATTTTAAAAATTCTAGAGAATCTTTCACTTAAATATTACAAAAATGGATGAATTATAGTATGGATTAATCACAAAAAACATACAAGTTCCTTAAGGAGACTAATGAAAAAATAGCCCTGGCATTACATCAAAATAATTGGCAAATAGTTATACATTTACATGTTTTAACTAAGATGTTTTTGTTATTCCCACTTCCATCAACTCATTTAAATAATCAACAACCTATCTAGGCAAATAGCATCAGTATCTTATATATGTAATCACAATAGTAGAAAAATACAAAGAAAAACGGTGCTGAAACCAACACTAGCCACCAATTTAATTAAGGTTCCTTCCCAGAATGCAATACGTTTGAAGGATGTTGTGCTTTGCTATGGTTATCTTGTCATCTGTAAGCAATCATGGTGGCTATGAGCAAAATATAATTGAGCCTGAATTGTCAGTCTTCTACACACATGGACTGAAGTGAGACCGACAGTCATATTATTTTTAGTGGACACTTGGTCTGCTCAGCTCACCGTGCAACGCATGCTCCAGGGCACCAGTTCTCAAGTTAGAAGGATCAAAATCACCTGCAGGGCTCCTTACACCCCCAGGCTGCCAAGCCCCACCCCTGGAGTTTCTGATTCAGAGGTCTGGGATGGAGCTCCAGGATTGCATTTCAAAGGAGTTCCCCTGTGACACTCTTCCCACTGGTCCAGAGACCACATTTTAGGAACCCAAAAAAGGAACTATTTTAGAAACTATTTTAGATTGTTAAAAAACAAACAAAAACACTTTCGCTCTGGAAAACTTTGCAGCACTTGTCCTGATTCGCACAGGATGATGTATGGAAGGGTTGCGTCACTTATTGTACACCTGAAACTAATATAACTCTGTTAACTAACGGGGATCACAATAAAAACTTAAAAGAACATTTTGCAATCTAAAAAAAAAAAACTCACATAAGCTGAAATCACATGCAAAAAGCAAGCCATACACATAATTTAATATATAAGTTAACCAATTGGTTGTCCACTGGTGCATCCCAGAGTTGGCTAGAGTTCATGATACAAAGGATTTTAAAGGAAATAGCCAGAAAATCTTCTTTCCCAAGAATAAAGCAAGGTAACTGAATAATTGTAGGAACAGACAAATGTGCCTCAGCATGTGCTAGGAAATATTTTGAAAGCAGGCTGATAAAAGTGTATGTCCCCTTTCTTAAAATTTGACTATGCAAATTAGAGAGAACTGAAAAGATTTTTACTATCTATCTTCTCATATCTGTATCCCTATCTTTCCTTCTCCTTACCTTTTCTGCCTGACATTCTTGTTTTCTCTTCCTTCCTTTCTTTCTGTCTGTAGTTTCAGATATAGTCACTACCATAAATGAGGTGGGTTTTTAAAATTTTTTTTAATGTTTATTTATTTATGAGAGACAGAGCATGAGCAGGGGAGAGACAGAGAGAAAGGGAGACACAGAATCTGAAACAGTCTGCAGGCCCCGAGCTGTCAGCACAGAGCCCAACACGGGGCTCGAACCTACAAGCCGTGAGATCATGACCTGAACCGAAGTCAGATGCTCAGCCAACTGAACCACCCAGGCGCCCCAACAAATGAGGTTTTTAAAGTCTGTATTTCAGTAATGGCTCCAACTGGGTCACAAATTGATCCTAAAGGTACAATTCTGTTCATTAGTATAATAGATTAAAATCTGTTTGGAAAACGTTTTTTGAAGAAATTTAAATTGTGGAGAGAAAGGAAAAATTCACTCAGAGACTCTAGGTTACATTTTCTTCTCCTCTTTAGAGGATTGATTATACAAATAACTCTGCTAAAAAGCCCTGAGGATGAAGAGCAGTGCAAACTGTGTGGTTAAATGAAAATAGATTTAATCACATGAACTGTGCTGGAATTATTTTCGTTCAACATTTCAAAGACGTAATAATTTTTTCACACCATCTTGCCTGAGCCTTGGTTTTTGTGAGAAGTAATCCATCCTGAGTTCATTTTACAGTTGTTAGCTCCTTAACTGTGGATGGTAAGTGCTTGCCTTGTATCTGAAGTTATGCTCTCTGTAAAACAGTACTTTGAGATTGGGACAATAAGTACCTTTTGTGTGTGTGTGTGTGTTTTAAAACTATACATTTTCACACTGACTCCAGAAGAAAGTGTCATTAAGTCATGGAATGTGGTGGGGGAGGAGGGAAGACATTTTTTCGAAGCTAAATGAGAAACCTGAAAACAATATGAGGCTCTGATTTTAGGTGCTGCGTTAAAGAACTCTGATTCTAGAATTTAACTTATCTTTTTCTATATAAGGGATGTGTGCTTTTTATTAAAAAAACTGTTTTTATGTGCTCCAGGAACAAAATGGGCATATGAACATTACTTCTATGTATACACAGAAAGGAAATGAAAATGGTCACAGCTTTAGGCTTATAAACTAGATACACTAAAAAACTAAATTTTGATATTACTTTTATTAAGTAAAAAACAGCATAAACTAAAAATGAATTTTCAATAGAATATTAAGTAAATGCCATGTATTTCTAATGTGATCACTGAATGAAATTACAGGATGAAATTAAAACCTAATTCATTTTGAATGCCATGCTATCCAAAAGACAAAAATATCAAAATACACAGAATTACCCTAAAGCACCATATTTTACAAGTGTAATATTATACTTCTGTATTTCACAGATAAGTCCAAACATATCTACTCCCACCCATCTCACTCCCAAGCATGGAATATACTTCAAGGAAGCTATGCGTTTTCATTTCTTCAACTAGACTTGAGACCTCTTGAGGTTAGGAAATGTATTTTTATATCTTTATTTTATTCATTGTTCCAAAATATGTATTTATCGACTATTAAAGGGGAAAAATCTAAGAATACTACAATTTTGGTAGCTCTTAGAACTTGCTATAACTTCCTGTTTATTAACAAGTTGAATATTTACACATAAGAGGACTAGTCTCAGGTTTTATGCTGTCATTCATAGTCAATACTAGTATGCAAGGTTAGGCATTTTAGAGGTCTGAAAATGGAGAAAAGATTTTTAGGTCATTCAGTTCTGTGAACCTGCAGTTTGCTGCTGAATTAGGAAGATGACAAAAGTTCACCAGGCGCATCACCTTCGAGCCGTCAATATATGGCCTTTGCCTCTCCTGGGAAACCGTTCACAAAGAGACACTTAGAAGTTTTCCACTGTATAGGCAATCCCTACCTAATTGTTTCACAGCAAGAATCCCAACAATCTGTACAGCAGATGTGACTACCTCACTTAACACTATCATAGGAAGAAAATAAGGGCAGAAGAGTCATATGCTCATGGTAAAGACACAAAGAGAAACTGCTGCATGAGCACAGATAGCACACCTCTCTCTGGCCATCTGTTCCACCACGTGTGCCGCACATCACAAGAGGATGTGAAGAGAGTGGACAGCTGAGCAAAAGTCACAAATAAGTTTTCCAGAGTGGCAAATGACGGCTTTCAACAGCAGGATGACACCAGAATGACACCGGAGTAGAAGAGTTTTTATTGGTATTTCAAGGAATGTGCTGCCACTGTTGCTTAAAGGACCCCAAGGCTTTAAATATTAGATAGATAGATAGATAGATAGATAGATAGATAGATAGATAGATAGATTTTTTTAAGGGGCACCTGGGTGGTTCAGTTGGTTGTTGAACATCTGACTCTTGGTTTGCGATCGAGCCATGATCTCATGTGGGATCTGCGCTGTCAGCCAGGATCCTGCTTGGACCTCTGTCTCTCTGTCTCTCTCTCTGCCTCTCCCCTGCTCTCTCTCTCTCTCTCTCTCTCAAAGTAAATAAATAAACTCTAATAAAAATTTAAAAAATAAATTAGTGTCACGTTATCCTTTTCTGTCCACACCACATTCTGCTGTCACTCTTGAGTGGCAGAGAGGGTGCAGAGTTAATCTGTGACATAGGAATTCCACAGGGTGGCTTCTTGTCTAGGACACCCCTATGGGTGAAACGAAGGCTGACGGGGGCTTGCTGTAGGGTGTCACGGGCCAATTTAATGCTGACAAAGTTCTGAGACAAAGAAGTATGGTATCTATCCCGCAGGGTTACCCTGATTATTAGTGTTGACATCAGGTCAGAACTTGGCACAATATTTTAACACAGTTCAGGTGTTATATTAACTAATCTTTACTTCCAAAGCTCAAATGTAGGAAAAGAAAAATTCTCCTCCTGGCACACATAACTGGATGAATGAATCTTTGGTGAATGATTACAAGGATAGAGTCATTTCGTTGACGTACAGGAGGTGGCCTGCAGAGGCAGGATTTGGGTGATAGGTTTGAGTAGGGGGGCTGCCATAGGTCTTGGTGCAACTGGGATTCATCCCTGGGGATGAAAGGGCTGTGTGTAAGGGCGGAGCACAACCTAACCTTGCTGTGTTCCTTAGTAACCTCACTGAGGAAGAGGAGGAAGAGGAGGAGGGAGAGGGGAAGGGGAAAAGGAGGAGAATAAAAAGGGAGGGGGAAGAAAAGGGAAAGGAGGAGAGGAAAATCTGCTTGGAGAAATGGAACACAGGGAGTTTAAAATCAAATTCGTGCATTATGTTTGTGCATGGATATATAAAGCTGATGAAGGCAATTAGCCTTCCAGAGTTATGTCTTTAAAAGGAGAAACTACTCTTGGCTGTTTCATCAGGGGTTCAGAATAGTTGGGAAAATGGCCTCTGCCCTAAAAACAAAGAACGAGCAAAACACAAAGATTAGATTGTTGTTTCCAAGGTAGAGAAAAAGATCAGTCAAAAAGGGTTACACTTAGAATATATATGGACCCAGGGGGTGCTTGAGTGGCTCAGTTGGTTAAGCAACCAACTTCGGCTCAGGTCACGATCTCATGGTTTGTGAGTTCGAGCCCCACGTTAGGCTCTGTGCTGACAGCTCAGAGCCTGGAGCTTGCTTCAAGTTCTGTGTCTCCCTCCCTCTCTCTCTCCCCTTTCCCTGCTCATGCCCTCTCTCTTTCAAAAATAAATAAAAATTAAAAAAAAGAATATATATGCACCTAGTGAAATTAAAAGCCATCCAAACACACAGTTGAGATCAGGGATTTATTTATATGTAGCATATAGAAAAAGTACGTAACTTCTTTCTAAATTGGCTGTTTAGTCATAAACAATTTAGAAGAAGCTGTAAAGATTTTAATCCTGAGGAATACATTGGGTTTCATGAATTATATATATTAAGCAGCTTTCTAATACTGAGATAATAAGAATCACACTAGACAAAATGATAGCTCTATCTTTGGAAGTTCAAGGCAGAAACTTCAAAACTTTTGTTCATTCCAATATCCTCTGAGGATATTTCATATTATTTTCCTATTTCAGTGATTTCATTAAACTATACACTGAAACCACTGTAAGCAAGCTGAGAGACTTGGGAAACGATAAGACATAAGCAATACAAACCTCCATAGCGAACTGACATTGTAATAAGGACAGTAGATGGCACAGATTGCTGAGAGAAAAAGGTTGGAGAAGGGATTGTGGTTGTTTTAAGGGAGAAAATCACATTTTCCACCATGGTCCATAAAATATGATATTATCTGTTTTCCTTTTTGTGACCCAAAAATGTAACCCTGATTCAAGTTGAGAAAAACATATTCATGTCAACCCTCAGTAAGAGAAATATAAAGTTGTGTTTCTATCAGTGTATACAGTGCTTGTGACACCATATAGTTCCCTCATCTCTATAGGTGTAAAAAATAAAACCCATTTTATTGCTTTGAGGAATTGAATATGAAATTATATTTTTTTTAAAATAGCAGTTATGATATTTCTCCTTCTGAGGACGATTGCCCTGGCAATAGCCTCTCTCTTAGGGATAGTATTTTCATTCCTTAACTCAATCAGGTCTTTAAGTTTCTATTCTTCAAAAGACAAACTTACATCTTATAATTTATAAAGGATTAGAATTCATTTGGGAAATTCCTGGGAAGAGCTTTTTTAGCATTCAATAGTAAAGAGAACATACAGGATAAATATCTGGAGCACCTATTTCTTTGTGACATAAAATATTTGATGAAAATATGTGCCCTCAAATAATAAGAGAAAACCCAGGTATACGAAAACTATCATATATATATCTGAAGTAACTTCTACAGAATTAAAAATAACTCAGGATGATTTCTTTTTGTCAGACTGTAAGTCTTGGTACTGACGCTAAACAATGCCAAGTTTTCTTATGACTTAAGGCAGTTTCCTCTGAAAAAACAAAACACATCAAAAAAAGTCTTAAATCGGAAGTATAGCAAAAGGTTCTCAGGGAAGAGAAACATAAAGCGAGTCAATGAGGCCATTACATTCTAGGGTGCAAGTAAAGAAGCTAAAATTTTAAGCTAGATCTGGTCATGCGACTTGAATATGAAAAAAATCTCTTGCTTCTTTGCTTTCCCCTTGAAAAAAAAAATTTAAAGTGTACAAACCTCCCTGTAAGCATCTTATCTATTAGTAGTTTTAAAACTTTGAAACTCTCATCCAGACTGTACTTTAGAACTGCCGTAAATTAGACAGGAGTTTGTAAGTTGTCTCTAAATGGCTATAATTAAACCTCTCTTAGAGCTTTGCCATCTATACCAAGGGCAAACTCAATGTGATAAGGGGTGCGTACGAGTTGGATTGTTAAAAGGAAAAGAGGAAAAAAGAAAGAAGAGCTGTGACTTGGTATAGATGCCTGTGGAAAGAGTATGGGTTAGGCACGCCAATAATTTCTCCTAAAAAGAAATTATTATATGAAGATCAAAAAGGGTAGGTGAATAGAGGAAACATATTACAACCTTTCCTTTAAAGCTATGCTTAAAAATGAACTCTTAGCCAGGAAATCTATTAATTGTTAAACTTTTCATCTTCTAAATACACTGTGAAAACAAATGTACTTCTTGAAAATGACCCTAATTCAAATCCAAGGTATACCGGTAGGTCAAATTCTTTGAAGTGAATCTAATTAGCAAGAACAGGCCACCTAGCCCACGGGTAAGCAAAGCCATCTGATGAGAGCTAGAAATGGGGATGCTATTAATGTCAAGGATGGCAGAATTGGCGGCTAATGACACAATACGGTTGCTAGGTGGAATGAAAAAAAATAAAAATAAAAAACAGAAAACCTCACTCTTTGAGACAAGAAGGGAATTACCAATTGCTCTTTCCCTAACTCCTAAAGAACTTAAAATATCAGTATATACATATGACATTGCTGCGGTTTCAATTATGACAGTGTTTCAATGATTTTTTTGTGAATTTATTTACTTGGTCATTTAATAAACCACTCTTCGTTTCAGGAACAAAACTTTCCGGAGAAGAACTGAACACTTATGAGAAGCTGCTGTCCAAGGGTGAGGATTTGTGATTTTTTTTTTATCACTAAAAGACACTCTCCAACTGTGATACAAGGATAATAAAATATCTTTAATTATTTCCTATTTGAGGGAAAATGTACCTTACCTTTACAAAGCATAATATAGTTCACATTAAATGTTAGTAGGCATTACTTTCTCTGATCAAGGAGACTGTCACAGAAGAAGGAAGATTAAAATATGAGCCTTTATCTGATGAGGCAAACCAGATACAAAGAACACAAAAAAATGGCATGGGTCTGTATCAGTGCTTCACCAATATATAAGTAGAAGGATCTTCTGACTCTTAGTTCATTGCGTTTCCCACATCCATAAGGTTGGTTTAAAAGTACTGTCACCCCAGGGCGCCTGAGTGGCTGTTAAGTGTCCACTCTTGATTTCCGCTCAGGTCATGATCTCATGGTTTGGGAGTTTGGGCTCCACATTGGGCTGTGTGCTGAAAGCACGAAGCCTGCTTGGGATTCTCTTTCTCTCTCTCTCTCTCTCTCTCAAAATAAATAAACAAATAAATAAATAAATGTTAAACAGATTAAACTGACTTTGCCAGGTGATAAAATTCTGTTCCATAATGAACTTAAAAACAAAACAAAACAAATAAAAACACCATATCCCATTGCCTTTTTTCTAAAGAAATGTGAGCTCCTGGTGCTCATGTTTCATTTAAAATGCTCAGAAATATCTTATTTCCTCGGGGGAAGTGCAATGCCATTTTCAAGGATGGCACACATCAAAGTCAATTTGCTAATTGGTTTTAGTTGTTTTCCAAGAACTATGATTGCTACCTAGTTATTCCAGCAGCCATTCTAAGGGAAGCGAGGCTGATCATTTGATACCCAGATTTCAGCAAAAATAACAATAATACAGTGTCACCATGATTTTCAATATAAAGAGACTAATATATACATCTTGTTTGTGCTAGTGATCCATTTATGACCTGATATCAGTCTTTTCACTCTCTAGGAACTTCTAACAACCACTAATTTTCCAAATTCTCATTTTCCGCATATGCATCATTATGTGGAGATCAATACAAACACTGCTAAAGGTTTCTAACTAAAAATAATTAAAACAAAATTTGTTTAGCAAGATGACCTTCTAACAGAGGGGTAATAACAGTAGAAAGATACAATGTTTCTACTGGTATATTGTTTATTTATATTAATTGCTTACAGGTGGTTAGTGGACATTATTAAATATGCTTGCTCCTTTTTCTTTAAATATCCTTGTGTTTCAGAAATTGGATTTCAAGCACAGAATCTAAACTAAGTCACTATTTTCAAGTAAAAATACCTCAGATCAGAGTATAAATAACAGTATATATCACATATAAATGAACATTTTCTATGTGTACACTCGAGCTATGGATATTTTAATATTTGATGTTTAACGTATTTATACCCTTGCTTTGATTACTGGTTAAGCATCCTATCTTAAAAGTTCAAAAAATCTAATGTTATTTGTGTGTATCTGTTGATTCTACAAAGAAAGAGAGTTGAGACATGTTTAGGTAAGAAAACATGAAGAATATTTACACCGGTTTTCAGAAAAGGTAAAAAATAAATAAAATATAAATGAAATGAAATATACTGTGTAATTTTTTCTCATGCCTACCGCCACCCTGCCCATCCCCTCCCATCTCCCCACCCAATAGAACGGTGCTTCAAAAAAAACACTAATCCAACTGTTGACTCAGCATAGAATCACTCCTTGTCTCCCATTCCAGTCCCACAAATTAACCAGAAGTCTTTCAGACTATCTAAATGAGGTATTGATGATGTCATGGAAGTGATTAATCAGGCTTATGATGATATGATCACCACCTTCTCAGAGCTTTTGTCTTCTTTTTCATTATCCTTACTTATAATTGAAATGTATAGCTTAGGGTAAAAGGTTATGGATTTTTGGAGGATTCTTAACAGTAAGATTATAAGAGGGTAGTCATTATAATAAGAGTAAAATGGGTTCAGTTACATTTAAATTCTAACAATGGTTTCAAATATTACCTGTCTGCTAGGGTTTAACAGAAAAAAAATCAAGTTTTAGAACTCTGGGGAATAATATGTCAATCTTGGGGAAAAGCCTGGAATGTGAAAGTCTTTGGTGGACAGGCACTTAAATGTGTTTAATGTAGCAAATGAAAGATGGTTACAACTGTATTTTCTATTTTGCTCTAACAAGCGTGTCTGACAAAGAAAGGAAAGAAAAGGTATCTTTAACTAGAGTCAAAGATGTTGGTAATAAATCAGTTTAATGGCTCATAAGATTCTTCATATATATATATATATATATATATATACAAATTATATATATTTTGCAACAATGTTGTACATTATCCATTAGTCTAAAACAGCACTTTGTCTGTACTGTTCAGGAATAATACTAGGCCAGTATACGTTTTCCTCTTAACATTATTACTTACTATCATTTAATGAAACTGACATTAATTCTTCCCTCTCAATAGAAAATCTGGTGAAATGTATTCCCTTCTCCATTACTACAGGTTGATTTTTTGTTTTATTTTTTTGAAAGTCAAATATTGTCTTTACCTTCTTTGTTCCCGTTCCACTCCACCCCATGAAGTCCCTGATGGACATATAATGAATATGCTTTAGGTTTTTATTTGGGGAGGAGGGGTGAAATGATGAAATTTTAGTTGGATAAATGTCTTAATACCACCAGAGAACAAAGGAAGTGCTTACCAAATGTAACTTGAAAACATGATTTATTTCATTGTACTCACACAGTATAGTCTTACTCATAGTAGTAAAACTATTTTTATTTTTCAGTCAGATTAATCCATTATAAATAATTATAATATGGCCCCCACTTTGCGAATGGGTTCCAAAAGTTATGGTGACATAGAAATATGCTAGCAGTGATTGGTAGAAGTGGAGGACTACTTAATTCTAACTTCAAGACAAAATTGAGTAGCCTCCAGCACCAGCATGCATGTGTTACATGACAACACTATCCATCAATATTAACATTAATTTATTGGAAACAAAACACCAAACAGAGATCTGTCAAATAGACCAAGGTATTAAGCTATATCACTGAACATCAGCTTTGCCACATGATGTCAGTTTTTCTGTCTCTCACCTCATGCCGCAATGTCAAGATAGTTACATTTTCATTTTTAATAATTCTTGAATGTTTTACTTTCCACAAGAAAATCATAACTTGTCAATTTAATGGTACCCTGAGACACAAAACTCAATTCTGTAATTAATACTCAGTATTGAAATAACCACTTATCATTCTGCACTCTAAAGATAAGACACTGTTTTGGAGAAAAGTTCTTCAGGGATATACTTCTTTAAAAAACAAACAAACAAACAAACAAACAACGGGCGCCTAGGTGGTTCAATTGCTTAAGCGCCCGACTCTTGATTTCGGCTCAGGCCATGATCTCAGGGTTTGTGGATTCGAGCCCTGCATAGGGCTTTGCACCAACAGTGCAGAGCCTGCTTGGGATTCTCTCTCTCTCTCTCTCTCTCTCTCTCTCTCTCTCTCTCTCTCTGCCCCTTCCTGCTCTTTCTCTCTCCATCTCTCAAAAATAAATGAATAAATATTTTTTAAAAATTAAAATTAAAAAAAGATAAACAAGCAAAAAAACCCTCAGATACAAAGCATTATTTTACCTTATTTTTTCCCTCCTGACCATACACTTACCAATTACAAAACTTTCTTCTCCAGCCAACCAATTAAGCAACAAAAGTCCCCACCTTTTGATTGATTTCTACTTATCTTTCAAATGGATCTCAAAAGTTACTTCTAGTGTGAAATTTCCCATGAAATTACAAAGAGCTTGCTGCTTCCTCCTCTGATCTCCCTGGGCAGGTTTACTGACAAAAACTCTTTTTCTGCAATTATTACTTTGATTTTCACCAGAAGGTTCTAACATGCAGCCTTCTGCTCCATTTGTGTCTGTCTCCAGAGCCTACTATGTGCATGGTGCATGGCTGTACCAATTATTTGATGAATAAATAATTAAAGGCATTAAATATATATAAATAGGGTTCTTTCCCTCAAGCTGATATTGGGCAGTTTTTAAAAGTCAGTTTGCTATTACCTGGATGCCAATCAAATCCCCTGGAATATGTATCTAAGGAGAGGGTGATGATTGTAAACATATTTTCAAAAAGCCTCCTATCAGAGACTATCATTAATTTATAGTTGCCTCAATTTTTATCCACGACCACTCAATGTAAAGATATATTTCTTTTAAATAATTGTGCTTGCTAACAGAATGAACTCTTCTAGACTAAAAGGAATGGTAGATATATCATTTATATTTATGAAACTCTGAGATGTATGACTATATTTATACTCATAAGAATTATACGCCCTACTCACTGGAAATGGAATTAGTCTATACTGGGTAATGATTTCACCTTCAGAGAACTGATTTTAGCTTTTTCATTAATGGATTAATATAGATTTCACAGTGACTGTTACCAAGGTTCAAAGGTAGTCAGTGTGGTATTTATGATTTTATCAAGTTTTTTTCCTTCTACTTCCTACTACAACCACTTTGTAGGGTTTTTCAGTAATATTTAACCGGTTCTATGTGGAGGTTTTGAAGATTTGAAGGTTTGACTTATTTTTTAATTTTTTTTAACATTTATTTGTTTTTGAGAGACAGGGAGAGACAGAGCATGAGCAGGGGAGGGGCAGAGAGAGAGGAGACACAGAGTCTGAAGCAGGCTGCAGGCTCTGAGCTGTCACCACAGAGCCCGATGATGGGGCTCAAAATCACTGACCATGAGATCATGACCTGAGCTGAAGTTGGACGCTTAGCCGACTGAGGCACCCAGGTGCCCCTGAAGGCTTTACTTTTGACTGTGAGATTGTTTACTGTTAGCAAGTTTTTTTAAGAATTAAAAGAAAATGTTCATGCCTTTTATCCAAGTGTTGTGATTTAATATTCACAAAAATTAGTTAAAAGTCATTTTAAATGTTAATTGTAATCTGAGGGCAGACATTTCCATTTTATATGCTACTGTTGTTCATGCTGTTGAATATCACAAACACTTGTTTCAAAATCCTGCTAACCAACATATATTTTCACAAACATGTGATCATGCAAGTCTCTTGGAAAAACAGCCCATCTTCATAAATATGTAATGATGTAGCTTCTCAGAGTAAAGTCTACATATACATTCAGATCACATTTCCAAGAAACGAAATTAGTAACAACCAATATAATTATTCTGAATATGACTTATTTTATCATGTCTTATATTATTCTAAAATAGATTACAGTCCTCAATTTTCCTTTAAATTGTGTGCTCAATCTCATTTTGTCTGTCCATGTGTTTTCATGTTTCTTCACACTCTCAGAACATGCATTTGTAAAATTATTGTAGTAACATAAAATCATGCAAGAAGGAAACTCTCCTTATTTTATGAATAAAGTCATTGGATTAAGAAGTTAGCCACTTCAAATTTTACCATCTAATCTTTATCTAGATAATGTGTTTAAAGTATCATCCCAGGGCCCCGTTACCATCTTCTATTCCCCAACATTTAGCTTCCTCCTGTTTCTCAAACTCTTTTTCAAAATGGTTGAAACCAGTGTGGAAGATCATTAAAGAAATATGACCTTTTTCTTTCTTGTATGCACACAGGAATTGGTTCATGAAAACTGATTTCTAAAAACACATAAACAAATATGTTCTGCCATTATACATAAGTCAAGTTCTGAGTCAAGGATTGAGGATGACCATTTGAAATGATAACAATTCTCAAAAACTGTTAAATTTTCTAGGACCTTCAAAGAATTTGAACCAAATGGCTTTGAGACTTAAACATAAATTCTGATGGTATATAAATTCATTTCAACAGCATCTCCCCTGTATATTAAAACAGGGTCCAAAAGAGGCTTAAAAACTTGATGTTTATGCTCTCAGGTGGTTTAAAGTTAGCTGGAAAAGAGATTTCAATTCCCTTGAGTAGTTAGAGGGGACTAAATGTAATGTCAGATAAGCAGAGCCGTATTGATTTGTTTTTGCTTCCTAGAAGCTAATCTTCCAGTTTCATGCAGACTCAAAAATGTAGTCAATGACTTTATCCATGAAAGTTCTTTCCAGATAGTGATCTTTACCTCAACTAAAAAACATTTTATAAGGCTTGCATAGCATTTTATACAGATATATGTGTCTATTTTAATGAAAATGCTATCACCTTTCCGTTGTCTTTGCTGTAAGAAAATGCTGCCACACACACACACACACACACACACACACACACGCCTTGTTTTTGTAGTCACATATTTTTCATAATGAGAAAGAGGGAGAGAAAGAAACAGGGACAAAGATATAGAGAGACAACATTTAGACATATGACTACAACTAAAAATGATTGTTAGACAATTTTCCATTGGAAAAAAATCTTCATTGATAAACAATGTCTAAAATACACACATCTATGTTTCAAAATGCTGATTCCAGAAAGAATGCATTTCCCCAATGATACGAGTTAATCCCCACTTCCCTTAAACTGTGGACAAATGGCAAGCATGGTAGGCCAAGTCTCTGTGATTTTTGATATGAGAATCAATCGGGGCCACTGATCTAGCTTACACTCCTCCATCTCGTTTTTACTCTGACCCAAAAATAGAAGTCACCCTGTGACTTATGATTAGATCACATCCTCTAGTAGATTCTCTGAATAAACAATAATTCCTGGGGAGAGAGCAGCCAGAAACAAATGGGATACCTGGTAGTTGCCTAAAACTTTGGACAAGATCATCCCACCCGCAACACTGCTTCCTATACTGTGATTTTTATCGTATAGCACCCACTGTCCCATGCCAGGAAATGGATGGAATCTACATGATGAGCATAGAAATTGTTATCATGGAGGAATGGAACTAGCTTCCAAGGTCATCAACCTTTCACACTTCCATTTATCTTATACCTAGGGCTGTCTTTTCATTGTTTTTCTTTTCAAAGCTTCCCATATTCTTACTTAAATTAGTATTTGTCTTTATTAAGTGGAGAGTGAGGAGCACCAAGGTATTTTTCCTAAGTCTGTGCCCTCTATCCCAATCCAGCATGCTATTATCACGAAAAAATCAAATGTGGAAACAACAACAGTTTTTAGTTTGCAGTTCTTCGAGAAAATAAACTCAAATGGCATCTTTATGTTTTACTAACACAGTCATTGTAAAGCAGTGTATAATATGTTAGATTACCAGCATCATTCCTTACTTTAACACTAATCCATAATTCATGCATTATTTTTTATCTTGTTTCAGTAGAATGTTGTAATAGAAAATAAACTGTCATCAGTAAAATGTCAAAAAAAATAATATCCAATAACAACCAACAATTTTTTGAACGAGAATTGTTCTACAGTAAGTGATCAGAACCTATTTAAGATTTTAGGTCCTGCATATGTACTGTCTGCTGACAAGCTATGCAACTATAAATGTATTCTTCATGTCAATGTCTTGAAAGTTCCTAATGAAAATTGTACAATGTAACTAGGAGGTTCCAAATACTGTTAAACTCTACAAATTCTCTGTTTTATCATTTTCTTCAGTGAACAGGTACATTTTTAAGGCACCCAAGTGTCAACAAGTGTATCTAATAGAGCCTTGAGCTTCAGTGATTTCATAAAAGAGGAACTTGCCAACGAATTTAGGAAACTCACATTATATATTCAGGTTAGATTCACAAATCCAATGTTGCATGGCAAGAAGTCTATGCTCATTTCTTGGTATCATGAATTGCAATTTTTCCCCCAATTCAGAGAACCAAACCTAAACCTTCATAAATGAATGAACAACTCAAAGGTAGCTCAGACTGTAGGAGTCTTAGAGAAGGAATTTATCATGTATTCAGTTTAAAGCGTTCAGTTTATGACAGCCATGAAAACGATCTATGTCCAATCTATCCTGATATGGAATCAAGTCACCCAAAATAAATCTGATAGATAATTTATAGTAAAAATACACCTCAACCTCTTCATATATACATATAGTATATATACACAAACACATACACTCTCACATAGATATGTGTATGTAAGCTTTTCTTTTTAATTTACACGGTAATTTTTGTTAAGAGAAAACAATATATTAAGTGACACACTTGCAAACTTCTTAAAATCTACTGCTATATGAAGCTAGGAATTAGAGACAAGTTTTGAATCATCGGAAACAGGGAATTATGCCTTGCTAGTTTGTATAATCTCAGTACTACATGACATACAGTGTGTATCAAATATAAATTTGACAAATGAAAATGAATGAATGAATAAATAAATAAATAAATAAATAAATTTGTCAAATGAAACTGAATTGAAATACTAAAATCAGGAACTCAATGGAAAAAACATGTATGTTTTTCCAAGGTTAACAAAATTATTTCAGCCAATAATTTGAGGAAATAACTTATGAAGCCAATTAAGACATAAATCTTAGGTAGGAGTATTAAATATATATATTTTAGTGATAGATGAAATACAACGCAAAAGGATTATAATTCACGACATTTTCAAAAGTACTTAGGTATCCCTACCATTTAAAAAATTTATGGTCAGATATATAATTCAGGTTAAATATTTTATAATAAATCCCAAACACATTTTATTCTCTCACAACAAATTTTTTGGTTCCTTAAGTTGTTCCTCTCAGTCTTTGTGCAGTGCAATTGTCTGTTGTTCTTTGCATGTAAAACAGAGTTGGGGCGCCTGGGTGGCTCAGTCAGCTAAGTGTCCGACTGGCTCAGGTCATTATCTCATAGTTGATTTTGAGCCTCACATTGGGCCTTGCATTGACAACTCAGCGCCTGGAGCCTGCTTTGGAGTCTGTGTCTCCTTCTCTACCTGTCCCTCCCCACTCACACTATGTCTCTCTCTCTCTCTTTCTCTCTCTCTCTCTCAAAAATAAATAAACATCAAAAAATAAAAATAAATAAAAAATAAAACAGTGTTGTTTGCCTTTGGAATTGGTAACTTTAAAGTCTGCAGAGCACAAAGTGAAGCAGAGATGGGTCAGTGGGTTAAACGTATTTTCCTTGGCAGTCTACACTACTGGGTTTGAACTGAATACTTTCATATCTTATGGAGAGAAAATTGGCCAATACTATTTCAGGGTAAGCTGTGTAAAAAGTGCTATGAAGGTCACATCTCTGTTTCTGAATTGCCCCACCATGGCAGAGCTAGAAGAAGCCTCTCTAACTCTACAAGCAAATTATTGCTCTCCTTTTCAAATGAGGAGAGTAGCAGGAAAATATGGGCATTGCTTCTTTCCTAAAATAGGACTTTTAAAAATCCACTTGAAGAGGACTTAATTGATTTGTTCATTGCATAAACAACATTTATTACACTGATAGTTACTTCAATCTTGGATGTTTTTTAGATGCAAATTAAAACACTTCTCTATACTTTAACTTTTGTTGTTTTCTGTATATTTCATCTGACTTGTTGCATGACCTTGAGCTGAGATTTTGGACAGTTTGGGCTCAATTGTTCCAAATGTAAATTTCCTTCTAGTCTTAAAATGATATAATTCTTATTTGTTGATGTTTAAAATCCTGTACCTAAATTCTTTTCCTTTTAAAAAATTTCTGCACACTGATAATAGAAAAGCCAAAATGTAGATGGCACTTCATGTCAGCAAATAGCCACATGCCCATTCAGACAAGACAAGTAATGATTTATGTTATAAGAATAGGGGGAGAAAAGAAGACTTGTAAACACAACCACGGGCACAGAACCACTGCTAACTCCTTTTATGCAAAGAGCTGAGTTGGCACACTGGCTCCAAAGCTCTGCAGGGAGAAAAGCTGTCAGTGGAAGAGGGAGCTGATGTCTGGCTGGGGAACAGAAACTCAGCAACATTGAAAATAGTGCTAAGTATGGACACATTGACAGGCAAAAGAGATTCATGCCATTGGGAAGGCCAGCAGGAATCCAATGTAGCTTTTAGCAATGACCAGTCATTAACACATAATTAATGCTGAATAAATATTTATTAAATAGTGAATGGCTTTAAAGGCATATCATGCATAAATTGCATGAATAAATAAATGAAACAAGTATACCTGAAATGTTCTAGAATCACAAAACTGTGGGTAGGTGTAATGGAGAAGGTTCCAGGTTAACTGAAGGTAAGATGTGTTTCCAGAGGTGACTCTTGAGTTATCTTTTAAATGAAGAATACACTGTAAGTTATTGAAGCAGCACTGAGGTTCCTTTATCCCTGTGTCTACTGGGTAGTTAGGAAATATTAATGGAATAAGAAAGAGAGAAGGTGGGGCAAGAAACAAATCTATAGAATTTGTTAGGCATAACTGGTACAATGCTAAGGCATTTGTTACTATACTGTGGCTGACAGGAGAAATAAATGGGTTTTCATCTGGTAGAAGGGTGGAAGGTGACTCAGTGAGCTGGAATGAGGTGAAAGGGAGTCTAGTTAGAAAACTCTTGTGATTATCCAGATAGGATGAGGAAGATCTGAAAACCAATGGCAGTGGAGGACTCTTCTAGATTTTCATGGGTTATCAGCCTCAACGATAAACTGTAAAGTTTACCTTCTACAACACTGCAGTGAAACAGATCTTTTTTGGTAAAATATAAAGGAAGTTACCTTACTATAAGAAATACCAGCACCCAGATTTCCTTCCATTTAAATGTATACCTTCTACTGTTTACAGAAAGAAGTTAGTGTTTGTTTGTATGGTGCTTACTTATAGATCTACCGATTTACTTGGGGATGGGAAGGAGAAGATTGGGACTAATAAATATTTTCATGTTTTGTGGTCTTTTCCTTAATGGCCAGCCATAATTAGTTACACAAAAACCTACAACAACATAATCATTTGCCCACAGCAGAACCAAATAGGCTTATTAATATGTGGCCTAGATATATTTGCATTCACATCTTTGCAAACTCTGGAAAAAAAGTGAGAATTTTCAAACTTCCATCTCATTTGTAATACATTAAGAAGCCATCATCTTTACAATGCCAACTGCCCTATTTCTAATTTGATGTTTGATTTTAATACAAAATGTTCTAATTAATACAGAAGTTTGAGAAATGGACCAGAAAAAGAGGTGTAATAGATTATGTTTCTTTAATGAACACGGTCTACTTTTTAAATGAATACAAGGGACAATTTCATATAGTAGAGGACACAACACAGTTAATTTTAAATAAATGTAGCTGTCAGATAACCAGAAGATGAAAGGATACTATTCTATACTGGATAAAATATACTGAATAAAGTTGAATTATTGTAATGTATGCCAATGATCAGAGCATGGGCATATATATTTAAGTAATTCTGATGGTCTCTTGATAAGAGGGGAATTCCAAAAATGGCAGAGCTCAAGGGAATATCCTTGCAAAACAATGTTGGTCATGTAAAATGTTCTTTTTGTGCATTTGTTTGTTTGTATATCTTTGCATCTTAAAAAAGAGAAACATGATATTACCCTTATATATGAGAAAAACTTCAAATGTTAATGCAACATTCAACAAAACTCGAAATTTTAGTGTTAGAGATTAAAGGATGGGGAAAAATAAAAGATACTTCATCAGTACACGATTGATGGATATTTTTGTGCACTAATGGTTTATTCAAGAATCTGAGGTACCCCTACTGAATGACACCACTAAAAAATAAATATCTATAGGAAGTTTGAAATACATAGGACTGAACTTATACAGTACCCAGAGAACATACTTATATAATAAGAAAAATATTCTGTATCAGAAAAATACTCTCCTTCTTAAACCAAAAGGTCATTAGGCACTTGGAAATTATGGGGTAAAATATGAGGTAAAAATTTATACACTAAAAAAATGCCCTTATGTTGTCTCTTCCATGGTGTATTTACATAAACTCTAAAGTCTCATTACACTATCAGCTATTTAACTATCAAACATTTCAAAATTTCCTACCAAGTGAAAATCATTCTTCTAGCATAGCCTGACCCATGCATAGATTATGGAATGAAGATAAAAAATAACTACAATTTATTTTGTCAAAGAAGATTTAAATCTATTGAGGAAGCCATATATAAATATCCGGAGAAAGTATGGGTAGGAGGGCTGAGTTTGTGTATAATATGCATCTAACATGTTTTAGTGTTTAGTAATGTTTAGTAATAATGGAGAGGAGGGGATAAGGACAGAAATATTAAGTATCAGAATTACCCTGAGAACTTGGGTAAAGCACTTTTGGTCTCTCATGGAATATCACAATATCAGAGGAGCCATCCAGGGGATATGGGTGATAATTCTGATCATCATAGAACTCCTCTCAACTCCTCCTTCACAGATCACCATTTTACAAAAATGAAAGTTCTTCAAAGGCAAGAACTTTGTCTTAATGCACATTTTTATTCCAAGAGCCTAACACCTCCCAAAGGCATAGTTGCTTCTTTAGGATATGTAATGAACTGGCCTGATGGAATATGTGATGAGCCCATGCTGAACACCTGAGTTAAGGCTAACTCTACAAAGACTGTTAATTATCATTCACTGTGACTCTAACAATGATCCCAAATGTCACAATTACTCTCAGCACCGGTCATTACAACCTATAATGTTTGCTTCCTATCCATGATCAGAAATGAACAAATGAACGAGTGAATGAACAAATGAACAAAGAAACGATCAAAGGTCTGTGGGTCTGGAGGCAGCTCTGTTGCAGTGGAAAGGACACTAGATTTGGAGTAAAAGAATCTCAGTTCAACTCTTGGCCTTGTCACATACTAAATTCATAGATATGGACAGTGACATCTTTATTCATATAACTGCTGTAAGCAATAAATAAAATAATGTGTATAAAAATATTCTTCATGGGGCCTGGCACATATTAGCTTTCAGCTGAGTAGATGATTGTAGATTCTTTTTTTTTTTTAATGTTTATTTATTTTTGAGAGAAAGAGAGAGACAGAGACAGAGACAGAGACAGAGACAGAGTGGGGGAGGGGCAGAGAGAGAGAGGGAGACACAGAAGCCAAAGCAGCCTCCAGGCTCTGAGCTGTCAGCACAGAGCTTGATGTGGGGCTTGAACTCTTGAACCACGAGATCATGACCTGAGCTGAAGTCCGACACTTAACCAACTGAGTCACCCGGTGCCCCAATGATTGTAGATCCTGAATTTGGAAGGCATCAAAGGGACATAAGTGATATAGGCCAAGCATGAGAAAAATAAATGAGAAAGAAATAATAATACAATGGAATCGGAAAAAGGAGATGGGTGAGTCATGGAGAATATATTTTAGTATACTTCTATGAGAAGCATTAACATTTCTGCTTAAGAAAATGTTACTGATAGCAGGGAGCCATGTAAATACAGATCTTCTATTTGCCTGATAATAAAATCAAAATCATTTACTGGATCAATGACTTCTGCATATCAGCCAAATGTATGCCCACACCTCTTGAATCATAAACATACTTTGAATTTAGGAAATGTGTTGACTCTAAGAAGATATCACAGGTCGATATCATGTAATCAATGACTGAAATGTATTAAAGGAGTATTCAGTCCTGTTTCTAACTACAGTAATAGTAAAGCATAAACGGATTGCAATTAATTTTTTAAAAATATCTTTGTGAAATTGTGTTCTACATGCTTCTTTGATATCATTGACTGGCTAAACAGTTCTGTACTAATTACTGAACTAATTTTCCTTTTTTTTTTAAGTTTTTTAATTTATGAGAGAGACAGAGCATGATTGGGGGAGAAGCAGAGAAAGAGGGAGAGGGGTAGAATCTGAAACAGGCTCCCTGCAGTCAATGCAAAGAGCCTGATCTGGGGCTCAAACCCACGAAACTGCAAGATTATGACCTGAGCCAGAATCAAGAGTCAGATGTTTAACCCACTGAGTCACCCAGGCACCCCTAATTTTCCTTTTCTGCTTTTTAATTAAATTCATTTATTTATTTTGGGATAGAGAATGAGGACATAGGAGGGGCAGAGAGAGAAGGAGAAAGAGAAAATCCCAAGCAGGCTCTGCACTGCCAGCACAGAGCCTGATGTAGGGCTCAAACTCACGAACCGTGATATCATGACCTGAGTTGAAGTCAAGAGTTGAACACTTAACCCACCGATCCACTCAGGTGCCCCAATTTTCATCTTCTAAGCATGTTCTTTTATTCTCCATGTAAGAGGAAGGTAATGACACCAAGCTTCTCAATATGAATGCCTGATAATAAAATTTATTGGTGTGAAGTGACTATTATTGCTTACAGTAAACTTTAAAATTATTATTGCCTTTGTGAAATAATCAGGTTTTTTTAGAAAAGAAAAATTAGATATACTTAAATTATAGAATTAAAAATAGCAACATATATGTAATTCAATCAATCCTAGTTATTCAAAATTAGAAAATACTCTTAGCTTCATGTTATGAAACAGAACACTGAGATTCCAAAAGGTTACATGATTTGTCCAACGTCATATAGTACATGATAGGCAGAGTTAGAACTGGAAGAAATGAGGCCACCACATACCACATCTCATGCTTTAAACCAAAGTCAGGAATGAGGATGATAGCAATAAGCAAGTAACTTCTGAAGTGCTCAGTAGAAAGTACAGGATGTTTTTGGTTGATATTTCTTGAATTATTATAACTGCATTCATTAAATTTACTTGGAAATTCTACTGTTGGAATGATTATGACTTCATTTTATAAATAATAGATTCTTGGGTTTACGTTTATATGAATGAAGAGTGCAAAAGACCTTGGAGGCTTAAAGGTATTTTAATTTATTTAGAACTTGATTTGTCTATTTAAAAAAATCTATATCTGCCTTAGATTTTCCTTTCCCTTTCCTTTCCACTCTTACAAATATGGAAAATTGAGATATCCTCATTAAAGGTGAAAGAAAAAAGACAGAAAAAGTTTATAGGTCACATTTAAGGGAATTTTAAATCGAATTCTGGAGTCACATAAAAATTTAAATATATAAGAAAATAGCATTTTAGTACCTACTATGAAAGTTTAAAAACTATGACCAATGCATTATCTCTGTCAATCACCAGACTAATCACCAGGCTAATATTGACTGAAATCTTGGAGAGTAGTTTTTATTACAAGTGAAAGTGTGATTTTCATCCACTAAACACAACAAACTTACAAAAAAAAAAAGAAAGAAAAAAAACATATAACAATAGTATGCACCTGGACAAAATAATTTTTAATTGCATGCTGTGAGATTTGTTGATTATGTTGCAAGGGATAAGGCAGTGTTCATCTCACCACTCATTAAGACAGTAGCTTTTTACTGAGTGGGAAAAACTTGGAGTTAGGCACACCTGTAACTGAATCCTGGTACTACCAATGCAAATAGGGGACCCTGGACAAGTTATTAGGCTATTCAGAGTCTCACTTTTTTCATTATAAATTTTGGGAATCATCATTCCTATCCTGTAGAGCTACCGAGGAGTGTAAATGAACACGCACTTGAAGGTTCCTAGACTAGAGCCTGACATCACACATGTTCAATTATTTTTCCCTCCTGAATAACCAGCCTGGGTCTCTGCCTATGGTCTTCACTGACCTGAGCTGGGCATATCCATCAGCTCACACAAGGTAAGACTATGCATTTTCTGTGCTAGAAAGAAACTTCTGAAAGGTGTGTAATACACCTGGGGTAAGGCCGGCATCTTTCTCTCTCGACAGCAGCTTATTTTTGATGTTCAAGTGGTTTATGCAGGAGCAAAGATTTCCTGCCTTTTCTTCTGATAGTGCTTAAATTAGGAAGCTGGGAAATTAGATGTGGTGATGTTACTGATAATTCTTTGGAATTAGGATGGGAAGGTTAGAGTAAGGAAATACGAGAACATATTTGATTATCATACACAAATATATTTCATTTTTTAGTTAAATGAAAAAAGTGAGCATGAGATCCTAGGTTACAATTTATTGTCTTACATTTTTTTTTGACATTCCAGTTCAATTCAGAGAAAAAAGCTGGGTTCATTAAGCAAAATTATTCCCAGTGCGGTCCACAACATCACCGGTAATCCTGTAACAGCTCAGGGGTTTCCACACTCACTCACACTCGGTAATCACTTTAGGTCAGTGCATCCTGACCCACTGTCATAGGTCGGGCATCTAAACAAAAATCGGATTTAGGGAAAGTATTATTTTATATTCATGTTTTAGCATAAAGCCTGTCCACTTTATTTGTAACAATCAGCTACAAATACATGTCTCTCAAGGTATAGCTTTGCTTATCAATACCAGGATGAAACTTCTTGATACATACTATGAGTACGAGTCCTAAGCAAGGAGGCACTGTTCGTCAAAGAGTAAAAAATGTATTTAAAAAAAGTCTTTACAAGTACTTCTTTTTTTTTAAACTTTTTAAAAAAAATGTTTTTATTTATTTTTGAGAGAGAGAGACAGAGAACTAGTGAGGGATGGGCACAGAGAGAGGGAGACACAGAATCCGAAGCAGGCTCCAGGGTCTGAGTTGTCAGCACACAGCCCAACGTGGGGCTAGAACTCACAAATTGTGAGATCATGACCTGAGCTGAAGTCGGGCACTTAACCGATTGAGCCACCCAGGTGCCCCCTTACAAGTACTTCTTAATCAAAGGCAATGCATGAATAATAGATCATATATACACAATAAATTACTAAGGGCAAAAATGTATGATCATCACTTATCCACAGTTAGTAGTTGCTCTCCAATTATGTCTTTCCTTATTGAAAAGAGTCTTACTATATCCAGATAAGTTTATAAAGTTGCACTTACAGTAATGAATAGCAAGAGTGACAGAAGCAGCACAGTCACTGTTGCTGGGTTTCCACCTTCCCTGGAAACAAACTCATGGAATATCTATCCTCCAGGCAAACTGCAGTGGGCTAATCAGATTGGATTATAAGGTTGCTGCAGGATTTGGCAATTAATTGACTGAATCTCAAGTAAATTTGTGTGGAAAAAGCACAGTCTTAATAATCATTATATAGCATAAGGGTGTCTGATTTCAACTGTTCAACTTGAAAGCACAGTTTTAGAGAAAAAACAAAAGCGCATTAGTGGGTCCCAAGCCTCTTTTCTCAGTGATTTCAATTCTTTTTTGCTTAAAATTTTTTTTAATGTTTACTTATTTTTGAGAGAGAGTGTGTGTGAGCACGAGCATGGGACGGGCAGAGAGAGAGGGAGATGCAGACTCTGAAGCAGGCTCTATGCTCCGAGCCATCAGCACAGAGCCATCAGCACAGAGCCCGACGCGGGGCTCAAACCCATGAACTGTGAGATCATGACTTGAGCTGAAGTCAGATGCTTAACCAACTGAGCCACCCAGATGCCCCCAATTCCTTTGTGTTCTAGAGGTTAAGAAGACCTCACTAGGAACTGACAATGTAATCTAACAGATGGCAATAAGGAATTCCAGTCTCCTTGGAGGACTAACAGAGGAAAAAAAAAAAAAAAAAAAAAAGACGACTTCCTCACTCCACTTTAAATGTGCACAAGTACTTCATTGAGCTAGCGCAATGCTATGACTATGTCGACATGCATCCTACTGGTTTAATCTTAGCACTGCGTGTATGTTGAAACATACCCGTGCAAAGATGAGGAGAAATGTATAGCAACTGCCTTCAAACAAGTACAATTTGTAGTATGAAAAGTTGGCCTTCCTTACTGAAATCACTTCAGATTGTTCATGCCGCCTAATGCCTTAGATAGTATCTTTCCATTTGCCTTTCCACATGACTTTCTTCACCTGGCTAATTCTTCCCATGTCTTCTAGATTCGGATCACTTATCCACCCTTCCAGTGTGCCTCCCCCAGCTACTGAGACAGGGCTTCCTGACCCTCTTGGTTTCTGAGCATCCTGTGCATGTCCTTGTTTTTATCACGTATCAGTTGTGGCAAAAGCTGTCAGTTTCCCATTCAACAGGACTGACCTCCTCCATTCTTAATAGAACTAGTATGTTTTTCAGAATGTCAGTGTGCCCGGCCTAGAAAGTGACTGAGAAGTATAAACTAGCTATTCAAACCTGAGTTTCCACATGATACTGACTTTCCAAGATTTGCTTGCACTAAGGGATGGCTATATGACACTCCAGGACAGTAACACATTAGGAGAAGTCTCTTGAAGGTGCCTGGGTGACTCATTCAGTTAAGTGTCCCGCTCTTGGTTTTGGCCCAGGTCATGATCTCATGGTTCATGGGATCGAGCTCCATGTCGGGCTCTGCACTGACAGAAAGGAGACTGCTTGGGATTCTCTCGTCCTCACTCTCTGCCCCTCCCCTCACTTGTGCTCTCTCTTTCTCTCTGTCTCTCTCTCTCTCTCTCTGTCTCTCTCAAAATAAACATTAAAAAATAAACAGGTCTCTTGGAGGGCTTCTGAGAAGATCTATCCTTCTTGTTTTAAAAAAATTAATAAATAAGTCATCTCTTTCTCAGGGACTGCTTTCTGCCTTAGAAGACAGAATTAATATGTGCAATTTCAATTCAGTGCAGACATATTGAAACCAATGAAAGGGAAAAAAAAGGTGATACAGTAGAAGAATAGAAAGCACTCAGCCCTTGATGACATCATTAAAATACCATTAAACCAATTCTGAAACTGAGTAGAACCAGAGGTCTTATTAAGTAAACAAGAAATGTCTTTATGGTTCAAAGAAATCTGATTTATTTGAATATGTTTCTTTAATAAGAGAAACACTGAATCTAAAAACTTACATAAAAACTTATTCATTAATATACCCAATATCTATGTTATTATTATTATATTATTAGTGGCCACATAAAGTAAATGCCAATATAGTTTAAAGATTTATATCCATCCTCCTAATTTAAGGCTTTGAAACTATAATGATCACAATCTGATTGTTGATTGACCTGGTTCTTTGATTTATTAAACCATCTTAATGGATGCAGCAGGGATGTCACTATTAATTTTGTTATAAATTCAAATTCTTATTAATGCTGACATGCCATTTAAATGTGTAATATGTTAAATTTACCTCTGCTGAAAACTTCTGTTTCTCAGCATTTTAAACTGAAATAATGTTGACTCTTAGTCATGCAAAATGTACTCAACATAGTAGTAAACAACGAAAAATAAAAGCTATTTATCCCATGGATACAATAATGACAGAGATATTAAGCAAAAGATAATCTACATTATGCCATTATGTGTTTTAAATCATCTTTCCAAATGCCAGTTATTTATTTTTATCAAAAGGTGATGGCAGTTGACTAAAATCATATCACTACTAATACTCCTTAATGAAATAAATACGAATGTCTCTTTCTTTAAATACCGTTTAACAAATAAAGCACACTGTCCTCAGGCTAAAAGGTTTTTAGAGATACAGAAAGTGTACTAGAGAATGAAGAAAAATGCTGGAGAACTACTGGTAAGTCTTAAGAGAAACTATCATAGAAAAGGCTGGTAAAACCACTTCAGCTTCAGGTGTACAATTACAATTTCACCAAGTATGAGAAATAAGCAAAATACACTTGCAACTTTACACAAATTATATATATTTTATAGTTATCATTGTGACTTGGTATATCACTACCCCTGACTGGACTGGAGCAACAGTTCTCAAATATTTGGTCTCGGGAGCTCTGTAAGCTCTTAAAAGGTACTGAGGACTCTAAGAAGCTTTTGTTTATGTGAGGCATTTCTGTCAACATTTACCATATTAGAAATTAAACAGAAAAATTTAAAATACAGGAATACCAAGCACACACCCTATTAGTGACCAGAGCAATAAAGCCATCACACGTGATGTCTTTGGCCACCTCTTCTACCTGTGAGAGAATGATGGTGGTGTCTTAGTATTATTGACAAAACAGTCGTGATCTTTCAGAAACCTGGGAGTCCCCAGCCCTTACTTTTGATAACCACTGGCTTACAGTAATGGAAGGAAAAGTTGGAGCAAAATGAATAGACCAAAGCTGCTGGGAGGTACATTGTTGTTCAGGCAAGTATTCAAAAAGAACAATTGATTGAAGGAACAAAGATAAAACATAGATACTCTCCCGAAAAGCCTGCAACATGGAAAATGCTTTTTCTAATTCAGTTTGTAGCTGGCAGTGCTTATGGGTACATTAACCACCATGAAAACTGGTAGACGACTCTGCTATCTAAAAGTAGAATATCTGATAAAATTTAAGACTTGCCTTGAAGTCAATTTTATCTCACTGAAAGTAGAAATAAATAGAGGCACTGCTTCCTCCTGGCTTAATTCGGATAAATAAGGAAAAACTGGTGCTTGTTTATGTGTAAGTGGTAGGAATCCTCAGAAGACATGAACTGTTCATATTTTAAATAATAAAGAAAAGAACCTATAGTCAAGCAGCAGTGTTAGATGAGCTGAGTCCAACATTTCTATGAAAAGAAACAGGATTTTATTGGCAGAATTTCTGAAAAATAATACTGATAAGAAGGGGGGATCCTAAAAATGGAAATGTAGTAGTATAACTATACAGAAAGCTAATAAAGAAGTTGGTCTAAGAGTCTTCTAAGAAAATTAGGTTCAGAAAGAAATTGATTATCTTAGGACTGTAAGTAAATAAAATGAAATGAATGAATAAAGCAAGCAAGAAGAGAGGAATAGAGGGAAGGAAAAAGAATAAATGGAATTATGAATCAGAGCAAAAATCATGCAATTTAAATACATTACTGAAACTCACAATGTGATTCTAGGCTTTATAATTAGCCTATGCTGTTTTAATAAGGGTTTTGTTGGCCGGGGGGGGGGGGGATGCTAAAGAATTTTTAAATGTTTTTACTTGCATCTCCCTCTTCAATGACCTTTCCCCTACATTCTACTTTGAGATAAGTGTCTACAGATTAAGATATATTTTCTGTCAATTATGAGTTTTATGTGAGTTTTAAGGTAAATTATTAAAACACTCCTGCTTGTAACTATGATACTGTAAAACCAGATTTATAGTCCCCTCTCTTTCCTTTTATTTATAGCTTGCTTGCTCTTTAAATGCTCTATTTATAACAAATACTGTTTTCAAAGACATCAACTATCACAGGTATCACAGATACCTGGTAAAGATGGACAACCAATTTCAGCAAATTCACTGATTCTAAACAGATCCTGAAACTCAGTAGAATCTGAGGGAAATCATAATAGCTATATTGTGTCTCATTTCTATTTGCTCTATTTTCTTTCCTTTCTTTGTCCTCCACCCCTGGGTTCAATCACCTACTGAACACTCTGCTTATCTCTTCACTCCTCTTTATTATTCCCTTCGAAAAGATTTAACCTAGCAGTCAATTTCCAAGATGTTGGTTGCAATAAGAAACTGCCTCAAATAACTGGTGGTTGCCATGATAGGAAATTTGCATTACAGTTTACAAATGCCTCTTCCTTTGAAGAGATACTTAGCTATGATTCAACAAACCATTTTACACAGCACATTTCCTCCCAGATACGCAGGGTGTGTATTTGGGCACTGACCAAAGGATTGCAGGAGAAAATAAAATATTTTTATCCAAAGATCCCCTGAACAGAAAACAGATTATTTAAATGTTATAAGAAGGTGCTGGTTACTCATCTCCCCTTGGTCTGAAGGAGCAAGACAGGTGGAAATTGCTATCACACAACTATAGCAGGTGGCTGAGTACCAGCTGAGCTGCGTTAATAGTGTAGTGACTTTACTCTGGCCTAAGGGGGAAATGTTTATGTGTCCACTTATCGGGACAAAGAATATTTCTCCCTTTTATGCTCAGTATTTTCCTAATCTAACACATAATCTAAACCTTGGACTCTTGTAAATAGAATGACCCTACATCTTAGTTTCTCCAGCATATAGCTGGTTTACAACTGTTAGCTCAGAATAATTACCATTAGTACCCCTTAATACTCCCCAAAACATTCCAGTTTGGGAGATAAATTATATGGAGACCTAGGTATGCAGGCACAAATTTGGAGTGGAGTAAGTCAGAAAAGAGGTGATTCTAGAGATATTATTTTAACGGTGGATGGCCAAAATCTGCTCCAAGGTTATGTAGCCAGAGGGCTGCTTTTATGAGGAGATTTCCTGGCTGTCTTGCTGCTTTTAGAATACAGGCTTGGGAAAGGGAAAAGTTTTTCTCCCAAATAGGAAAAAAGAGAAGAATGGCTGCTCCAAGCAGTGCAAACCCCGGATTAAGGTAATGCAGCAGAAAACACACGGACTTTGGCATCAGATGAATGTGGTTCAAGTTTTTGTTCAAAGAAGCAGCTGAGACTCGGATGAGTTTTACTTAGACTCTTGCCGTAAGCCCCAGATCCTCCAGCCATAAAACATAATGATTATACACCACTTGCAGGATGGCTGCAAAGTTTGCAGACGATATTTGAGACCCACACAGTCAATGTACAAGCTGGTATATTATTAAAATCTAAGCACACGTCAAATACTACTAGTAACTAATATTTATTATACACTTCCTGGAAGTTAAGTCGTGTCTTAGGCTCCTTGCTTTCATTATGCAACATAAACTCCAAGAAAGTGATTACTGTTTTTTACCCATGAACATGTGACTCAGAGAATTTGCAATGCATATCCATCTACACAGGGCTAATAATTGGTGAAGTTAGGATCACAGTTTAAGTCTGTTTAAATTCAGTTATATCCTTGATCTTTGAATTACTTAGAATTTACATCCTTTAAGGAAGACTGTGTGTGGTTTTTTTCACCACTGTATCATCAGTGTCTGGTATAGTATAAAAACCAAACCCAAACAGAACAAACAAAAAACAACCATATAAAATACATAGATATAATATCCATAAATGCCACAAAGTTGTCGATTCTTATATTTTTCGTCCAGTATTACCAATTTTTGATTTCAAGTATATATGAGACTTTTAGCTGCAGAGAAATTTCTATTTTCCATGATTCAGCAAACCCATATACAGTGGTTTAGAAAGAAGCACCCAAGAGACGACTAAAGAAAAGCCATGCCTTGCCAAACCAGAGTTTATATGTTTCTCTCAGAAGCAAGACACAGATCTCACTTACAGCCCAAAAGACCCACTTGAAAAGCATTAGAGGGTAAACCTTTCCACTGGAGCAAAGTCCTCCTATTAAACGGCTTTTATCATTTCTCCTCAGAGATGGGGAACTTCTCAAAGTTTAAAGTGCTAGTAATACTAACAAAGCAATGAAAAAAGTAGCAATAGATATGCTCAAGCGTAAATATATCTGAGAGAGAAAAACAAGGCAAGAAATAGCTTAGGAATTCTGCCTGACAAAAATCTCTTTCTTCTAATCTATGCTCACTGTTGCATGTTAAACACTGTGTTCAATAAAGGACACGGGTTTGGACTCACTAATAGGAAGATGTGCTTTATCACTCCAAATGTATTCTGTGACACTGTACAGAGGGGAGCCAATTGTGTGGCCTGCCCTTGGGCAGCATTTATCTAATTGCAACCGTGGGCAGAAGTTTAAAAAAAAAAATTTAAGGTTTATTTATCTTGGAGAGAGACAGAGACAGAGCACAAGCGGGGGAGGGGCAGAGAAAGAGGGAGATACAGAATCCCAAGCAGGCTCCAGGCTCTGAGCTGTCAGCATAGAGCCTGACGCGGGGCTTGACTCCACAAACCATGAGATCGTGACCTGAGCTGGAGTCGAACGCTTAACCAACTGAGCCACCCAGACTCCCCAGGAATTTTTATTTTTTTTCTTAATTGCTGCTGCTTTAGGTGGATTTCTGTGTATGTAAAACATACGTTAGAACATTTCAACAAATCAGATCTTAAATATTTCATTGTAGCACCTACAACATTCATGGGAAAATTGTTTCCATTTTATCGCACTCCAAAATATTAGAAATACAACCTATGGCCAACACTAATTTTTAGCATTAAAGCTTATTATATTGTAAGCATTTAACATGAAGAACTGCAATCTCTCAGTTTTGGTATTCCTGAGATTCACTGTGTTTAAAATAAAACACAATGCATTTGTTTCTACTGAAACAAAAGGCCCTTAGATGGCTCCTTTAATGTTTTAAATTAGATGTACAGTACTTACTTACTGAAATTTTATCTATGTGGTCTATCCTATTTCAGTATTTTGAACATGGTTACATAAAATAAAGTCAGGTTCACTATACCACATGAATTATAGAATTGAGAAAGACAATTTAGACCTTAAACTAAGTTAAAAGGAAAATATTCAGAACTGAAATGGATCCTTTATTGGCAAGGGTCACTTTTGAAGGGTAGAGAATCAGAAGAACCAGGGTGTGGCTAATTGAGAATTGTCTACATTTATAATTTTCCTGACAGGGACTACATAATTTAAAATGTTGATAAATATAACAAAAATAACTATTTTTTCTGGATCTACATTAGCAGACTTGGGATAAATATGAGAATAACAGGAAAACACATGGATCCAGTTTTAGTTGATATTCTTTAAAACTCTGGAAAGAGAAAAGCATAATTGTGACTCCTGGTTTTAATTTCTTTTACTTTAGCTAAACAGTAGAACCTACTTTAACCGTTTGGATAAGTCCTTGTGAATGTCTACTTGCTCTGAGTCTTGGATAGCCATTACAGATGCATACATTTACCTCTTCTTGTCTCCCTCCCCTCACCCTACTCCCATTCTTTTTCCTTCTCTTCTTCGTTTTCTGTGTCTTTCAAATAGCAATTATAGAGGTGATGCACACTAAATCCTTGATTAGGTTCAGGTTAAATGGCATTAAGTAGCAAACATTTTCCTGCTTCGACATGACTATTTCTGTTTCAGTTGATAAATTTTAGCCTTTGAGGTTTTCTAGGGGGGAAAATATGCACTGACACGTAAGGAAGAAAATCTCCCTACTTCGAAATTTATAGAAACATATTTAAGGATTCTGTGAAGTAAAGCAGACAGTATAGAAATTCTTTATACGTAAGGATTAGGTAACACAATGGAAGAAAGACAGACAGGAATAGGATGGGAGGCAAGGGAGAGAGAGGAAGAGATTAAAATGAGGATGAGTACATGTGGGACCAGAGAGATTTAATGCTTGAATACCACACAGACTTTGATAAATGAAGAAGAGAAGCCAGGAAGCCAAGAAAAACCCATAAATATGAGAAAATAAATACAGGGTTTATAATATTTTTTATATATTTTGATAGAAAACACCTTTAACATTATGTTGCCTTCCTATGAATTCCATGGTCTTTTAAAATATGATTAAGTATTTGCTGCATTTCAAAATATAGCTTCAAACATCAGATTTAAGTATTTAGTTAGGTATTGTACTAATTATTTTCACCTTTTTTTCCCTATTAAAGCATATGTTGTGATGGCAAACTCTATAATGCCAGAAATTCTCTTCCACAATTGGGTGTACCCAGAACAGTAAAGTTTCCAACATTTTCTACATTTGAACATCATCACAAATTCTTTGGTACCAGAATGTTTATTTTTTCACAGATATCCTTTTAATTTGTAGCCAGCACCAAAGCTAGTTTTCTTTAACGTGTGCATTCTGAAAACTGCCATCCGCTAGATTAAGCAATCCAGGTATTATAATAACATTGAAGTCTAGACCTAGGTTCCCAGGTGGCCCGTATAGTCAAGATCATCCCATTTTTATTGCCGAATCATGAATATGAGATGGAAAGCAGGACATGGTTGTGACATCTGGGCTTCCATCTATGGCATTCAGCAACGTCAGGATCTAATAAGTGAGTTAGTCCCACTGGTCTAAGTACAACATACCCTGCCCCAAATCCCTGGTAGACACATATGCCTACTCCATATTCCGAAAAGTTAAACCTGGCAATCCTATTTTAAGGTTCCCAGTAGCCACTTAACAGCAGTGAGAAGCAGCAGCAGGAAAGAATGAGCTTTGTCTGCCTTTCCCCTCTCCTAAGCAGATGGTTGGCTAAAACTCACTTCACATGGGAAATCAATTTTAGATTTTTAACTTGGATATCAAGTAATAAACTACAACTGCCAAGTATGAGAAAAGTAGCCTCTGCATTTATTTTTATCTGTAATGATAATAATGGAAATATGAGAAATAAAAATGTATTTCTGAAATCACTTATTCTTTAAAAAAAAGAAAAAGCTCAATGGTGTCAAAGAATGGCATTTTTAGGAAGACTACAATGTAGGAATGTGTTCTCCATGTAAGGGTTAGCATTTTAACATAGTTTTGCAATGCCCAAACTGAGGCATGTTCATACCTTTGAGCACTGTGTAGAATAGGAAATTAGACAGAATCCCACAAGTAATGTTGAATGTTCCTGAGTGGCCACTGGAAACTACAACTCGTGCCAATGTCACTCTCTGATTATTTTCCTTAGTTATTATGGCCACTTTCAGGGCCAGATG
This sequence comes from Acinonyx jubatus, assembly GCF_027475565.1. Classification (NCBI taxonomy): domain Eukaryota; kingdom Metazoa; phylum Chordata; class Mammalia; order Carnivora; family Felidae; genus Acinonyx; species Acinonyx jubatus. Next base: position 41,093,582 of record NC_069380.1, read on the forward strand.
TTACTATTCAAAATGAATGACTTCTGGTGTTCCAGAAAAGTGGAAGGCCAGAAATTTGGAAACTCACCAGCCCCTGCAGTCATACCTGAACTTCTTGGTAAAAAGTTTAGCTCCTGAGGACAGAAATGTTGCTGAGCATGGGGAGGTAAGGAGGTGAGTGAGAAGCTGGGTATCACTCATTCACTGAATAGTGCCTTCTGAATAGAAGGCTTAGACTTAGAATCATACAGCTCTTTTTGGCCCACAAGCTCTGTATCAACTACCTTAATGGAAGACAAAATGCTAACTTTTTTTTCCTAAACAAGACAGAAGATTTTAGTAATTTAATTTTTTTCATGCTTCTCTGTTGCCAGGGATCTGTAAAAACTTTTGACCAAGAAATAGGCTGTATGGGGCTTCTGGGTGGCTCAGTCGGTTAAGCATCCGACTTTGGCTCAGGTCATGATCTCACAGTCTGTGAGTTCAAGCCCCACGTTGGGCTCTGTGCTGACAGCTCAGAGCCTGGAGCCTGTTTCAGATTCTGTGTCTCCCTCTCTCTCTGACCCTCCCCCGTTCATGCTCTATCTCTGTCTCAAAAATAAATAAACGTTAAAAAAAACTCAAAAAAAAGAAATAGGCTGTATGAATGCTAAGCTGGTCTAAAACCCACAAGTCCCCCCCTAAATAATTAAATTCCTAACTGCTGACAGAGTTCTTCAAACAAATTCAATACTTGCCTCTGTTAGCCCCCACTGGTAACAAGTAAAAGTTAGAAGAAATAATATCCATCAGTAGTTTTATTTTCCCTTTTGATTTTGCTTCTTAAATGTCCCAAACTTATAATATAAGTTTGGGACATTTAAGAATCATTCCACTTAATGAATCCATTTAAGAATCATTCCACTTAAATGATTGGAATTTTTCAGTCATGTCACCGGGAAGAAATATTTTGACCTTCTTCATGACAAGAGAGTTCTACATAAAGACTGACATTCATATCAGTTGAAATCTTTCCTTAAACTGGATAAATTGGATAATCACTTCTTGGTGTAGTAAGTTAAATATCATTTATCTTTGCCTAAAATGTTACAGAAAAATTCTTGAAATGCTGACTCTTACAATTTTGAAAGCCTGGCTAGCATGCTTGACTTTGACCAGTGAAGATAGATAGATAGATCGATAGATAGATCGATAGGTACATACATACATACATACATACATACATACATACATACATACACACACAGATATCCTAAAATAAATACCTTAGAGGCAGCGAGGAAGAGAAATTCACTATGTATGTATATAAGAAAGAGATTCTCTTCTGAAATGTGTACAACCTTTATTCATGTAAGGTCAACCTTTTCCAAATGGTTTTATTTCAATATTGATCTAGACAGATACTTACAATGTGGCTATAGATGCTGAAATTCAGTATCATTCACTAGAGTGGAGAGCTGCTCCCAGAGAAATAGAAATATCACCCTACAGATATTTTCAAGTAATACTCCTCATTGAAAAACAACAAAGAGGGGAGCCTGGGTGGCTTATTTGGTTAAGCATCCAACTCTTGATCTCAACTCAGGTCACAATCTCACAGTTTATGAGTTCAATCCCTGTGTTGGGCTCTGCGCTAACTGTGGGGAGCCTGTTTGGAATTCTCTCTTACTCTCTCTCTGCCCCCCCTCCCCACTGGTTTTTTTCTCTCTCTCTCTCTCTCAAAATAAATAAATAACTTTAAAATTAAAAATTTTTTTGACATTTATTCATCTTTTGAGAGACAGAGACACAGACTGTGAGCGGGGGAGGGGCAGAGAGAGATGGAGACACAGAATCTGAAGCAGGCTCCAGGCTTGAAGTTGTCTGCACAGAGCCCGACACGGGGCTTAAACCCATGAACTGCAGTATCACGACCTGAGTCGAAGTCAGACACTCAACCGACTGAGCCACTCAGGCACCCCAAACTTTAAAAAATAAAAAATAAATAAAATAGAAAAACCAATTCCATAATCTATATAGGGACCATAAGAACATATATCAAATAATTCTCTGCTGTTGAACTTTTCCTAGGAGAATTTACATATAGAGCTCTCAAGACCAGTTTGAGAGCAGATATGAATGGTTGGGACCCTGTTCAAATTACATCCAAAACTCAGAGTTATAGTCCAGTCAGAGGGATATGACTAATAGGACCTTCCTTTATCGGCATAGATATAGACCAGGCAAGGAAGAAGGATTTTTCTGTAATGCACCATTCTTTGGAAAGAAGATTTTATTTATATTATTACTACATTTATCATAGAACGCTTACAGCTATTCTTTATTTATGTATAAATTAAATAATCTCTTTAATTTTAAGTATTATTTTTCCCCTTCAGCAGAGATAGATAATTGGTATCCTGAATATAAGATACAATAAGATAACTGAACAATGGTATAAAGTAACTTTTTCCTCCCTTAGGCTAACAGCCTTTCCATACCAATCCTGGTGTCCAAGCTTGTACTCACTTTTTGTACCTCAGTTGCTTTCCTTTGGCCTCTGCCCAATTTTTGTCCTTTTGTTAATTGAGTAAAAACAATCTGGCATGACGTTAAGCGAACTGAAGGCTGGATATGGTAAATTGTTCTAGATATCTAAAATGTTTTATAGGGAAAGCTGAAGGCACTGCTTGAGCTAAACAAACACACACAGGGAATATGTTCATTATTTGCTACCCCTATGCACGAAAGGATATTTTCAGTGGAGTCTGCAGAGATTTAGATTAACAAGCCTTGTTACTGTTAACAAGCATCGTGTGCCTAATTCCAAGCACATTGTTCTGCAAGTTGACACCTCCATGTTTGAGTAAAACTGTCACAAGACAAGGAATCTTACAAGGAAAAAATGCAAGTGCCTATAATTCATTCCCCATCTTTTCATATCTTACCATCTTCCTGTATGGCCATTTACTTACGGTCGCAAGGGTATAGTTCTTGATTTTTAAATACTAAATTTGTCCTTAAAGAAATTCTGAAACCACTACAATTTTAATACCTTCACAATTATTTAGTGATATGTTCTATGAACACCCATGTACCTATTATGTCACAGATTTAACATATAAATGATCTTTTCCAAGAATTCTCAGACTATTTACTATTTTTTATTTAAAAACAATCTTTGTTAAGATTGAGCTGTAATTTGTGTTTGTAAACTAATTACTGACCTCTGATATGAGGCAAACGAGCAAAAAATAAATGTCCCTCTAAAAATTACCGAAGTTGTCTCCTAATGTAGCTTCACATACTCAGTTTCAGATATTAAACTTGTGTCGTGGGTATCTAATGTTAAAATGTATTTTTTTCCTTTTGTATATGAAATTCTCACTTAGATTAATAGGTAGAAAGGGGCCCTTTCTTCAAACACTTGAAAATTGAAAGAAAAAAAATACATTTCTATCCTAAAAGATTAAAAAGAAGACTACATTAAAAAAATCAAAGACTAGACATGCATTTTGTGCAGTTCATTTATTTTCATCTCTTTCCTAACACTTTAAATTTCACTCTGCAATTTGGAACAGATTTGATCAACTTGCTTTCATGTGTCAGTGTTTTTCAACTGCAATGAAAATAAACAAATGGGCTTGGTTTTCTACAAACTTGTGGAGATGCTGACTTAGCTACAACAGCTATTTACTTTGGCATATGTCACATTGTACAGCTCTTACAAAATAAAGTAGGGCCTTGGTTATGCAAAGTTTACATGAAACTCTTGAGCTGGCCCCAGGTTCCTTAGAGCAATAAAGCCCCTTCTTGATAGAAAGGAGAGTGTTCCCACAACTCTTCCCTTCCTGGATGGAGAACATTTGGCATGACAAAAGCTGCCGGGGGGGGGGGGGGGGCGGGTGGGCGTGGGGGTGGGGGGGTATGTATGGACTGTTTTATGATCCCGAGGAAGATCTTCTTGTTTTAACTTTACGGAAACATAAATACATTTGCTTTGTGCACTTGAGCTCTGAATGGTCTATGACAGGGGTTAATAAAGTCCAGGAGTTAAACAAGTTCAAAGGCTTAGAGTTTTCGCAGTATGCCACCAAATACTGCTGAAAATGTGGAACATATGTTATTTCTGAGAGATCAGACTTGCCCATGTGATCAAATTACTACTACAATTCTTCACACTGTAATTTGCCGTCAGCTCTGGATGTGTAATATTTCAACATGACAACCATTATGTCATACTTTTTATTTTGCCCCCCCCCAGAAAAAAAAACAGATTTGAATTTTGAAATGGTAAAAATGTTACAGATGCACAAACAAAACTACATGCATATCCGCTTTCCTTTGTGAAGAGACAGACTTATAAAAATGGGACAAGTATGACTTCTGAAAGCATAAAAATAATACACTGAAAAGAACTAGCATTGCTTAGAGGAAGATGCTCATAACTTCTTAGCCATCACTATGGTATTAATAGATGAGACTTTTGATGCTAAAATTGTGAATGAGATAAATTGATGAGACTGGGTAGACCCAAATGTAGTATCTGGGATTCAGTTTTTAAAATAAACAGGCTGAAGATATTTTGTAAGTTAATTTTTAAAAGAGAATGTGATTAAAGACATCCATAATGTCAAGGAAAACTTAGCTCTCCCTCCAACATTATTTTGACCATCTACCTCTCACCCCTTCTTATTTAAATGAAGATAGCTGTGCTATGAAGTGAAAGTTCAAGGGAGTGTTTATGATGGAAACATTCTCTGCCAGAATGCCTCCCTCAAATGCATCTGTTCCAGAAAACAGTTCAGATTCATTGACCCCCTGCTCTACATTGCCACACTTTCAAATCTGTCCACATTGTGATAAACGTCATTTCTTCACGGGTAGAATCCACGGCATATTTTTTTCCACAACCCACAAATAAGTTCTACTGTAACTGGCTAGGTAGTACCCAATGTATAACAACTGTCACATCGTTTTGCTACCAGATGCTCCACCCTGTGCTGACTGCTGCTATCTTGCATTCCCTTATCATGCTCTGTCTTTCTTCTGGAACCACTTCCCAGTTCCCTTCTACCCTCATCCAACTTCAAAGAATGAAAGACATTATCATCTTAAAAACAGATAGATAAGAATGCTAAGGGCGAAAAAAAGAGCCACATGAAAAATAAAAGAGATACAAGATAATAGGAAAAACTGAGGCAAGTGACAGAAGCATCAGTCTTATGCCTTCTACCTTTTGATTATAAAAGACAAATCATTTTATTATATACAAGGAGGCTGTAAATTAATTCATATGAGATCACATATTGTTTCACCTTAAAAACCATATTATAAGAATGGACTTCTAATGTGTAATTGCTTCAGAATATTTCCTGATTACTGTCAGGAATTTTTATTGGTTTCCCTTCGAAATTTAGTCTACGGCAAAAATGTTAACAGATGTGAAGCCAGAGGAATGCCTCATTACTAAATTCTAAGTGTTGTTGCTTCAGTGAATTCCAAGCTGTTTTAATAGATATTGCTACTTTGTTGGGGTGGAAGGGATGAAAAAAAAAATTGTTAATAAATGAAAATAGCATGTGGAATACAACCTTTTGTATTTTTTGTCTGTTGTTTTTCTGGGCACTCTGAAAGCAGTGTGACCTGAGAATTCTGAAACCATCTACTTTTTCAATGGTGTGAGTCAAAGTTAAAAGGAGATAACATTTGGGTACTGTTGGCACTTTATGAACTCCCACCAGACAGTGCACATTATCAGCCCAAAGACAAAAATATTTTAAAAAAAGCAAAGAAAAAATTAAAATAAATCATAAGAATTTCTAAAAACTCTCCTTCAGATCATATCCAAGACTCCAAAAGTGTACTGATTGGGCAGTAGATTTTTTTTTTTAATTTTATCTATTTATTTTGAGAGAGAGAGAGAAAGCAAGCACAGGCAGGAAAGGGGCAGAGGAAGAGGGAGAGAGGATCCCAAGCCGGCCCCACGCTATCAGTGCCGAGTCCTATGTGGGCTAGATCCCACAAACCGTGAGATCACAACCTGAACTGAAACCAAGAGTCAGACGCATAAACGAATGAGCCACCTGGGGGCCCCTAATGTGGATGAGATATTAGACTTTTTCTGTATGATCCTAAGTGGGATAAGTATGTGATAATGATAAAATGGATTTTTATTCCATTTTTGAAAAAAACAAAATTTATAATCTGAGCAAGCCTAAGAAAATTGAGTTTCTTCAGAGGAAGGTGTGAGTTCCTTTCCCCAGAGATATACAAACATTGTGTGAAAGGCCATTTGGGAATAGTATAGTAAGAATCTAAGCTTCAGGCGACCTGGACAGATGGTCTCCTCCAACACTGAGACTCTATCATTTATAAAGGCCACAGACCAGAAAATGGAAACCTAACCTGAATTAAGTGCCACTGGATGGCAACATTGTTAATTTCCCAATTGTCCCACAAGTGTTCATGATAATTCTGAAGTCCTATTACACATTCCTTGTACACTGCCCAAAGTTTATACTACCAAAACAAATACACATCCATGTTTTTAAAAATAAGAAGAAAAAAAGAGAAAGAAAAGGTCATCATATTATTAGACTCATCATTTTATTTGATTGTCCTCTGAGTAAAGTTGTCTGGGGGCACGTGGGTGGCTCAGTTGGTTAAGCATCCGACTTCAACTCTGGTCATGATCTCACGGTTTGTGAGTTCAAGCCCCATGTTGGGCTCTGTGCTGACAGCTCAGAGCCTGGAGCCTGCTTTGTATTCTGTGTCTCCCTCTCTCTCTCTGCCCCTCCCCTACTCATTCTCTCTCTCTCTCTCTCTCTCTCTCTCCTCCAAAAATAAACAAACATTAAAGTTGTTCAGAATTTGCAGGGTAAGAGGCATGGGGCTAAATCTATGTAAACTTCTGCAAGATCTTAGCAATGCTTAGAATTATACTAGTCAATCTTTACTTTTAATTACTCTACTGAAAAGTAAAGAAATAGATACCTGGAAACTTCATCAATGATACTTGCAGTTATACCTAAAAGCAATACATACAATCTCAGTTCATTTGCTAAAGAAATAATGTTTTTGCACAGGATGGTCAAACCATAACAAATGGAATGCTAGTATCAGTGCAGAACAACTCTTTTGCCTAATTTGAATGAAAAATTCAAAATCTAAAGTTCTATTATGTTCATCATTTTATGGTACTTGCTGTTAGACACAAAAGAATAGTGAATATTGCACTACATATCTTGTTTGAATATATGTCACTAGTAAACCAATAAAACTTCATCTCTCTTCCTGCCTAAAGAGCTTTGTGAAAGACATTACAGATAAAGACCATTAAAGTTGGATGATTTTGGTCACAGTGAACTTTTTATTCCCAATGCCTTCTGAAGTTATAACATTTAATGGTGCAGCAGTCTCAGCGACTTCCTTTCGCACTAATGTGTAACTTAGTTTCCCATGGCTTGTCACTAATAAAAGCAAGAATCCAACAAACCACAGCTAGTAAATAACAAGTTTATTTTTTAATTTTCCAATCTAATCAAAGACCTTTTGTCCATTTATTTGGGAAGACAATCCATCCCAATGGCCTCAGAGCTTAACCTATTTTCAGAAAATGGGGGGAAAAAGATTTGCCTATGAATGTGCCTTTGTTTCACAAAAGTGCTCTTAAAAAATTCTCCTAAGGCATAAATTATGTCTTAGGAGTTGAGGAGGTAGCTGAAATGTATATGTTCAGGTTACTAGGATTATCTAGCATAGCATTTTACATGTATATGTGCAGGCCAAACTTTTGGGGAAATAGTTTTATACAAAATCCTTCCTGTTAGAATAACTAGTGTTTATTATAAATTAGACGCATTTGGACATCTGTGGGTGGTATACCAAAGGAAAAAAAAAAGGTATCGAAGTTTGGTAAATACACTCTTGGTTGAACAGACAGGGGTGTCTTCTGAAGTTCATTAAGAATTCTAATCCCTATCAAATCTCATCAGCAGCAAGAAATGAAGACATCCATCCAAAATGTAATTAATGAAAGCTAAGTTATAGTCTAATTAATTATAAACATGTCCATCATAACGTAATGCTGTAGTGACAGAAGCTGATCAGTACTGATAGCCATGATAGAAAATGGAGAGGTAGGAGCAAAATGTTTCTTGGTTTGTACTAAACACTGATTATGGAAGAAAGTGATCAAATTGGCCACGTGGACACTAGTCTGTTTAGTAGGTAATAGGACAGTGATTCTTTCTTTCTATTCAACTCATTGCATTAATGAAAAAGAAAAAAAATATTGCCTGCCAGAAGCAGAGAATTGGGGTTCTGCATGTTAATGCAGTTGAGGAGAATAGTAAACAGCATAGTTCTATTTATCTTTTTTCAACCATAGATATTCAGTAGAATATATGAGCCATAAGTATATTCTCTGAACTTAAAGCACATCTAGAGAGAATACCTCCACTGAAGTGGTTAATATTTAAATAGTCCTTTAATTTATTCAAGCATCTATTTTAATATATTGTATTTCCCAGATTACCGCTTGACCTTTGAACAGTACAAATTTAGGTTTACGTTGATACTGTTCGTAAACATGGGGAAAATTACACCATGTAAGGTTGAAAAGTCACTCACTGAAATCACTATTCATTATTATTATTATTATTACTATTATTATCATTGTTATTTTTAAGAGTAAATATGTGGAAACTAAATGTACCAGTGGAGTTCCACATTAAAAACAATTCTTTAACATGATTTATAATTAGAGCATTTTATCACAGAATCTTACATAGCATGATTACTGTCTAGTTTATCTATTGTATAAATTCTGATATTATATATTTAATTTGAAGTCAGTGAGCTGTGTGCTGTCATTTTTATGGCAAACAAACATATGGAAAAATGAAAAAGGGAACAGGTTTCAGTGACAATGCCAACATCAGAAAATTGGACACTGTTGCTTTGAAAAGATTAACAAAATGGTTTTTTTACGTAAATAGAAAAAAAACACCACTTGTAAAGGTACTAATTTTCTAAATTACTAATGTATGCCATGAATCTGTGAAAAATAATTGTTTAATATAGATGGTAAATACTTCTGAATACAAAGCTATATCACTATCGTAACAGTTAAGTCCTAATGCATAATCCTTGATTATCTATAGTACCTCTTGCCTGCACGTTCATTGGCAAAATGAAGCTTGTTTAGTTACTTGACTTGTTTGCTATTATATCTCTTTTATTTGTCTACAAATGAATGTCTTTTCAAATCCATCTAATCTCATGTGTGGGAAACTAGCAGCTCACTGGTTTACATAGATTCATGTTTTGCATGAATTCCAGATAGGAAAGTTTGTTCTTGTCATAGTTGTAAATTGGAAGTCAGGAGCCCAGGAATAAAATCTGGGTAACTGCCCCATTTCCATTTGAGTTGCATCCTCACAGAATGGCTTCCTTTATCTATTAAAAATTTTGAGAATGTAAAATATACCTTTCCTAGCCACTTTTTTTTTTTTTTAAGTGTGGTTCATTGAGGATTGAATGAACCTATAAAGAAGCCCATCAACCAAGTTTGGGAGACTTTGGCATCGAGTATTCTACTTCACAGGTGTTTTTCATGGTAAGCTCAGTCATCACCAAGGGGGATCACCCTCAGTAAATGTGTTTTTTTGATGATGATGAAAGAAAATGAGCCAAGCTCAGTAAAAATGGCAATACATATAAAGAATACAACTGGAGAACTAGCATTATATATTTTGAGGTAATCAAACATTATTAAGTAAACTTGAAAGCTAAAGCTTGATAATTTTCTCTCTTCTTTATTGTAAAAATATTTGTATTCAAAACATTATTTGGCTATAAGTAGTAGCATTTTAGCTATCCCATTTTTGCTGATATTTTGAAAAAGTTCAGTGGAAGTTTTGTATATGAATCTCCATATTAGACGGTGGATCATGTTTGTCTACAATCTTTTTTAAATATCTGATTTCATTCTGTATAACCCAATGCATAAAAGATACAGAAAAATCACAATCAGTGAATCTATAAATGTCAGAAAATTTTATCTTAAATTAATAATAACCATATTAGAAATATTAACAAAGGTCATAAGGAACAATACATGTCCTTGCACAACCTTTATACAAAAATTGCTAAACTTTTTACTTTAAGCTTGACTTATAGCCCCATGAAACTAGATCAAGGTCTTGGCAAGGGACTATACAGAATGGATGTAAAACTGTAGCACTCTGAACTCCCTCAGGACAGACCTTGGAACTGTGTCATCTTTTTATTGACAAACATTAGTCTGCAAATGTAGTGAAATGTAAAAGACAGTAGAGTGCTAATACACATTTCAGGAAAGTTAATCTTTTTATCCTCAGCTGCCTCCTCAGCCAAGTAGAGAAAAAAAATTTACTACTATAGAGTTATGATAAAGATTGAAATTTATATTTATATATATCAACTGGATAGATGCTGAGTGACTGAATGTATGTACGAGATATCTAGGGTTAATGGGCTTATATCATTCCCAGATAGTCTTTCTTCCTTTTCATCAATTGTATTATTAAATTCAGCTCTTGTCTTACCAATCATTTCAAGTCAATAAAAATGGAGTATTAGCTCAGACCTGACAGCAATTAACATATCAATCTTTTTAAGATATGCCTCAACATTTAAAGAAAGTTAAATTTGTGAAAAATAAATCTATACATAAAAATAAGTAAACATTTGGTGGATTCATAGCCACATTTTCATTGTGTACAATCGGATCTAAAATAAAGAAGAGAGGGAAGAGAACTTTAGTTTTATTGTAGCATGCATATGATTAAATTAGTTCTAGCACACGCAGTTTTACAATGGTGACCTGAAATAAGAAAGAATGCACACTGTGTCCTATTTGCTTTGTGGCAAAATGTTTATACAGTAAAATTTATTCTGATACGACTGCAATTTAGCAAAATATAAGATTACACTCAGACCATAGATAAATAAAGCATTTAAAAAATGACACATCTGAGGAAAGCAAAAGGGATTAATAAGAATGTACACAAAAGAATTCGGTGCATGGGGAGAAACAAGCCAATGTCATTTCCTGAAGAAGCAGCAGTACAAATAGGAGTGGGGGTGGGAGAAATTATGTAATACGCAATGATGACTATGTGAACCACAAAAAAATCTCCTGGTGTGACTTGATTTTTGTTTTTTCATTTCCTTTTTCTCTTTTTTTTTGTTTTTTTTTTTTGTTTTGCACCCACAGTAGGTAAGAAAAATAGACCCCCCCAAATTTTTTTAATACAGAACATTTTTGCCAGAATAAATATGTTACAAAGGAGGTTTGGAGAATACAAAACATGGAGCCTGAAGAGTGCAAACTGAAGAGCTCCCTCAGAGGGATCTGAACTTGGTCTATAAATATCTTCAAGGTAACCGTGTGACTAAGGGAAGGACATCATTCATATGTCAAAAGATATAAGGACACAGAACAATGGCCTGTAGCTAAAGAGAAGGGGGAAAAAAAAAAACTTTTGCTGGTTATTTTTAAAGTTCTTAAGACTGAGGTCAACTGGTTTGAATCACTAGCAGACAAGCTCACAGCAATGATTGCTGTTGATAGTCAAGGACATTTTGTTAAAGGTACTAGCACAGATCGTGAAGTTAGCATGTTAGAATCCAGATCATCCTTAGCATTACAGGGCTTATTCAGAGGAATGCAAATACCAGTGAGGCAAATCAAATGTACCTTCATCGACTCATCCTCCTCACCATGAGGTAAGTGTGCCTCAGAGGATAAATAACATTCCTAGAAACTGTACTTGTGTATGTAGATGGGCACAAATCCAGACCCGTTGGCCATTATACATTCTATTTCTAGTCCGAGTTACTTCTCCGTTTCAAAAATAGCTTATTTTTTCCTACTTCTAAAAGTAATACATGTTTACTATAAACATTTAGAGAAATAAAGATTATTCTTAATTCAACCACACAATGACAGGTACTGTAAGTATTCTGGTTTATATTCACCTATATTAACGACAGACAAACTTGTACTTTTTTTAAAAAAAAATGGGATCATAGTATCAGGGCATATTTCGACATCAATAAATAAAATAAATTTGGGTCAGAATAAGAATAGGCTAAGCTAAAAGTAGAGTAAGAAAGAGTGAAACTAGTCCTCTATTTTCCTCCCAGCTGCAAATCTTGGCTCTGCATAGTGTTCTCTTCAAGGGACAGTGGAGTATGCATTTTTAAAGATGTTAAATTCTTCCAGTGAGGGAGTAACAGTATATTCATTCATTCATTCAGCAAACATGTACATGTACAGGAAAAGACATTGGCCCTGTGTTAGTAGCCAGGCAACAACAACATGGTGACAGGGTCCTGCCATCAAGGGTTTCTCTCTGATTCCTTGCCCTGCTATTGCCTCTGGGATAACAATAAACATTTTTGATTCATTTTATCACCGACACATAGCAGAGTCTTGGAATGTTGCTAAATGAACTGGAGGGAGCTATACGTGTAAACAGTCATTTAAAATATGATGTGGTAAGTATTACAGTTTTAGACTGACTCAAAGTGGTGAGACACAGGCACAAAAGTTCTGGGGTGTAGGCATAAAAAAAAAAAACCTCCTCTCAAAGTTCGGGAGAAATTTGAACTGTTAATTCCCAAGTCATAAGGAGACTGGATGCAGCAATTCACAAATTCACAAATAAATTTCCAAGTCTACAGTTTAGCAATAAGGCATACTTGAATAATGTCAGTTTGAACACTTTGTTTAAATAAAACTGCAATATCTGTACATCTTACCCATTACGCCTTCTGAAGAAATGTGGTGATAGTGTATGTAGGTCGGTCTGAGGAAAGGAGAAGAATAAGTTTTATAGGTTTATTTATCCATTTGAGAGAAACAAGACAGCATGAGTAGGGGAGGGGTATAGAGAGAGGGGGAGAGAGAGAATCCCAAGCAGGCTCCACACTGCCAGCACAGAGCCCAACATAGGGCTCAAACTCATGGAACTCGAGATCATGACCTGAGCTGAAACCAAGAGTCAGAGACTCAACCGACTGAGCTACCAAAATGCCCCAGAATAATTTTTTATTCAGCTCAAATCTGCGTCTATAATTGTGCATAAATTCTTATTACTACACATTCTTATTCAAAGAAGAAAAATTTGAGGCTTTTTTTTGACTCATAACAAGACGATTTAAAATGTATTCAGCATCTTCTATGTGTAAGGAACAATACAAAGTACTCTCTATATGCTAATTTAATTAGCATATCAATGCTATAAGTATTAATATTTACATTTTATAAAAAGGCAACTAAAATACAAACAGGCTAAACAGATTGATCAAGATAACAAAGCTAGCAAATGGTAGAGAAGAAACCAAAACTCAAAGAAATCTGTTTTTATTCCACTATGTTGCTTGGTCCTATTCAAACTGTTCAGTGTTTATGTCTATTTATCAATGATATAGTTTGTTAGAATTGTAAGTCCAAAAAGGACATGCAGCATATCTAATATTAATAGATCTTCTTAAGGCTCTTACTACGTTACTAATCAAGTATTAGTTTTCTCCTGTATAACATGAACATACAATGGTTTAACAATACATGCCGACTAAAATCTTTAGCAAATTTAAAGTAGAACTAAATTTTACTTTAATTAGTAGAACTAATTCTACTAAATAAGTAGAACATATTTCATTTCAATGTACTATATTTGAAACCAAGATACCTACAAACACATTAAGTGATTTCTTAAAAAGCACCAGTGATATGCAGAGAGACTTTAAAAAGAAAACCTTGCAAAAACATGGGCAATAGCATTGTAATGACTTCTGAGATTTATTAGGGTTTGTGTTTCATCATGCTCCTTTCTATGCTTTCACAGACTACAGAAACAAGACCAGTGAAATGATAAGCCAATTTGGTCAATGGGCAGATTTCTAAAAATGTTGGTTTTGATGATTAACAATACTTCTTTGTTACATTCAATTTAGTAATTCTAAATAGTTTCGAGGAATATGCTTCAAATGGCAAGATTTTTTTCTGTTGGTTGTATTTTCAAAGATATTAATGGTATAGTTTTCTTCTGTGTGAAATTTTTTTATATATAGGGAAACATGTTTTATTTAAGCAAATTCTTTTTACTTACTTGTAAGTAAGTAAGTTCAAGAAAAGTTTGAGTTCAAGAAAATATTAGAAAATAAAGGAGATAATATTTATTAGCCAAATGTTTATATTTAGGTAAACCTTAGCTACAGAGAAGTTTTGAATCAAATGGAATATTATGGCATTGCCACGTCTAATATGCCCAATGTATCATGAAAATCCAACAGGCCGATAGAAAATGAGATGAGAAGGTTGCTTAGAGCTGCCTCTGGGAATTTATGACAACATTATACCTGAGATTTGAGTTAATTTACCTGAGGCAAGTAGAGAATGAAAACTTTCAAAGCAATAGTAGTCAATTCTTCAGAGTTTTTACTCTAACTATAAAAATACGGTTGATGTTCTTAAATAAAATCCCTTTTCATGAAAGCTATTGTTTAGAATTTTAAAATATGCAATATTTAGTAAAATTAGATGAATTAATGTCTTGTCCTGAAAGGTAAGTTGGACAGAGATCTCTTTAAGTACTAGGATGCAGCAGGAAGAAAAACGCAGACTACAAAGGAAAAGACTAATGAATGTGGTGGGAAAACTTATTTTTCATCAATCCTTACAGAAAGCAAAGAAGAGGAAAAGATGGTTGGAGGAGATGAAAAGATAGAAGAGAAATTCCTACTCTGTGTCCCGCCCTTCTCAGTTGTCAGGACCCTCTCAGTATTAGCGCTCTGTGGCCCACTACATGTTCCTATCACAGGTGAACGTGGGACGGAAGACATGAGAAAGCAAGGAGGCAGAATTGTAGCTAGTGCTTGGAAAATAAAAATGATAGCTTCAGAATGAGGAAGAAATGGTGACTACCATCTAGTCTAAGTAGTTATTTACTAAATAGCACCCCACTGGTCCGTACGAGTTCACACAGCTCCCAATGTGCCTCAATTACTCCCAGGGCATAGATTGTGCACACCAGGAAAATACGGCTCAATGCCCTTAGGAAGATGTCTAATTTACTACAAGGTAGTAAATTCTGTACTGGGAAAATCCTATGCAGGATAAATCATATAAATAACAGTCCTGGGGCCAGAAGAATATTAAAATTCTATTGTTCTTATTAATCTGTGAAATGAAAGGGATGCTTAAGCAGGTAATTGTCATTTGAAATGGAAGACAAAACAACATATATTTTAATCAACACACTTATTAAATGTCAATTATAATTTTCATCAACTAAATTATATCACACTAACTTGCAATAGCAAGTTTGCCAAATGTTAATTAAAAGAATAAACGTTAACTATTAGTTTAATTTTAGTGCCTTTGGAGTTTTCACATTTTTGTATTTATGATTACTAAGCAATTAATCTTCCCTCACTTTCATCAGATTTTTAAATCTAACTTAACATACAAAAATGCTCTCGTAAAAATTACCGTAATTAACACGTAATTGAAAATTAATGAGAAACTTATTTTTCAAGCTATTTATCTATTTCATAAACAGATCTAGAGACCAGAGAATAATGCCTATGTGCTAATATGAACAACTCACATGCTACGGAAACAAATTTTTTTCTTGACATACATTTAAACACATGTATGTATTCATATTAAAGTGTATCTCTTAATTGGTTTGTAGGAGTTGAGACCCTGAGCTATAATCAGTTGTAATGTTATAATGCTTATTATCCAATACAAAATATCACACTTCATGTATTAATATGCTAGGTATTAAAAATATCATTCAAACCTTGGTTCCATTCAAATTTGCCCACATTTAAGTTAGGTAAAATATATTTTCTTGTTTTTATATACTCTTAAATTAGAAGGCTCTCTTTTGTAGATGTAATATTAAGTTGCAGAGCTAGTCAAATAAGCATTTGTCCTAGTAAAAACTGAAGAAAGAGTGTTGATTAGACTTTCACAATTGGATCTTTATTTCAATCATGTTAACTGACCTCTTGTTTGGATAATCTTGCTTGAAACCAACAGCATGATCAGATAGATATTATCTATGGTCAAGAGGCAACAATTAATTTTTTAGACCTAAGGGCTAAATACAGTAGTGTTGATAGAGTTGGATCCAATGTTACTCTAATTTAAAATGTATATGGACAATAGAAATATATAAAATACAAAATTATCAAGATAGTCTGTGAAAATGGTTGAAAATTTCAAGAATTGGATCAAATCTATAATGAAGGCAACTTTATCTATGTGATACTGATTCATTTTTCCGACAAGATCTTCACATGAATCTCCCCAATTCTCTTTAAACTGACAAATATCCAGGGCATTTTATCAGGTATAAGCATTCTGGATTTTACATAGAAAACACAATGTATCAGATAATTTTTGTTCGTATTCTCAGTCGAATTTCAGTGTTTAGAAGGTAAGTTCAAATGAATTGTCCTTTAAACTTAATCAAAGCAGCTGTGCATTTCTTGGGTTGACATCATATGTCACATATTCATTTTTTTGTGTTCCTTTTTCCCTGACTCTAAAGCAAGGTACATTAAAGTGGAAAATTTCTCAGTTTTGTTCACTGTTGCATCATTAGTAGAATTCAGTGTGTAGCACATAATGGTGATCAATGCTTGTCAACTAGATAAAAGTATGAAGAAAGCCAAGAAAATTGAAATATAGTAGTAAAAACTGCCATCATTTTTTAAAAATTCCATGAATTTAGAATATATATACGTTTTAAAGTGGCATTGATATAAAATGAAAATAATGGTCAAATGTTTTATTTTAAATTTCATTTTATTTTAGAGAGAGAATGTGAGTAGGCAAGAGGGGTCGGGGGGAGAAAGAAAGAGAGAGAGAGAGAGAGGGAATGAGAATCTCAAGCAGGCTCCGTGCTCAGCATAAAACCCGACCCAGGGCTCAATCCAATGACCCTGGGATCACGACCTGAGCCAAAATCAAAAGTCTCACACTCAACTGACTGAGTAATCCAGGTGCCCCTCAAACATTTTAACTTCATTTGTAAGCTATTTTCTAAAGCTAAACTGTAACACAGTCATTCATTCATAAAAACATTTACGAATATTTCCATGATATGCCAGCCATAATAGTAGGAGTCTATGAATCATATTCTTAGTCTATAAGAAGGAGACTGACCTATAAAAATAATTCAATAGTAATGCAAACATGCTACAATGGAGCATGGAAAAAAAAAATGTGCTAGGAGAGTCCAAAGAAGGAAATGTCTGACTGCCTAGAAATCAGTATAGGCTACATTGAAAGTGAGGTTTGATTTAAGACTGAAAGGAGAAATCGGGAATGTGGAAATCACAAGTCAAGAAGGTCATTCTAGGAAGATGACAAAAGTGCAAAGGAATTCATTATATGGGCTGGGAAGACTGATCATTGTTTAAAAATAAGTTGTGTTGCAGGATGTGTTGGGGGGTAATAGCAAATAAGTTTAGGAAAGTAACTGGTAAAATTAATCATTATTTGTGAGTGGAGAATTAAGTAAAACTATAAATTATTGTGCTTTTGACAAAGGAGCTCTGTCTATAACCAGTTCCTTTTAAGTGGAGATACATTTGGAAAAAGAAAAACAGGATATATGATTACCTAAATATCATGTCCATAGTGGATATTAGTACATTATCTACAGCATATAAATCAGTTATTAAATGGAAACTACCAGGGTTTTATCAAAGCTGGTAATTCAATATAAAACTCTTATCATAATATTTGTATTGGTAATATTCTAATTGCTTTCTTATCACATGAGCCAAGTCAGAGTAGGGAAATCACTAATATGTTAAAGTGGTGATAATACTTTAAGATGTATTAATAACTTTACGAAGATTAACCCATTTCATGTTCACTCACACGTTAAGGCTTTAATGTTATATACAGCAAAGTACTTTCACATAATATTCATTAAAATTGAATTCATTAAGACAAAGCAGAGACTAGAGAGATTATATATTGCCTGAGAATAATGGATGAACTACAAGATGTTTCTGTTTTAATCATTCACAGATATTCACAAAAAGCTGAATAGCTAAGAAGAGAAATCCTGTATTAGGAGCCCATGATTGAAGGCAGAGGCACACTGGAAGATCCTAATGGAACCAATGTCTGAAGCCAGAAGATGGTTTTCTCTAGTGCTCTCTTTAGTATTATCGTGGGACCCTGGATACCAGAGATTCACTCTTCATTCTAATAGCTTACAGATTTGACAGTATTAGGACTGTCAGAAAAGCAACAGCATTATTTTTCAAAGTAATTTGGGACACAAAAAATCATTGCCTGGTAACCATAATAATAAACCTCATTTTGCTAAATTTCTTATATTTGTTTTATGGCTCAGTGTTATTTTAATTTAAATTACATATGGGGATAGTCATCATAATCTCGGTAGTGTTGGAGACCGTTAGAGGTTTTATCCATTTTTGGTTCCAAAAATAATTCTAGGCCTCCCAGATTTGCTTCTGGATTGTTCAATTCAACATCTACATCCTGAACTCTGTTTCTGAACACAGCATGGTATACTAACTTCACCTCTGAGGTCATTCCTTCATATCGAGTTGAGTATGGAAACCTAAACTGTGCCTTAATTTCAATTAAACTGTTATAATTCTTGATATAAAGATAGTACAGGCCTAAGTTCCATACCTTTAAATTGCTTAAACTCATATATAACATATGATTGTAATCTCTTTTGAAGTGAAAGAAAAATTATAAGAGAGAAAGCTTATAAGCAATTTCCATTCAATGGTGTGTTAGATTTTTCTTACTGATTTCTTCAAATGAACATTGTTTTCAGAAGCTAAAAATTTTAGGAATGGCAAAACAGTCATAATAAAACATTTTCCTTCCAAGTTCAGGTGAGAATAGACTATAGGTGATTCTCTTTGGTGTGCAGTAAAGGAATTATGATCAAACATACCAGGTCCCCTGTTACCACTTTCCTCCATGATGAGAAAACTACAATCTAGGATGCAGATCTCACCCTGTGGATAGTTCCTGCATTCTGATCTTGTTAAAAACAAGGGAGAGAAAACACAATGGCACCTTCTCAATTTTCAAGACATAATTTGAAATTAAACAGAAACAAATAACATTTAGGAGTGGGATTCCCATCCCATAAATCAGAACACTTTGTGACTGAAAAAGATGCTTACTAACATTAGCCATTGAGGACATATGAATAAAATAACAGTGAAATAGTTTATATGCCAATAGAATGGCCAAAATGAAGAAGACATAAAATACCAAGGAGGAGAGCATGTAGCACACCCAGAAGTCTTATGCATTGTAGGTGGGAATGTAAATTGGCATTAACAAATTTGGAATGCTGCTTGGTTTGGCAGTATGTGCTAAAGCTGAAAAACAAACAAACAATAATAATAATAATAATAATAATAATAATAAAACATGTCTTATGCCCCGTAATTCCATTCCTAGGTATATACCTAAAATAATTCCACATGTATGTTCACCACAAGACATGTACTAAAAGGGAATTGGAAGGGACCCCTAAAAGAAATTCTGGATGGAGGTTATGTTCTGTTTCTTGATCTGGGCACTGTTTATGTGGTTGTTTTCAGTTTGTGCAAGTACACTTCTATGTATTTTTATTTGACTATATTATACTTTAACAAAAAGTTTATTTATTACAAAAAAAAAAAAGAGCATCCTGGCCACACTTTGACATCAGAAGCAAATTATTTTATCTGAACTGGGCATTCCCACCATGTATCCTATTTATTTAGGCACTAGTAAGGGAAGGCATGCTAAATAATTGTTGATAGCTTATTTCAATCAGGAAACCATGCTAGGACAAAATGGAAGTCTGGTTAATTATTTACAAAACTATTTTTTTTTCCTCCGGGCATTCATTAAGAAAACTTTCCCATTCTTTACTGTTGGTGGATAGCAGATATGTGACTGATCTGACCAATGCAATGTGTGCATTGTTATTCATCATCTGCAGTCCCAACCCATAAAATGCCACATGAACCTCTTCCATATCTCTCTACTTGTCTAAAAGAGTTAAAGGATTGAGAGAGGAGTCTAAGACCTAGCCAATTGTGTAACAACAAAAAAACCTCATCTCAGACTCACTCTGAACAGTGATATAAGAATAAATAAATGGTATTGTGTTTAGTCATTAAGATTTGGGGTTATCAAAACAGCAAGCATGTCCTAAAATACTAGCACTGAAACCAATTCAGTAAGAAAGGTAGCTAAGAATAGTCAAGGAGGATGAGGAAGGATAGTTCTGCCCAATACTGAAACATTTGGTTCAATATACCCCATCATGTTTATAATCTGGACAGTCTGATCCTAAACAAAAGTAAGCGGGTCTGTTTGAAACCCAAGATCAAGGAGAAACATTTATACAGAAAATTCTGTACAAACGTTGTGACTCAGCATAAGATTAAACACTCATTCGTTCTTAGATTTTCAGTGTGGCATTGCCATTCTCCTTAGGAACATCCCTATTTTTCATTCCTGGCCCAACATCGTGTCTTCAAAACAGGAACTGCTTTAATTCATTTCCCATAGTGTACCTGAGTTTTATCTGAAATAGTTATTTCTTATCTGCGTGAACTTGGGATGAAATTTAATGTGTATAGATATCACTTATCTCATTTATGAAATGTGGTTAGTAATATAATAGTATCTTTGTTTAGCTCATTAAAATATAAATACATGTAAGGTATGCTGCTTCTCATGCAGTCATCAGTCAATAAACAGTGGCTGCCACAGCTGTTATTGTTTTTGTTGTTGTTGTTTTTTTTTAAATTGAGAGATTCTAGTTAGGGTTTAGTCTTTAAAATAAGAGCTTATTGTTCCACACGATTTCATTCATAGAGGAAGGGCTCAGGGCCTATTATAATTTATACAAAATTTTGTATACACATCCCTTTTAGTTTCTCACCAAATCCGTTGAAGTCGTCCATGGCTTTCATGAGGTTCAAATTGGTTTCGTGCCACCAAATAGCTATCACAGCTCTACTATGTTAAGGGAGTTAATAAAGGGTTAGAAGAATTTATTTTCAAATCCAACTCTACAACCCATTATAGTCTATACGTAAGTTTATATTTTCTCCTTAATTTCTCAAGTATACATTTGTTGAGTGTTAAAGTTTACCTTGAGGTAAACAAATATCACACAAGATAAAATGCCTAGTCCCATTGAGGTAAAAAAGAAAAAAAGCAGTAAGGATTCTTAAACGTATGGCATAACTGATGAATAGTTCTTTACACTGAATGAATTTCTCTCCACGTAATGTGAGTTATTCCACCAACAGTTGGTATATATGTATACCTTCATGTGCTACAAGCAGGCCAACTTCAGCCAATGCAGTAATGACTGTATCAGGAGATCTTGCATGTTTGTCATAAAAGAATGTCTCAGAATTTCCCTTGTGCATTTATGGTTTTTGACCCAAGAGGCATATATACCAATGCTGATGTCACTTGCTACTTTGATTTATAGGAGAAACTGCCCAAACCACTGCTAAAAGAAATTAGGGCATTGCTTAATTTATTATCAACTTGTGTTCGATGTCTAGAAATAATTGTTAGATTTTGGCGGAGACTTCAAGAGTTAAATCAATTTCTGTAACGAATATTACATTTATAAATACTATAGACTAATAAAAGATATTTTGAAATAGGTTAATTTCACAATGTATATAAAGCTCTTTTGTTCTTTGCAGTATGATATATGTAGAACAGACACCATCAGCTCCAATTTATAGATGAGAAAATAAATTCAGAATGCCGTGAAGTCAAGTCTGAAGGCACATAGGTAACAAATGGATGGAGTGGGACTCAAATAGACCAGGTCTTCTACATCCTTGGTAATAAGCTCTTTTGCGTTTCTTCTTTCATTAAGGAAAATGTGTGACAAATGTATCTAACAGAACATTATTTTCAAACCTCTTCTTGTAAAGAACCTCTCATGTTCTTATTCTTATTTTCTGTCCCTTTAAAAAAATTTTCTTCTTTGCCAGCATGTTCCTCCATGCATCCAACATAGAGATATGATATGATTTCAAGGAAACATACAGATTTACATCACATATATCAGCCACACAGCCACAAGATCAACTGCAAGCATAATTAACTTTAAAATGACTCAACTTTCTTCAGCCATGATCATCCTGTCTTTATTGAATTTTAATGTCTTTTATTTTAATCAAACAATATCCCTTTGCAGGATATACACTAAGAAATGAGTTTTCCTAAATGAAATTGCTTTTTTATTGCCATTCTACCATACACTCCATTTACATCTCTAGAACATTAAAACCACTCTTTGGATGTGACTTCACCAGCAAGTGAAGTGTGTTATTTGTACGATCTCTGGCGAATGGAGTACTTCCTGTATGGGTACGGGCAGACAAGCTGCATTAACAAATCTGAATATTGCCAATGTTTTCACAAGTATCCACCAGAGCTGAAGACAAATTTTGTATTCTCAAAGCAATGAAAATTTAAGAGACCGGGGTGAGTTTTTTGTCTATTTTAATATTTTTGTGTTGTAAAGAGGGGCAGTAAATTATTAGGACAACCACCTAAAAATACATTGAAGCAAAAATTGTTTAATTTTAGCATGTACTTTGCAAAGCAAGATACGTTTTAAATAAATTCTTCCACTCTAACAGAATTGGTTTCTCTTAAATAATTATTAAAAGATATTTCAAAAAATATATACAGGCATAGAGTGTTTTAACTTCAGGGGTTTGTTTTGAAATTCATAAATGCAAGGACAGAGTTTCCAAAGCCAATAAACTATCTTTATAAAAATGATCTTCAGAACAAAAACCACATTAAGCCAGTTCTTTTATATTTTATTACTTTATATTTTCACTAAACTCATTAGGGTTTTTATTTTAATGAATTAAAAGAGGAAAAGAATAATCATTAGTGAATAATGAAAAACACTAAAAGTATCTTTAAAAAAAAACTGGGTAGAAGCAGTGCATGTTTTATGACTTCTCAGTACTACATTTCTTTTCTACTCTACAGGTTTCTAGGTTTTTACATTATAAATCTTAAAACCATTTCTTTATATATCCTTAGATTACACCTAGCTGCCAGGTTACGTATGCAAATAGCAAATTTGAAAACATTACTCCAGTAGAATAAACCAGTTGGGTCCTTAATCTAAACTTAATGCTAGACAAATGTATCTGATTGTATCTACACCATAAATCTACCTGTTATGTTTTCCAACCACATAAAGGTATGGGGCAGGATTCTACCTCCTACTTCTAGAAACTTTCTTATCTAGTGACGAAGCATGACTGTATCAAAACTGGCTGTTACCGACAGCAATTGGCTTTGACTCTCCTGTGAGTACCTTTCAATGGCTGCCCGAGAAAGTATATACCTAAAATGTTAGAGATCACCACCAAGGTCCCTGGACAATACCCAAAGTATATAGATGCACTCTTAAGAAAAATGGGAAAAAAGTGGGGATAAAACAGCATACTCTAGTCTTTCAAAGAGAGGATATATGTTCCTCCTCTTACATAAAACCACAGAGGTTTCTAGACAAAGATTACTGTTAAATCAGCTCTTTAATTAATTAGTTGGAGAAATGTCCAAAAAGATTTCTCCTTCTTGTTCATTAGGTCATGGACCAGCATTCTTTTCATGGAAAAAGGATGTAATGAAATAAATCTAGGATAACAAAGAAATGGATGATCTCTTGAAGGATGGGACAGCTTATGAAATATATAAAATACTTTAATTATTCAAATATGTAAATTCTAGATTTCAGACTAATGAGAACTACTCGAATGGAATTGCCTAAAAGAATAAATTCTTTAGATTGTTGCTCATTAATTTTATCTGATCTAAATCATTTTGTCATGAGCTTTAAAGGTATTATTAGTATAAAATATTAGTTTAGTGATAATGATTAATTCAATTTTGAAATTGTTTGGACTCCCATAGTGGCACCTCTGCTCACCATAACATTATTTATTTTCAGATTTTTGAGAATTAACTGTTGACCAAAAAATCCATATTAAATAGACATAATTTACCTTCACGATTAACTTTATTAAGTTAGCAAAGGGTGTAAATGGTAGCTCCTAATTCCAGGCACATCCACATGATATTTCCTTTTTCAGTGTACACAGCTGCAGAAATTAACATGTTTAATCAGGGCACGCCAAAAATGCATGGCCCAAGTGCCAGTTCAACCCTCTGACTCCTTCTGAATGCCAACACAAGAGCAAAACAGGGGCTAACTACACACGCCAGAAAACTAAAACAGACAAGAAATATATAAAGTAACATTCAAGGTAAGAATGGCCAAGAAACAGTTCAGAAAATAATGGCTTGGTTTTATCTTATCATTCACAAAAAATGGATTTAAGACAAAACCACATACTTATTGAGCATTTCAAAACAAACTCATTCATTCCTTGGCCAACATGCTGAAACAATTTTAGTCATCATTGATAATGGATTTTAATTGGTCAAAGAATGTATATCTTTCTAATTCTGACATAATCGTAAAAACTATGACATTTTTTCAAGGTTACAAGTTTCAGTTGGTCTGAATGAATTAGTTTCACATTGCTATTAATCTTGAACTTCCACATACTCATTGTAATACGAAAAAACCAGCGAGACAAAAGAGTTTTAAAATGTTCATGATTAATAGTGACAAAATGCTAACATAACTAATAATCCTGGTTTTCATGTATTTTTTTTTTAGTCTTGGAATATAAACTGAAAGTTTGGGAAATACTTATGGTTTTGTCACAACTTTACATGACATGAGTTTGCGTGATGATTCTTTTAATTAAGAGCTTGTTTTCAGTTCTTGGCAGTATTTATTATGTCAAGTCTGATTTCACAATTTTTACATTTTATTTTATTTTGGGTCTGCATTTTTAATGAGTTAAGAATGTCTAACATGAGATCTACTCTTTTAACCATTTTTAAGTGCACAATATAGCATGATAAATATTTTGATGTAGATACGTAAAAAAGATCCCTATGCAACACTATGCCTCTCATCAGACATTAGTCATCATCCTCCACATCATCTCATGTATTTACTTATGCAAAGAAGGAGAAAACTGTTGAGTGTTATCATTCAATTTCTTGGGACTTACATAAATATTATTTAACAAATTTCTTTTTTAAAATTAATTTATTTATTTTCAGAGGGAGGGAGAAAGAGAGAGAGAGAGAGAGAGAGAGAGAGAGAGAGAGAGATTGATGAGAGGTAGGGAGACAGAGAGAATCCCAAGCAGGCTCCACACTGTCAGCAAAGAACCCTACATGGGGTTCAAACTCACGAACCATGAGATCAAGACCTGAGCCAAAACCAAGAGTAGAATTCTTAACCAACTGAGCCATCCAGGCATCCTTTTTATTTAACAAATTTCTAATTCTTGTTCATTCTGTCTTTCTTGTTTAAATTCCAATTTGACAAGGCAATGACTTGGTTAAGCCAGCTTTAGAAATTATTTTCCTCCTCTACAAATTCACCTGTTTATCTCTAATCCCTGGGTAGTTCAAGGCTGATCCTATAATCTGTTAATATCTGATTTACCAAGAGCCAGTTGTGCCCCATAGAGACTAAGCCATTCTTGCTCTCCAGCACATTAAGAATTAATATTTACCCTTACTGGACCTTTCAGCCTCCACAAGAAACTTTAACAAAAGCTGTGCAAATCCCTATCCAACATATACTAGGAGGATTAATAATAATTCCTTTTGATCAGAATTACTTGGTTGGCCAGCAATGGTTTCCATGGTAATCAGGTGGTAGACAGGGCTGAAACTGATTTCATCAGTTGTAAGACATCATTAGAATTATCCTACATGTCTAATTATAACTTACTAGGAGTGACTTCTACATAGTGTAGCTTAGAGGCAGAGGAAATGAAGTTATGAGTTTTAAGTGTTAGAAAGCTTCCACAAGGAAAGATATTATTTTGCTTTTTCCTAATAAGACTTTTTCTTTCTCCAGCCAAGAATATTATGCATTAGAAAGAAGATACTTTGAAAAGAATTTTTATAAGAAATGGAGCTGAGAGTTGTATATCTATAATGAGAATTTCACTGGAAGTTTGTTGTGCTAATAGAAAAATAATTTGTAATACTAGAGAGCTTATATTTTAGAAAATATTAACATATTAGAAAGAGTTGCAATACCACAAACAGATATCTAAAAATATGTTTCTTTATGCTTGTTGCAGGTTAAAATATCTGCATCCTTTTATGTTTGAAACAGGAAGTCCATTAACAGAGTTTTATTCCAGTGTCCAGCTGGTAACCCTAGAAAAAGAGTAGCAAACATTTGATAACATGCTAGTTCAATACTTAATTCTTATTAAAGGCAAAATCAAGAGGACAGTTGAGGACAGCAATGTAGGAGGACTCACCTCTTTCACAGGCCCACCAAATTTACAACTACTTATAGAAAAAAATCTCTCTGAAAAACACCTGAAAACTAGCTGAACAGCCCCTCCACAACAAAGGGTAAAAAGGCCACATCGAGATGGGTAGGAGAGGCAGAGATGAAGTCTAGTCAAAACCCACTCCCCCCATTGTGTCATGACCCTCAAGCAGGAGGGATGGCAGAGCTGGGGAGCATATCCCTGAGGAGCAAGGGGTTTGAGTCCACAGCAGACACCCTTAGCTCTTGGGATTTGCACTGAAAAGATGAGTACCCAAAATATTTGGTTTTGAAAACCAAAGGGACTTGTGTGTAGGAGACCAAAAGGGCAGTAGGAAACTGAGACTCTTAATTTTAAAATGTTCTTTATTTATTTTTAGGGAGAGAGAGAGAGAGAGAGAAGAGGAGGGCCAGAAAGAGAGGGAGTGAAAGAATACCAAGAGAGAGTCTACACTCAGGGTGGAGGCCAACATGGGGCTCAATTTCACAACTGTGAAATCATGACCTGAGCTGAAATCACCATTTGGACACTTAACTGACTGAGCCACTCAGGCACCCCCTGAGACATTGTTCTTAAAGGGCCCACATAAAGACTCACTTTCCTAGGGACCCAGCACAAAAGCATCAAGTTGAAGAGTGCCTAGACCCTATGTGAAGGAGATTCATTGGCTGACCTTAGAGCCTCTTCTCAAGGGCAAGGAATTCTCTCTGGCAATAGAGGTGCTGGCAGACACCATTTTGCGCTCTCATTCTACCTTGTGAGCTCTGTTTGTCATGACTTTGTGCTCTCCTGCAGCCTTGCCCAACTAATCCTAGCAGGTGGACTTGCCTGGACTGGTGCTCCCCCTCAGCCTCACTGTGCTAAAAGCAGCAGTTCCCCATGGCCCTGCCCCACTAAACCTGGCAGGTGGGCTTGCTCCAGCTCGGTGCCCACACCCCCACCTCCCCCCCCCCCCACACAGCCCCACCAAAGCAAGTAAGTGCACACACTGCACACACTCCATACAGAAGACACTTCTTGAAGGCCTGGCTCTAGTGGTTAGGGGCGGTTATGTTTCTGGGCCCTATAGGATTGAAACAATCAGAGAGACAATTATCAGCTGACAATCACTTCCAGGGCACTTCATAGATAGTGGACTAAAACACACTCTCAGTCTTCCTGTGAAGTCTCACCTAATTCAGGGAAACAAATACAGAGAGCCAAGCAAAATGAAGAAACAGAAGAATATGCACCAAATGAAATAAGATAAAACATCAGAAAAAAAGCCATAATGAAACAGACATAAATGATTTACCTGAGGAAGAGTTCAATCTAATGGCCATAAAGATGTTCACCAATCTCAGGAGAAGAATGGATAAACACAGAGAGAACTTCAATAGAGAGATGTTAAATATAAGCAAGTAACAAACAGAAGTCACAGAATTGAAGAATTCAATAACTGAACTGAAAAATATACTGGAGGGGTTCAACAGCAAAGTAGATGAAGCAAAAGAAAAGATCAGTGACTTGGGAGACAGGGCAGTGGAACTCACCCAAACAGAGCAGCAAAAAGAAAAAAAAATAAAGATACTTTAATGCAAAAATTTAAAAAAGTAAAGACTTATGAGAAAACATCAAGCAGAACAACATTCACAAATAGGAGTCCCAGAAGGAGAAGAGAGAGAGAAGGAAACAGAAAGCTTATTTGAAGAAATAATGGCTGAAAATTTCCCTAACCTAGAAATGGAAACAGACATCCAGATCCAGGAAGCTCAAAAAATTCCAAAAGACAATAGAAAAGGTCAATGAAACTAAGAGCTAGTTCTTCAAAAAAATAAACAAAAATGAAAAACTTTTAGCTAGACTCACTAAGAACAATAGTAAGAGGGCTTAAACAAATAAAATTGGAAATGAAAGAGGGGAAGTTTCAAATAATACCAAAGAAATAGAAAAGATCAAGAAATTAATTATACACCAACAAATTAGAAAACCTAGAAGAAATGGAAGAATTCCTACAAACACAGATTCTTCTAAGACCTAATCAAGAAAAAATAGAAACTATGAGTAGACTGATTACTAGCAAGGAGAGTGAATCAGTAATCAAAAACCTTCCAACAAACAAAAGTCTAGGACCAGATGGCTTTACTGGTAAATTCTAGCAAACATTCAAAGACAATTTAATACCTATCCTTCTCAAACTTTTCCAAAAAATTGAAGAGAAGCAAATGCTTCCAAACTCATTTTATGAGACTAGTGTTACCCTAACACAAGAACCAGACAAAAACACCTCAAAAAAGACAATTATGGGCCTATATCCCTGATGGACATAGATGCAGAAATCCTCAATAAAATATTAGCAAACTAAATTAAACAATACATTAAAAAGATCATACACCACAATCAAGTGGGATTTATTCCAGTGATTCAAGGAAGGTTCAACATCTCCAATTCAATCAACATGATAACATCACCTTAACAAAATGAAGGATAAAAGTCATAAGACCATCTCAATAGATACAGAGAAAGCATTTGACAAAATTTGACATCCATTTATAATAAAAACACCTAACAAAGTGGATATAGATGGAAAATTCCTCAACATAATAAAGGCCATATGTGACAAGCCTACAGCTAATATCATACTCAATGGTGAAAATCTGAAAGCTTTTTCTCTAAGGTCACGTAAAAGACAAGGATGCCCACTGCTATCATTTTTATTCAACGTAATATTGGAAGTTCTACCCAAAACTAGGCAGGAAAAAGAAATAAAAGACATCCAAATTGTAAAGAAAAAAGTAAAACTCATTATTTGCAAAAAAGCCCCCATAATTTTATATATAGAAAACCCTAAAGACTGCACCAAAAAAAATGTTATATCTAATAAAAAAAACTCAACAAATTTGCAGGATACAAAATCAACATAAAAAATTATGTTGTGTTTTTATACATTAACAAAAACTATCAGAAAGAAAAATTAAGAGGGGCGCCTGGGTGGCTCAGTCGGTTAAGCGTCCGACTTCGGCTCAGGTCACAATCTCACGGTCCGTGAGTTCGAGCCCCGGGTCGGGCTCTGGGCTGACGGCTCAGAGCCTGGAGCCTGCTTCCGATTCTGTGTCTCCCTCTCTCTCTGCCCCTCCCCCATTCATGCTCTGTCTCTCTCTGTCTCAAAAATAAATAAACGTTAAAAAGTTTTTTTTAAAAAAAAGAAAAATTAAGAAAACAACCCCACTTATATTTTTTTCAAAAAGAGTAAGATCACTAGGAATAAATTTAATCAAGGAGGTGAAGGACCTGTACACTGAAATCTACAAAAAAGCTGATGAAAGAAATTGAAGATACAATGAAATGGAAATATATTCTGTACTTACGGATTGGAAGAATTAATATTTTTAAAATGTTCATATTATCCAAAGTAATTTATAGATTAAATGCAGTCCTTATGGAAATCCCAAAGGCATTTTTCACAAAATAGTACAATCAATCCTAAAATTCTATGGAACCTCAAAAGACCTCAAGTGGTCAAAGCATTTTTGAAAAAGAAGAACAAAGCTATAAGTATCAAGCTCCCTGATTTTGAGCTGTATTACAAATGTGTAGTAATGCAAATTGTATGTTTGGGCATAAAAGCAAATGCAATGTAATGGAATAGAGAGCCCGGAAATAGACTCATGCAATATATGGTCAATTTATGACAAAAGAGCCAAGCACATACAATGGGGAAAGGGCAGTGTCTTCAATAAGTAGTTTGGGAAAACTGGGCAGCCACGTGCAAAAGAATGAAACTGGACTATTATCCTATATCATAAAATTAACTCAAAATGGGTTAAAGATGAATATAAGACCAGAAACCTTAAGCCTCCAAGAAGAGGGCACAGCTGGTAAACTTGACATTGAACTTGGGGATAGCTTTTTGGATCCCACCCCAAAGGTAATGGCAATAAAAGCAAAAATAAACAAATGGGACTATATCAAACTACAAACCTTCTGCACAGTGAAGGAAACCATCAACAAAATAAAAAGGCAACATACTGAATGAAAGAAGATATTTGCAAATCATGTATCCAACAAGAAGTTAATACACAAAATACATAAAGAATTGTTACAACTTTGGGAAACCAAAAGAAATCTTAGGTAGCTATACTTATATCAGATGAAATAGACCTTAAAACAAAGACTGTAATAAAAGACAAAGAAAACACAACAAAAATCCAATTAAAAATAGGCAGAGGACTTGAATAGATGTTTTGCCAGATAAGACATACAGATGGCCAACAAGCACATGCATAGATGCTCAATGTCCCTAAGCATTAGGGAAATGCAAATCAAAACCACAAGGAGATATCATTTTACACCTATCAGAATGGCTATTATCAACCTTTTTCAGATTTGGCAATGATGTGTAGAAAAGGGAACCCTCCTGAACTGTTAGTGGGAATATGAATGGGTGCAGCCACAATGGAAGACAGAGATTCCTCAAAAACCTCAAAACAGGCATACTATATGATATAGCAATTCCACTTCTAAGTAGTATCTGAAGAAAACAACAACACTAATTTGAAAAGATATATGCAACCCTAATTCACTGCAGCATTATTAGCCTAGCCAAGGTATAGAAATAAAGTTTATGTAGACTACAACTCAGGCATAAAAAATGAAATCTTGCCATTTGCAGCAATGTGAATGGAAGTAGAGAGTATTATGCTAAGTCAGATAATTCAGACAAAGAAAGAACCATATGATTTCACTTATATATGGAATCTAAAACACACAACAATACAAAATTCATAACTGCAGAGAACAAATTGGTGGTTGTCAGAGGCAAGACGGGTGGGGAGAAATGGAAGAAGGGGGTTAAGAGGCACAAACTTTCAGTTTGAAAATAAATAAGTCATGGGAATATAATGTATAGTATGGTGACTATAGTCAATATTATATTACATATTATTTAACTTTATATGGTGATGACAGAAACTAGACTTCTTGTAATTATCAATTCACAATGTATACAAATATTAAATCACTATATTGTAAACCTGAAACCGACATAATGTTATATGTCAATTACACCTCAATAAAAAAATTGCTAAAAATATTACTGATGAGTATACTGTTACAAGGGACTGTTTCAAACTTTTCATAGTGTTAACCCATATTGTTCCTAAGAATTAATCTTACTGACATAAACTTACAGATAAAAGGTATTTATAAAAATGTCAAGAAAAGGCAAATCAGCACTTGGGAATTAAAAAAAGGAAAAGAAGACAGCTAGAGATTATGATATCAAATAAGCACTATGGATTTGTAAGTTTATTCCAATGTTTTCCTACTCAGATAAAAATAGTGTTATTGGAATTTCTGAAGGATGGGTGGAAAAAGAGAACCCAAAATAAGGTTTACCAGAAGAAACTAGAATTATCAAAAGTTCTTATAAAGACTTATAAGGAATATTAACATATCCATGCTACATCTGAAAAGAATGTTGCTAATTTTCTGTTCCATAGGAGAAAGGACTTTTTATACTTAAGATGAAGCAGGTGAATGCAAATTTCCTTTTGATTCCCTTAGGCAATGACTAAAAGATCAGGAAATAATATGTTTGTACTAAAGGAAAGGATGTTTATGTTGACTATCATATTTAGAAATATTAAAATCATAGAATCTGCTAAATGTAGGACCCTTTTCATCTAGTGAAAAGTGAAATTGTGGGCTCTGAAAAATGCAAATCCATATTTTTATTCTGACATTCTGGCATACAATTATTTTTTAAATAAATAAACACATAAAAATGCATTTATAAATGAATGACATATTCTGCAAATAAATAGGTAGGGATAAACAAAAGATTCCCTAAAATGTAACTAGGGATTTGGGCTGTAAAATTACAAAGTTAACATTTTCTTTCTAGCTTGCTGATAAGATTTGTCTGTAAGCATTTTTTTCTTCACTCGAATAGCAAAATCTTTCAACAAACATAGGAATACAAACTTTATATTCATCATCTATTTACAATCATAAATATTTAATGAAATCTATGAGGTGCTACTTTTCTAGCTCTATAAAAATTGTTGAAAAGGCTAAAATACAGTTTTTAAGTTGCAAAATAGATTTCCTTTATCAATTAAGCCTTTGTTTTGCGACATGTGCAACACAACTCTGCTTGAACATGTGTAGTCAGAGTTAACATAGCTAATAGCCTGGGAGATTTGAGTCTAATATTAGGCTTATAAATTGCACTGTGTTCATAATAAACTGTTAATGCTTAAGAAACATAACTGGGAATAATTACCACATATTATGAGTCTATTGTCAGAGGAATCTGCCCATACCAATGCAGCTTTTCCCAAGAAATTTACTTGTGACTTTTTTCTTTCTATAAAAAAAAATCATTTCACATTCCTTTCTACTTAATGTTTTAATATTCTGTGCTCAATTAAATCTCTATGAGGTAATCAGAACTCAGTTCCTTTTTATCAGGTTGTCACTTATTGTAGTTCTTTAAACATGCCAGGTACTTAAAGGTTACAGAACTTAATAAAATCAAAACAGAAAGTATGGTTATCTGGGACAAAGATAATCTGTTATTAGAATTGCTTGAAAAAATAGTAACAAATAAAGTGAATAAAAGTCATCTTACAATTTTTAAACCTGAGTATCTAACAAATTCAGTTTAATGTTGCAAGGACAAAGTAAAACATGATTAGATCTTGATCTTTCATGTTCTACAAATCACTAATCAATTTTCAAGTACTGAAAAAATACCACGTAGTGTGACATTGTATCTAAGTAGTTTCTATTATGTTAGAGAGCAACAACATTCTACCTCTTTCTCATTATATGAACTTCACCTTAGTCATTTATGCCTTAATCATTTAGTTATCACACTGTAATTAAGTCCTGATGTTTGGCTGAATTGGTTCCTGTTTTTTCCTCATTAGCCAGTAAAAAAGATAAAAAGCTAGTGAGAAATTTAGTTATTGACTCTTGAAAAAGGAATTTCTCAGACCAAAATAGACACAAATTCAAGTCCAAGAAAGTGGTGGATTTGAGATGTGAAAATCTATGTCGTGTAGTATTTATGGATGACCTAATGCCAGAAATTCACATAGCTTTGTGAAAAGCAGCTATAGAAGTATATTTTTGATGGTTCAGACTCACAGAACTCCAATTACATCCCCAGAGACAGAACCGTACATTGTGTGTAGTGAATGTGTATGCACGGTCCACGTGTAGGTGTGAGATAAACTGAGTGAAAGCTGCATTTCACATCGTAAGGGTCAGGCCCTAATTGGAGTCCTGTGTTAGTTCTTTTCACTACATAGCAAAAAGACATTGCAACACTTTAAAGAAAAGATTCCTCAGAATTGTAGCTAGGTTAATCCTAGGATTAAAGAGACTGAGTTATGAGGACAGGTTAAAAATCTTAGTGTGAAAAGAAAGTCTTTCAAATTGCATGTACCGACCTATCTTGGAGGTATGTATAAGAGCACATGCAGTTTTGATAATACTACATCAAAGAAACTGGGACAGGATTTAATTGTGGGCTAAGAAAGGTAAATTAGACCATATGTCAAAAGTACCACATTAACGAAAGGAAAATACTTAGAAATACAGCCGAAAGGAACATCTATTGCTTTATAACACAAAGAACTAAGACATTTGCTGCTTACTGTTTTTGGCTTTCAAATAATTTTTTCAGCCAATCAAGTTAGTAGATTTGTTTCAAGGAAATTAATTAAGTTATACTGCAAGAACTTCTTTGAAACATGAAATAATTCTAGCTGAAAAAATATCTATCATGGAAATTTATCAGCCACGTTTTGGTGCTTTTGGCCCTTTTAGCTGTCCAATTCTTAGTTTCAATCAACCTTTCAGCCCCTAGTAGAGGTGATAAGCCTTTGATATAAAGAAATTTAATAGTCCAGACAGTCCTCTTAATGCAGCTCAGCAAGAGACAAAGGGATAAAATAATTTGCTCCTCCTAGTGAGCTTATACAATCTTCTATGAAAAACTGACTGGAACTGAAAAAGGAAAAAAAATCAATATTTTAAGGTACTTTAATAAGAAACACCCAATTAGCCACTAGTATTTAAACATGTAACCAGGGAAAGGCCTTCAGAATGTTTCAGACAAACAGGAAAATTAACAAGAGTAAAATTTAATATTATTTCATGCTTAAATATGCCATCTAACGTCAAGGTATAACTTCAAAGTGATTATTTCTTCTTCCTTTTATTTCTCACTATTATGTCTTCCTGTCTGCCTTCTTCCCTCCTGTTTCTTCTACTGTATTTGGTTTAGAATGCAGATTTTTTTTTTGTTGAAAGAAAACAATGATCTGGACTTAGTATTTTGTTCTGCCTTGGGACTACACGGCCTGTCACCTGAACTTTATCATCTTCCACTGTATTATGGGTATAATAGTGTCGTTAATACAGTCCTGAGCACCTCCCATGAGTGTTAAGAAAATCCTATCTTACAAATATAGTGTAAAGTTAAAGAAAACTTTAATTAATAAAAAAAATACCAATATCTATTTGGCAGGTTTTCAAAATGAGTGAAATAATCAAAATGTATTTAAATTTATGCATAATACCTTTCTAGAATTTTATCAGACTTCTCTACCCCAATTTCACTTGAGTGTAGGCATATTATAATATTGCTTAAACAAATATGAGTACCATGACTCCACACATGATTCTTTTTAAGGGTTAGAAAAAGTTTTCCTACATGTACTAATTATATTAATTGTACATAAGCAATTATTTGTGACTTCTAAAACATGGAACAGTTGAATATTCCATCACCTTGATGAGTCTTACCTTCTCTACACAATAGACAGGAATATTGTTTTGAAAATTGCCATCATAAAATATAAAGAAGGCAGTAGAAGTTTAGACTTTAGTACTTCCAATCATTCCCTTCAAAGGAGTTCATTATTTTCAAAGAATAAAGAAACAATGAAAAATATAGAAAACCGAATCTGATCCAAGAAAATGTCAGTAGTCATCAGTTGATTTTATTCATAATATTTCAAATTATACAGAATCTAGATTGTGTGCAAGTAGTTAATAGCACCATAAACTAATCGTTGTTTTGCAACAATTTAACAAAACATAGTTAATGAACACCTATTATATATATATATGCTCTTATACAATATGCTATAAGATTCAGACATCACTACCAAGGAGTCCCTGCCTCCAAGAAACTTTCATTCCTACAAACATGAGAACACAAGTAACTAATGACAATGAATGACAGGATATTTTCCAGAGAATTCTGACTAACGGGCAATGATGAGTCAGAGAAGGGAAAGCACTTTCCTGTTGGCTGGAAGACTCTGCAGACGCTTTGAAAGAAGATTGAACATTTACAAGGACGCAGGAAGATCCATCACATTTCAATTGGAAGATACTGGAGAGCGGAAGAGAGGGAGAATAAGCATGCTTTTGGACATACAAGAGCATGCCTGAACACTGCTGTTGGCCCGAGTGTATTCAGAGTTGTGACATTACTAATGTCAAATTGTAATCAACATTTTACGTAATTTTTATGCCAACATTTCTGATAGTTTAGAGAATTAATGGCTATTAAAATTCACTCAAAAAACTGTATTTCTAAACCCAGGTCTATTCTACACAAAATGAGGGAAGAAAATACTCTTACAGAATAAAATTTAGGAAATGTATAAACCTAGTTTACACAACTGTCTATTCTTCATATTTCACAGAATTCTCTCTATTTTGCTGGATGTGTTTTGATATAGTTTACTTAATCTGGCTTTGCAAAATAGTAAATAGGATCTATTATTTCAAGTTATAATGTCCCAAGCATGAGCTATGGTGACATTTTAATATAAACCTGAGCATCAGAATAACTTTGATTGGGGCACCTGAGTGGCTCAGTCGGTTGAGCATCTGATTCCAGCTCAGGTCACGATCACACAGTTTGTGAGTTTGAGCCCTGCATCGGGCTCTGTGCTGACAGCTCAGAGCCTGGAACCTGTTTCAGATCCTGTGTCTCCTTCTCTCTCTCTGCCTCTCCCTTGCTCTCACTCGATCTCTCTCTCTCTCTCTCAAAAATAAACATTAAAAAATTTTTAATAAAAATAACTTTGATTAATTTCAACATAACTTTATCTACTAAACTATTATTTACTTAATATTTGCAAAGTTATTGTTAATTAGTTTAACCAAACTTTAAAGTAATATTTATATAAAATAATGCTAGCATTGTTTGTATTCAGTGCATTTTGTATTCAATATTCATGCACATTCAGAAAACTGTTTACAAATGAGGAATCTAAGGTTTAGAAAGACTACATCAATTCCCAGAAGTCACAATGCTAGCAAGTGAGACATGCAAGACTAAAAATCAAGCATTTTTGTAACTAGGTATCTAGAAAGTGCTCTATTAAAAATGAATGCATAGGAGCACCTGGGTGGCTCAGTCAGTTAAGCATCTGACTTCAGCTCAGGTCATGATCTCACATTGGTGGGTTTGAGCCCCACATTGGGCTCTGTGCTGACAGCTCAGAGCCTGGAACCTGTTTCAGATTCTGTGTCTCCCTCTCTCTCTGCCCCTCCCCTGCTGGCAATCTGTCTCTCAAAAATAAATAAACGTTAAAAAATGTTTTAAAAAGAAAAACAACGAATACACAAAAATCCAAAGTTACACTATCAACACGTGAAAAATTCATCTAGAGTTATAAATTGGAGATCCTAAGATATTCTCTTTTCACTAGACTATTCAGGAACTTATAATAAATTTACATACTATTAGAGTCCAAAGTTAATAATGACAATTACTATCTTTTGCAATAATTTTGATAATGTTGACAAGATTTCCTTCAGTGTTTCTGTTTGGTTGTTTGTTTTTAAGCTTGAGCAAAGGTCTCACCTGTCATGGGGCCCCTAATTCTCAAATATTCTTTTGAGGCTTGATGACCCTTATCAATAATCCTCTTTAAGACATGAACATATCACTTTAATGGATAACAACTCCATCTGCTAATATCCAAGAGAAAATATCTTGATATTGTAGCTGACAGGAAGAATGCAAAATTGCCGCATGTAGGTTGCACAGGAAGAAAATGATGCTTTCTGAGGAGGGGGAAAGGGCTTCTTCATTATTCTAATAATGTGGCCCATAACTGGTTTTTGTTATTGCTATTAAATTATATTATTTAAAATGCATTCTATATTATGTTTGATAGGTCCAAAGCATAGCTTATTAGCCACCTACCTCAAGCAAACTATCTTTGGCAGTTTTCCATTCTGCCAATATTTTACCATTTTCCCAACAGGCAAACTCAAAATTTTGGATGGATTTCTTACTGTTCCCTCTTCATCACCCACATTTATAACATATATATATATATATATATATTTCCTGGAGATCCTATCTTCAGAGTGTTCTAGGCCTTGTAGGCCTTGTCTGAACTGCTACGTCCTCACTGCTACTTTTCTGGTCTATGACCTCATTGCTGTATGCTCAGATTACTACAATAGGCTCCTAGTCACTAGTCTTTCAGTCTGCTCAAATTACTACTTTCATGATGCCACTCTCCTAAGAGCTCTCAATGACTTTTTCAAAGCTTCTTTGATCAGGTGCAGACTCACATCTGTGGCCTCTGAGAAGCGCCATATATAGATTTCACTTTACCTATACAACCAAATATAGAACTTTAACTAAATATATACTGTTTCAGACAGGATATTGCCCTGACTTTTACAACTACTCGCTAGGTATCCTTTCTTACATGACTTTGACCAAGTCAATTTTTTCATGTAAAATATATCCATCCATCCATCCATCCATCCATCCCATCCCATCCATCTGCCCATCTATCTGTCTGTCCGTCCAGTCAAACAGTCCACATTTTAGGAAGAGATCCCCACACCGTGCTAAACACTAGAAATGCAGACTAAACCACTGTTCTGTCCTCAGGATATCCCCAGTCAAGTTGGAAGACAGACATTACTTAATTACATGGCAGCATATACTATAAATAAGGTGTGTTAGAAGAGATTTTGAAAGGACTTTTAACTCAGCTTGCAATAATCAGGAAAAGAAGGTGAAACCTAAACTAAATCTTAAAATCTTCTCTCTTCTTATGTCTGCCCATATAAAATCCTGCCCTGAAAAAAAAAAAATCTGACTCCACTATTTTCAATGAAAATCTCAAGTCTAACTTCCTACATAAAGCTGTCCTCAACAAAGTGAGCTGACCTAGAAAGCTACTCTTTTCACTGGCTGTCAAACACACTTTCAACATAGTAAGATCCTATGTCATATTGTTCTCTAATATTTCCTTTTTGCAAGTCCCAGAACTATAATCTATCCCCAGGAAATCACTAGCTTCATCAAAGGCAGGCTGGTTCTCCTTCTTTGTTCCTCCAGTGCCTATTATAATGATGAATTACTTTTAAGTGTGCTAACATAAACACTCTTGAAGTTAATTAAATCAGCTCCTCTTCCCAGTAATCCTGCAGCCACTGCGGACACCCATGGGGACATCTGTGGAAATGTCATTTTGGAGGCAACCAGTAGCCATGTTTCTGGTGTGGTACAAGGCCCAAGCTGGGCTGAATCAGATTTCTTTTGAGAATTTGAAATTAGGACGTCAATGGATTCTACATTGGTCAAAGTTGGGTTTAATTCCTGAATTATTAAGAATAGTAATATTTTTGAATTATTACTGATTTGTACATATACCACATTAGTAATAATTCAGGATTAAAAATAAACAAAATAAATCTTTTCACCCCAACTCATCTCATTACCAATAATCAATCCCAAAAGCACACATGACAGTTTTTTTAATTACAGAAAACTATGATATTTGTCTCTGGAATAATAACTATGATATTTTTACAGCACAATCACTTTATTTTACATACAAATGTATAGTCCTGGAACTAAAAACTTTATAAGACCTTCTTTTTTTGGCTTTTCTAATAAGGATATTTCATAATTATAGAATAAAGATAAAATATATCCTCTAATCTGGGGGAAAAAAGTCTCCAAACAAAGACTTGTTTCTTTAAAAGAATGCATTTTCTTCCTAAAAATAATATGCAGTTTATGGGATAGTTTAACAACAAAAAAAAACATTATTCTTACAGCTACATAAAAGTTTATATCTGAGCAAATAAAATATAATGAGGTACAATGTAGGAGAAAAAAAATAGCAAACTTGAATTTCCTCACCATCAGATTTTTAATTAGCACCTATAATATTTAAGAACATTCATAGATGCACTAAATATACAAATCACAGAACGGTAATAAAAAAGCTCATAAGGATCTCTGTTCTCTGTCTATGCAAAACATAAATAAAATTTGACCTCCCCAATGCTGTATGATGGACAAACGGAAGCAGTACCAATGCAGGAACTATTCCTTCCTTCCCACTCAATGGGAATGTATACTAAAGACATATGGGGGGCTGTGATCTTCTTATCCCTTAAAGATGCATTGCCTGAAGTCACAGAGGACTTGAAGAAAAGAGACCCAGACAAGGTCTTCTCTTGTAGAAGAAGGGGTGAAACATAAAGGTCAGGGGATTGCTGGTAAAGTTTTCTTTCTTCCTGGAAAACATGATCTTTGCATATCATTTTTTGGCAAAATCTAGGAAAAGTTAATTCTGAGATAGGAGTTTGTCCTCTGAGCTTATTAGTTGATCCTCTTGAATGTGTAATTGTAAAAATTACCAAGTTTCTATCTTAATATGAGGAAATCCTGTTGAGGAACAATGAGAATTATTTTTTCCAATTAGATATTTTAGTATAGCAATTATTTGTGTTAATTTTCTCTGATATGTTTATGTCTTTTAGAAATGTTTGCTGATTTTCTTTTCACATATTTCTGCAGTTATACAAAAAAGTCAAGGTAAGATCATTACCTACCTAATTCAATGAGGGGTTTAATGATTTAATTGCAAAATAAACCATTATATTTTTTCTGTTTATATTTACTCATTTAAATTCTCTTAACCCCAGTCTAAGGTATTATTCTTTTGTTGACACTGATCAACACTTCCTTGCCTTCTCACTCATATATTTCCATATTTTAAAACCTAAAATGTTACATAAAATAGAATTGTTTTTTGCATAAAATCTTCTTGCCCCCCACATAAAAATGTTCACTTTTTTATACTCATAACAACATTTTCACAATAGTTTTTAGTATTTTTATAATAAACACACAAAATTCTATTAAGAATATTCCTTGTTGTTCCCATACTGTGCCAGATAGCAAAGGAAAACTAGTATGCTTTAATCTTGGTCCAATATAAGGCACTTACTTATTAGATTCCCAATAAATGTTTTTAGACTGAGAGTATTAAAAAATAAGTGAATAAATTCTGGTTAATTCCAGTTGGGCAATTCTTCCAATTTGGAATTTTTCTATTTTAAATTG
Organism: Acinonyx jubatus; assembly: GCF_027475565.1. NCBI lineage: Eukaryota > Metazoa > Chordata > Mammalia > Carnivora > Felidae > Acinonyx > Acinonyx jubatus. Next base: position 41,134,464 of record NC_069380.1, read on the forward strand.
CTCAGTGTGACCATTCATATTTACCAGATTTGTATTTTTAGAGCAACAGTGTGCATGTGATGCTGAAGGAGTTTCTCTTCACTTATAATATTTAATTTCTTACATTGGTTCCCAAACTTGGAAAGTAATATTTTACCTTTTTAATTGTTAGTATTCATCTTAAGTGAAAATATCTAATCATTATGATGCCTTATGTTAAATTTTCAAATGCTAAAAAAAAAAAAGGAAAGAAAACAAAGACTATTTTCAAGGGTATTTTATAAATTGCTTTAATGTTTATTATTCATTTTTGAGAGGGGGAGACAGAGAGAGAGACAGAGCACAAGTAAGGGAGTGGCAGAGAGAGAGGGGGAGACACAGCATCTGAAGCAGGCTCCAGACTCTGAGCTGTCAGCACAAAGCCCAATGCAGGGCTCGAACTCACTAACTATGAGATCATGACCTGGGTCAAAGTAGGGCATTTAACTGACTGAGCCAGCAGGCACCTTAATTTTCAAGGTTACTTTAGTCTAAAGATAAGATACTCAGTTTGGAGCCCATGTAGCAATTGCAGAGTGGTTTACATAAGCTATGAAATTGTATGAACAATATTGCATTTTTCTGTGTTGAGGGTCCATTGATTTTCAAATATCTCAAAGAGATCTCTTAACAAAGAGAGTTTAGAACTGCTGTTAGAAAATATTATGAAAAGTTTATAATGAACACATTATAATATATTTGAATAATCCAAAAACAAAAATAAAATGTCTTCTATTTGATGGTTGAATATTTACAAAAAATAAAAATTTAATAAAGTTATCCAGAAAATTCAAGCCAAAAATTAAGAAAACCCACATTCTAGTAATAAAGAATTGGATAAATATAGATTGGATAAATTGTCTCTATTGAGTTTCTTCTTGGTTTGGTTTTACTGTATTAAAATCTGACTCTGAGTCTCAGTTCCCCTATGAAAAGACTGCAGTATCCCAATTCTTTCCCAGCTTGTTAAATTGTTAAAAATATGTTATAACCGATTCAGTTTGGAATTTTTTATTTTTTCTTCCAACCATCACAACCTAATTTCTTCTTGTATAGTTTAAATAATAGTAAAATTGGAAGGAATCTTTCACTTTTTCTATGGAATTTTTAAAAATTTATTTATTTTTGACAAGAGTGTATATATTTAAGGTATTCACCGTGATGTTTTGATTTGATTACATTATGAAATATTTACCATAAGCTAATCAACATATCCATAACTTCTCAGAGTGATCTTTTGTGTATTTGTGGTGAGAACAGTTCAGATCTTATCAAATTTCAACTATACATTATTATTAACGATAGTCACCATGCTTTACATTAGATCTCTGAAAGTTTGTAACATTTGATCATATCTTCCTTTTTTAGCCCCAAACTCCAGTAACCATCATTCTACTCTCTCTTACTAGGAATTTGAGCTATTTTTAAAAAATTATACATGTAAGTGAAATCATGTGATATTTGTCTTTGTGTATCTGACTTGTTTCATTTAGCACAATATATTCCAAGTTCATCCATGCTGTCATGAATGGCAGGATTTCCCTCTTTTTTAAGGCTGAATAATATTCTATTATATATGTGTGAATGGATAAAGAAAATGTGATATACAGCAGTCATCTGTGGATGGATACTTAGGCTGTTTCCATATCTTGGCCATTGTGAAAAATGCTATAAATGAATATGGGAGTTGAAATATCTCTCAGGAATAGTGGATATATACCCAGAAATGGGATTGCTGGATTGTATCGTAGTTCTATTTTTAATTTCTTGAGGAAGCCCCATACTGTTTTCTATAGTAGCTGTACTGTACCCCAGCAACAGTGCCCAGGGGTTCCTGTTTATCCGCCATCATATCAAAAACTGGTATCTTCTGATTTTCTGATAACACCCATTTCTACAGGTGTGAGGTGTGATATCTCATTGTGGTTTTGATTCACATTTCCTTGATGATCATCAATGTTGGGCACATTTTATATATCTATTGGCCATCTGTATATCTTCTTTGGAAAGATGTCTGTTTAGGTCTTTTGCCCATTTTTAATTGGATTATTTGGGGGTTTTTTGCAGTTCAGTTTTATGAGTTCTTTACACATTTTGGATATTAACCCTTTAACAGATGGTTTGTAAATATTTTCTAACATCCCCATGGTTGCCTCTTCATTTTGTCAATTGTATCCTTTGCCTGCAGAAGCCTTAGATTGCTGTAGTCCTGCTTATTTAACTTTGTTTTTGTTGCCTATGCGTTAAATGTCATTTCCAAACTTATTTTGCCTATGTTTCTTCTAGGAGTTTCATTGGTTTTGGGTCTTATGTGTAAGGCTTTTAATCCATTTGGATTGATTTTTGTAGACAATGTAAGATAAAGTTCAATTTCATTCTTTTGCATGTGGTCGTCCAGTTTTCCCAACATCACTAAAGTTATGGAACATGTTAAGTACAGGGAAAACTATAAAGAATAATATAACAGACACATATGTATTACCATCAGCCTTGCCAAATCTTATCATTTTGCTGTATTTGATTGGGATATTATTTAAAGGAGTTAAAGATAACAACTGAGTACCCCTTTATCATTCTATTTCTTCCCACCTATCCTAGAAGTAATCACTATTCTAAATTTAGTGAATGTTATGCCTTTCCATGTGTTTTATGTTTATTACATATTCTTAAACAAGAACAATTATTTTATATCATTTTATAATTTGTATGGATGTTATCATACTATGCCAATGTTTCTTGAGTTTTCCTTCTCTAAAAAGTTTATTTTGATACTTATCCTCATTAATCCTCATTAATATGTAAGCCTTCAATATGTTCATTTTGAATGCTATATAGAATTTCATTAAATGCATCTGCCAGCTGTTGACAACCCAAATAACCCGTATTGCTTTTTGAATCCAAGTAGTTAGAAAGCATATCTAATTTTAAAATACAAGGTATATTTACATTTAAATACAATTAAGAAAAGCTGTAAATACAAAGTTACTGCCTATTCAAAAAAGAAAAAAGCCTCCCTGATATATTTCTCTTTTTAGAGGGTATCACATTCATCCCAGTGATCCCCCCAAACCGCTGTACCTCAAAATAGGCTAGGAAGCTTTTGAAAATCCCAGTGCCTAGCTCATACCCCATAATAATCAAATCAGAATGTTGTGAAGTGAAAGCCAGGCATTAGTATTTTTAAAAGATCTCCAGGTAATTGCAAAATACAGCAAAGTTGGCAACCACTGAGTTATGCTGAGCCATTTTTTAAGTATTGAGATTTCAACATTTTCCTCATAGCCCCAAGCACACTGACTAACTCCCATAACCTTCCTCTACTCTAGGAAGGGTTTTCCCTGAGAAATTTTTATTGGCTCATTTTCTTTATACATGTTACCCCTAAAACTACCTTCTCTAGTCCCTGAATGATATACCTTAATGTGACTTAACTCATCCTGTTCTCAGTTTTGTTCTTTGTTGTTGGTAAGTCCTTTATATATGTTTTTATTGTTACCAGTTGTACATCCTAAGGTCCTAAGAATTTGGAACCATGTCAGTGAATTAGCTCTGTACAGTACCTAACAAACTGGTACATGCAGATAAACAAATTGTGCTTTGTCTGATAATGATTATCTTGCAGAGAATAAAAATTATAACTCTAAAATCTGGTATCAACTCTCCTCAATCATATATAATACCTAAGCCGTTTTCTTGTACTTTGTTTTTATTCAACTTTACCTATTATATGCAGTTATAAATAGCTTAAATTTAGTTTTTTACTTAACTTCTTTCAGTTCATAATTTTATTCATATTTACTTAAATATAATCACATCTAAATTAAACAGAAACCAGATAGCATGCATATTTAGAGCTAACAATGTATGCTCCCCAAATATTTCATCTTTTGAACAGAGAATTATCTTCAGTACAAAGGAACTTATGTATTGAATTCAACCTAACCTCAGGAAGCCATGACACCTCCAGCTGACGCTAAGGTACAAGGAGAACACATCCTTTTCCGTTGTCCTACATTTTGCTGATTTCTGCTGCTTTCCTTACTTTCTCCATCTCTCTCCGGCTTTATCCATCACTTCCAAAGGTAATATAAAGTCTTTAACTTATCTACATGTGGGTAGATAAGTTAATTGATGGAACTGATGGTGTGGTGGAAGGTACTCAGGCTACATGCATCATCAGTACAGTTGGAAAAGCACCCTGACCCCATACAAAATCTTATTTAAGGCAGTTTGGATTATTTACTGAAAGGGCAAATGGTGACATTCAAAGACTACAAACTTACTGTGCATTACAATTTCTACATTCCCAAATTTTCCCATGAGAAAAGACTATCATTATACATTAGGCCTAGCCATTTAGTTTAAAAATGAAATACTCTAATTCAAATTATGTCAGTTGTACGTTGCTGCTCTCGACTAAGGTGACATTCTGCAGGAGGCAGTAATGTTTATGCGGTAGGAAAGCCCAAAGCTAGTGACAAATATATCAGGGCCATTACATGGAATCAAAGTGATATGCTTTTTGGAGCATAGGGATAGGGGTACTTTAACTCCACAAGGACCCAGAGATGCTGCTTCTGACTTTTGAAAATAACAACTTATAATTCAGGGTTGTCTGTTTTCAGTTGAAACTGCAGGAAATACTACTTTCAGGGGCCTGATGTTCCAGGTGGAAGATATTAAGCCTGTGGTAAGTTGTTGCCCGTGGAGAGGTTGACCCAGAGGAAAAGAATCCAACCAGCTGAGTCACAGAAGCATGTGCACTTATGGGTTCTGCTTCAGGGTTGTTTACAGTGTTAGAGGGTCCAGTTCCTAACCACGACTGTCACCTAGTTCAATAGTACAGAGAAATAGAGAATTGACAGCATTTATGACATTGGTATCATCTCTGAATGAAAAATAGAAAGATGTTTATTTCTGCCTTCCATGTGGATGCTATTGATCGAAATGACATGAGGTTTTATTTTTGAATTGAAGAAAAACAACTCTTGGAGTTTAATAGCTTTTAAGTTCGGGTTAATAAATTGAAAGTCTATTCACTGATGTAAATTTCTGGAGGGCTTAAAAATATAAAACCATAAAATAGATGACAACCCACGAAAAATAATAACAGAAAAAAAATAGTTTGTTTTTAGAGGAGTGTGAGAAAGGCAGAAGATTTCCACTTTGGTATCTAACCGTTTACCTCACATTCCTAATGAATTTGAAAACAAAATGTATTATCATGCTTAAAGCTATACATTAATGTTTAACGTTATAGCATCTAATAAATATCTGCATATCAAATTGCATTCTAGATTCAAAGTTTGCACTGGGATTGCTTTCGAATCCTTTAACATTTAACATTTATACAAATTATGTAAATCATACACAGCACACGAAAATATGGTGAGGAGGCGGACAACTGTTTTGCTTATGCAGAGTGACATTATCTAAACCCCACCTCCACTTTGTAGCTGCAGTTTGTTTTGTTTATTTAAAGAGGATCTGTATTCCAGTTTAAAGAAGTGAGGAACAACACCAGTAAGAAAACTAACATGACATTTGAACGGTCTCATGTGTCAAATCAATAGCGCTAGTTTAATATCTTTATCATATACTATTTAATTGTTTTCAGGCTTGGGGCTAGGCAATGACTTACGTCTAGACTTATAAAACATATTGTTTGTGTTGCTTGAAATATACAACTGAAATTAGTATGACAGAAAATCAATGACACTATCAAGTAAAATACACTGAGGTATAGACCTAAATAATAGGAGAGATAAGAAAAATAGGAAAGCAGTTTATAATTTAGGAATATAATATAAATATCTAAATGTAGGACTGTTACCTCTCCTAATTTAAGAGCTTTATCAGCCTGGAGCTACTTGAACAAGAAATAGGAAAACATGAACTCTAAGCCAGCCCAATATGGCTTACTTAATAAGAATTTTCTCTATCTAAGGTGACAGTAGGATGTCAATAATTGTGGAGAGAAATGGTGGGTATTCAGGAACACTTCCAAGTGAGGGGAAATTCAAATTTCAAAAGTAAGAACATAACTCACAGATAACAAAAAATTATAAAAAGGCTTGGCCTTTTCTTATGGGGACTGCAAAGTGTTGAATGGATGTTGTACCAAAGTTACTATGAGATGGTTAAATATAAACCTATTTCCTGTTTTAAAGATATCAGAATAAAGAAACCTGGGGTTTTAAGTGACTTTTTCCAAGGTCACATAGATGAGTCAGTGGGAGAGACAGGTATAGCTGCTGAGTGACAGAGACGGCAGGAGCTGTAGACTCTTCTCTCGCTCAACACCTGCAAAATTGCCTAAACTACTCCAGCATGTAAGCCCTTTACTGGTGACACCATCCTAATCATTATAGAATCTCAGCAGAGATGACAACACTGGGAGCTTATACCTCCGCTCTGGTTGTTACTTCATGTTTAAAAATAATACTGTTTAGATTACTAACATTTATGGGGCGAACACCACAAGAGAAAGTGGTCAAAGGTTTTTCATATCCGTTCAGACAAATTATTAGATGTGAAAACAAGGAAGGTTAATGCTGGTCAACAATTTTGAATGCACCTTGTCTGCCTGCCCACCACTAAGGAATGCCTCAAGAGACTGTCTTCAAAATGCTAAAATAAATTAATCGGGAGTCAGTTCCTAAGACATCACTACCACATTAAGCCTTCTTAAAAGATTATGCCTGATTCACATACTTCTTTGATTATTCATTCATGTGGAATTGAAGACTACAAATCACATTTGTTGCATTTTAGAAAATTCCCGTTGCATAGTTTCAGTTATATCAAAATGAAATAAATCATCTTTAGCCAAAAATACTTTTTAATCTTCAAGTTCCTCTGGGATACTGTAGGTTTCTATTCTCAGACTTCACTGAATTCAAATTAGTGTTTTGTGTTGAATGGAAAAGAAAATGTTGAGAAGTAATATTGATCTTGAAATAATGGGTCAGCAAAATAAATAATGGTTTTAGTTTAAATGACTAACACTGCAAATGCATACCCCTTCTAATCCATGTTAAAACCTGAGTGTCCATAAAATCAGCTATGCCAAAAAAATTAATATGCTTAACATGGATTGTGATTTTGTTTTCCTTGCAGGAGACATCATGACATTAATGCAATATGCACAAAATGTGAGGCCTACAATTTTAGTTTATTGTTTCATGTGTATGTATAGTCCTTTTTGTTTCCAAGAAATGTCATACAGCGCCTAGAGAATTAATCAATAGCTACTTTAGGTCCAACGTCAATTGCATTAAGCTATATGCAATTTTGAGGTAAATTGTGAAGCAACACTATGAGAGCACCAAATGCTAATTTTTCTTTAGTTATTAAATAAATGAGCATATTGGAATATAAAGTTAAACAATTTAACATACAAGTGAACAGATGCTAAGGTCAAAATCCACGTGTAATCAGAGCCCTTGCCCTAGTTTTCCTATTCCTCACTCAGTGATCCTATTCAACACCTGTATTTTTTGAGCACCTGATTCAGGGGTGCTCTGGAGCCAGCTCACGCCAGCTTGCAAGAGCTGACTGGTAAGTGTTCTGACTCTCACAAGCCATCATTGCCATCACGGGAGAATTTACACTACGGAAATTGGCAAATACTATAAATTATGTCTCTCCCTAGCCCCTTTACTAATACACCACTATAAATTATTCAGAAAAATCTGTGCAGGAGTGCTAGAGGGGTAAAAATTAATAACTAAACCCCAGCCCCAATTCTTAACATACTTATTTGAAGAGACCAAATTAGAGAGATGAGGCATAACACTTAAAAGAGAAAAAGTCAAAGCTAATTTTTGGCAGCTTAAACCTTTATGATTTGGAGAATGAAAGTGCCATTATCAGAAACACAGAATTCGGGAAGGACATTCATTTGGGAAGTTTTCTTGGGACCCGAGCTGTGTGCCTCAGGATGAAATTCAATGGAAAGATCAGGGGAACTAAATACGGGAGTTGAAATCATCCACGATAACATTTTTATGCATGACAATAGTTCCCCAAATTGTCTAAACATTAAAATTAGCTAAGAACATCAAGAAAAAGTTGATGTCTGTATACCACCCCCAGAGACTGTGGCTTAATTGGTCTGGAATGTGGTCTGAGCTTTGGAATATTTTGAAGATGCCAAGTGATTCTAATGTGCAGACATGTTTGAGAAACTCTGGTCTATGATTCAAACATTTAAAAGTCTTTTAATGCCTTAAGTTCCTGAAACACAGAGAAAAATGGAGACATCACAAGCTTTAGAGCCTTTCAGATCCGTCCCTCAAAGCATGCTAGTTACTGCCATTACTCAGCTAAGGTAAAAAAGCACTCCTATTTTCTACCACATAAGAGGAGTTGAGTTAAATGAATTCAGTGGCTTTCCACTACCCCCACACTTTAACAGTTGGTAGTCAGGGAATCGTGAGGAAAAAGTTAGTTGTTCTTGCTAGAAACTGAAATGTGATGTCACACTTGCACACAGCTATCCAAAATAAAATGTCTCATACCTGGCATAACGCATGTCTAACTCACCAAATATAATTCCATAAACATTTTTGAAATTGTGGTGGAAGAAGTAGCTCAATCACTCCTAAGTGACACTTTGTAAAGAAGAGAATTACCTCCTTAGGCATATGCTCTCCCTACAGAGAGAATTCAAGATTATAAGTAATCAGCTTGATTCTACGCTTTGAATTCAAGAGAGTACAACAAACAAGTCAGAGAGAGGGCGGAAACAGGTCTGGGAGGCAAGGATTTCCAGCACTTAATATGCATTTAAAACACAGATTGAGTAGTTTTGGACCTGAGATTCTCCGTTTTTACTATGTTCCCAGGGGAAGTTCTTGCCGTTAAAGTCTATTGGTACATGCACCTCACTTTGAATAGCAAGATGGTAAACGCCCAGAATAAAAAGTTTGTTGGATCCATTGGATTCACTCCCTTTACACCCTAAAGCATTCATGGAAATACTGGGCTCAGATGGAGAATATCATAATACATAGTACATGGGACTATCTTCCCCGCAACCTTCCTCCAAAATCACCACATTTCCTCAAAGGTACAATTAGTCATTGTTAGCAAAGAATGTTTTTTCAAGTATTGGCTTAAGTTGGCCATGAATCTACATATGATTCTGTATTATTTATTCATGTGTAAGTAGATGTCTAGGGGGGAAAAGGCAAAACAATCCATCAGCATTAAGAATTCAAATTTAACTGATGCCAGAATTACAGAGCGTATCTGTTTTACACTATATGCACCAAAGTGATCGATGGCATCCTTTCTGCTCATTTATTTTGTAAATATGAAACCAAAATATTGAAGTCTCCTCCCCTTATAAGTATTTGCACAGACCAGTAAGCAGATTCAACTGTTTAAGCCAGGGAGGACTCCGGTACACAATGAAAATTAGCCCATTAAGACAAGTGCAGTCACTGACATATGAAGCAAAGCAAATGATTAAAAAAAAAAAAAAAAAAGTGCTCCTGTGGCAGCTTCATAGTGTGATCAATGGTATTCACCTTCCTCTCTCAATGTAACCGGAATGTCTATCAAAACCAGAAAACGGAAGGCTTCAAAAGCATTATGTAGCTAAAAAGGGAGACTATTTTACCCATTAGTAATAAATGTACCTGCTGAGCAGAACACAGTTATACCTGAAAAGGTTCCACAATTCTCTTTTGCTTGGCTCTGCCTGCTACAAGGGAGCCAGTGTGCTAAAGAGCATTTTGTAAAAGCAAAAGATTTTACATAATTGACTTTACTGGAATTAGAAGACAGAGTACAGTATGCTCAAACTGAAGCAGCCCAACTCTATGATGATGGAAAATTGCACAATTTAATAGCCAGATATAGGGACTGTGCAGTAGTAGAAGTAATCAAAGCGTGGACATACTTAAAGGAACAAATCTCTTACACCCCCTTTTAGTCCGGAGAGGGGACTGATAGTGGACTATTTGTAAGAGAGTGCTTGGGCACATCTTCCTAAATTTGGGTGGCATTCTTAGGAAAAAGAGGATTTAGAAAGGGACAAGTGAAAGTATCTTCATGTGAGTGTGTCTCCTGGACATTTGATTCTTGTGTTCAAAGGTTCTATGTGATATGAAACACTTACAAGAAATATATTTAATTTATTGCAGTTATTTTCCCATCCTCTTCTACTTGGCCACACCAAATTTCACCTTCATTAAGGATGCCATCTTACTCTTTCTAACACATATTTTTCTATAGAAAGGCAACAACTAAGTCGTATTTAGGGTGAAAGCATATTAGCCTTTCTTGAACATCTGGTGGAAAGTGAAGTTTCAGCAGTAGCAATTTATACATCTGTACCATCTTGGGGGGAAATGTGACTTGAGTGATTTAATAGCAAGAAGGAGCACTGATTTACAGTGCAGTTTTCACCCTGTGAAAACCAAAAGTATCAGGATCACGACCTTGGATGATCTTAACGCAATCTTGATGTTGCCAGGATTCAAATGATAAAAAAACCAAAAAAAAAACCAAAAAAACATTTTATAGCAGACCAAAGTACGTTTGAACAAATCCAGAAAATTAAATATAGAAATTTTGATGGACCCAAAAATGCTTTCAAACTCATTTAAATCTTGTCATAACCCGAACCTAACAGTATTTATAATGACTCAGACTAAGTAGTTTAGCTTTGGATTATAACTAAATTGCCAGTTAAACACATATAAAATGAATTTTAGTAAAATGTAAGTATATGTGACAGTTCAATTAGTATGATTTATATACTTCAAAATAATTATACTATTAAGGTAGGCAGGACACCGTCTAGTTTTATTCACATCAAAACTCTTTCTCATGCTTTGGTGAGCTTAAACTAACCAGAGCATGATAGAAGAATGAACACTCAACGGCTCTTCCCATGCTCTAAGACTCAAAATGCTGTGTTGTATCATTGTGCCTCAGTTTGTTCATTTGTTAAATTATTATATAAGTATAAATTTGTTTTTATCGTCTAAATAATCCCATGGAAATTAAATGCCTATGTTTATTTTAATAAATGCATAAGTTTTTAAATAAAAGCTCCTCTGTGTTAGCCAATATAATATTTTATTAAAATGTATAGATATGGTAAATTCAAGCTAAGCTAAAGAAAAAAGGAATAGTACGAGCCTCTTATGCAAAATCGTTACCATTTGGTAAGTTAAGAAAGGCTGCCTTAAATCAAATGTTAATGTCTTATGTTCTTCAAGAAGCACCAAGTTCACCAAGAGAAATAAAGAACTCTCACAATAAAAAAATACAGACTCTGAATTTTCACTAGAATTACTTTTTTTCCCAAATACTGGTGAATTTATTTTTCTCACGGAAATGAAACTATAGTTCTTCACAGAATTTTTAATTCAGTACAAAACTAGAAAATTCACTTTCCTCCCTCCTTCCTTCCCACTCTGCTTCCTCCTCTCCACCCATTCCCCAACCATGCAGAGGAGAGGAAGAAGAAATGTTCATATTAGAAATATTTATCTTGTTCTATCCACTGATGTACTACTTACAGTGTAACAAATCCATTTCTGAATTTTAATGCTCTCCCCACCTCCCACCTGCCCCATCTCACCAAAAACTCTGCTTTTTATCATGAACCCTGATCTTCATTTATGGGATCAGCATTCCCTCAAAGCCAGTAATTGAGACTCTTTCAAGCCTTCCATTCCCTCACCCATCAAACATCTGTTGAGTCGCCATGTACTAGAGGGTCTAACACCTCTTAAGTATGTCTCAGATCTTATTTGTGCTTTCTATTCCTATTGCCTTGGTTCAAGACTCCTTACTAAGACAAGCAGTGAGTGTAGCTTCTGAAAGCCCACTCCTACAGAGTGAGTTTATTCTCTCTGGGACTTCAAGGATAATCTTTCTAAAATGATATCTGATCACCTTTACTTTTCCTTTAATGACTTCCTATGAAGCAAAAATGTAATTTTCAAACTTTTGTATTCAAGGGGATGATGACTGAACATACTTGGAGTGATAGCAAACCGTGCTTTAACATATATCTCAGATGTTTCTAATACAGGTGTTTGGGAAGCACACTTTAGAAAAACTGCTTTGGATCTAGAGGTACAGCATATGGATAAGAGCACTGGAAATTATTCACAACTTTGTTTAAATGTGAGGGTCCTTGAGATGACCTAAAGAAGCACTGGGTTCCACAAAGGCTTGCTCTTACTCACTCCATCACCATTTGTTATTAACTCTGTTTTCCTCAACACCAACCTTCAGCCTCATCAGGCCTCTTCCCAAAGACAATCATTATTCCTGGTTTCTTATGGATTCTTGAGGAGATCTTCTGTGCACTATCCAAGTCTACTCACTAGGAATTGTTCACCTTCTCTTTTTTCAAACTTCCAGTGCCTTCTTTCTCAACCTCATTCTTAGATGATGACTTTGCTATCTACTTCACTGAGAAAGAAGAAGCATCCCACATTTATGCACTAACATCTGTGTCCATATCCTTAGTCTTTCCTCATCATTCTGATTGACTTGCCCATTCTCCTGTCTAAAGACATGCTCTGGATACCATCCTCTGTGTTCTAGAAAACTAGCTGACTCAAGAATATTCTTCCAAGCGATTATCCGTCTATCCAGTACCACTTAAGTTTTCTTTCAAATGCATCATATCACACTTAGAAAAGGAAAACAAAAACAAAAACAAACCAAAAATCAATCTTGATCCCTCATCCCACTCCAGTTGTTACATTTCTCTGCTCTTATTTATAGCAAAAAAAAATTCTCAAAATTGATTACACTTATTTCTCCAGTTTATCTCTTTCGATTATGTCATGAGCCCCTTCCAATAGGTTTCATGCTCATTTCCCTTCACTGAAACCTCTCTTATCTATGTCAACAGTGATCTTTCTGTTACTAACTCCCATAGAAATTCTCAGTCCTTATCATACTTTATCCTCTGCCTCTCTTCTCTGAAATCTGTATTTGTACTGCAAGCTGTCCTCTCGATTTGTTTGTCCAACTGTCTCCTCCATACCTGCAATTAAATGTCTGATAGGTTTCTTAAACTTAACATATCCCAAACTAGTCTATTATCTCCTTCCCCAAGCATCAACCTGTCTACCCTGTACTCTTTTTCATCCCAGAAAATGGCACTACCATGCTTTTTCAGAAACAAAGCCCAAAAAACTTTAGATCATCCTTGGCTTTTCTCACACATTACTTCTAATCTCTCATCAAATGCTTTATCTCAAAAATAATTTGCAAATCAATCCATTTCTGTGTATCTCCACTGCCTACCATCATCTCAGAGACTTCTCAAATGATATCTCATATCATTAATCCAGAATCCAGAATGAGCCTTTTAAAAATGTAAGGTAGATGGGGCGTCTGGGTGACTCAGTCAGTTAAGCATCCCAGCTTAGGCTCAGGTCATGATCTCAGGTTTGTGAGTTCGAGCCCTGCATCAGGCTCTGTGCTAACAGCTCAGAGCCTGGAGCCTCATTCAAATTCTGTTTTTCCTCCTCTCTCTGCCCTTCCCATGCTCATGCTCTGTCTCTCTCTGTCTCTCAATCATAAATAAACGTTAACAAAATTTTTTTTTAATGTAAAGTAGTTAACTATCATTCCTCTTAATCACCTAGTATTGAATCTCTTAGTCTTGCCCACTTTTTATTAACCACTTTCCTAATCAAATTTCTTTTTTTTTTAATTTTTTAATGTTTTATTTACTTTTGAGAGAGACAGACAGAGGGTGAGGAGGGAGGAGCAGAGAGAGACGGACACAGAATCTGAAGCAGGCTCCAGGCTCTGAGCCATCAGCACAGAGCCCAATGCGGGGCTTGAACTCACTAACTGTGAGATCATGACCTGAACCAAAGTTGGACGCTTAACCAACTGAGCCACCCAAGTGCCCCACATACTCGAATTTCTTGAAAAGAAAATTCATCTTCATGAATCACACTTACACTTCATGACAATACATAGTCTGCTTGTAGTACAGGGATAATGTAAATATTCTCTGTTAAATGTCTCTCAAATACAAGGCATATTACCAGTTACATATATTTTTGACTAGTGCCCTACTTTATTCATGAATAAACCATGGATAAAATAATTCTTTGTTCAATGTCTTGTGCACCTAACTTGTTTTGTATTAAAAATTAGGTTACATACCTTGTTTCCATATCTACAAGTACCTCACATTGGTCATGAGTTGAATAAAGCTGTGAGTAGACCCTCTCCATAGAGAAAGTTTCTAAGCATTCTTCTGTATACTTCCCAAAGAGGTTTAAATACCTAAAGATACACGCTTGCTCACTCTGATATGGTAATTCTGCATTCAAGGAAACAGGATTAAGGAATAAAGTTGGGCAAAATATGTAACAGCATTACTCTGAAAACATAATGTAGGTAGGGAAGCTCTCTAAAGGACTCATTTATGCATGCCTTTCAGTGTGCTGTGTGTGTGCACGCACATGCGTGTGTGTGGGTGCTGTGGAGTATATGTGTTTGTGTATGTTTATAGGATCTAAAAGGAAATTGGGTCAAAAATATCCCTATTGCCTAATTAATGACTAATAAATGTCTTCCTTATGTCTTTTATCAATTTGAGACTGCATTGCTTCCATTTTTTAAGTTCTAGTTATTATTTCTTTTCATATTGCTCCAAAGCTGCTTGTAAATTTAATAATTAGATATGCAATTCAGTTGACAGTTTAATTTGTTTTAATGAGGACAGTACCATACCTGTTTACACAAAAAGAAACATTTTGCTATGACAAAACCACATTATGTTGTCTTCTCAGATACCTACTTAAATATATATAGTATATTACTATTGACTTACAAAAAGGCATTAATTATAGAAAGCTAGGGAGAAAGGAAGGGAGAGGAGAGGAAGGAGGGAAAAAGGGAAGGGAAGGAGGGAAGGAGTAAGGAAGGATGGAAGAAAGGAAGGAAAGAAAGAAGAAAATAACTGCTCATAGTGTAACCAAACACTTCAAACTGAATCCATTTTCTCTCCTATTTTCCAGCCTTTTTATAACTAAGAAGATATTGATATAATTCCTTCTATACCACTGAGCATTTTTATTATACTTCACTTTTCATATTATTAAATAGTCCTTAAGTTGTGGTGATAGTACACTGAAAATGTGAAAAATGTAGTATCTCAGAGGGCCTCCTATTTGTACACAGAGCTGTGCTACTTTTCCCATTATGGCTTTCTGCAGGCTTCTCATTCCCTGATGGTTTGCTTTCTCTCTCTCTCTCTCTCTCTCTCTCTCTCTCTCTCTCTCTCTCTCTCCCCCTTTAGCTTCACCCCTCTCTCTTTTCCCCTTCTATCACGGACATTGTATCTGTCATGTCTGTAACTGATAAAGCCACAGCATTTCATGGACAGGGGCACTTTAATCATCCTTCAAAGCTAATGGCAAAGGGGTGATCCTGTGAATTACACTGCCTGCCTGTCTTTCTAGACTTTGCCCATTTTCTGCGGTGGTCTCTGGTGAAGCCCTTTCTCTGGTGAAGTTCTATCTTTCTCTCTGTTTCCTGTGTTTGTGTTTCACAGGAATGTTTCTATTCTTTCTAAGTGATTAGGCAAGTACTGATTAATGCCACTTCTATATTAGTATAATTGCTTCCAGAATTAAAAGAATATGACAGACCCTTCCTTGCTAGTTTGAGTTGTGGCATCTGTAGGTATGTATATATACATATAGATGAGAATGAGAAAATAACAAGAAAATAAACTCCAAAAAGAAACAAGAAACAGTATGACTTAAGATGCTTTTATACATATATATATATATATATATATATATATACACACACACATCCTTCTGTTGAATTTTAGTACATGTGCACACCCAACACATGGCTTGCCATATTTATCCAGTGCCTACTCCCTAAAATTCAGGCACTTATATAAGATGCATTAACTCAATTCCCTAAGTACATTACCACTAGTCACAAAAATAACTGGAAATCTGAAAGTGTTAATGCATCTTTGAAAAGTGCAATATTCCTGAAGAGTATTTGGTGACTTACCAGAATCTGGGTCAGTTTAACTGTGAAGAAAAGCTCACCTCAGCAGGGCCACACTCAATAACATACACAAACACATCGCTATTTTCTATTATGAGGTACAAAATACTAAAAATGTGAAATCTTAAATACCTAGAGGAAAAAGCCAAGAGGGGTGGATCATGTGGCTTTGTACAGATATGAGCCTTGAAATCCAAAAATACTTTTGGAAACTCAAGCAGGAATTAACATTAAAGATTGTATAGACACATGACTGGGTTCAAATCCTACCAATTCTGCTTCTCTCTGTACAACCTGGACAAGTGTCTTATCTCTAAATATAAACTTCCACAGATATAAAATGGAGACACAATATGTGGCCCTTAGGTAACTTAGAAGAATTAACTTTTTAAAATAAATACATGTGAAGTACACAAAGTACACTGGATAGTAAACAGTAAGTACTCAATAAAAGGCAGCCTTTATTAATGTTGTTCACTGTTAATATCTAGTATGAAGAAAATACTTCTATTGAGAACCTAGGGGAAATGATTCCTTAATCCAGTAAACCAGACCACCATAGAACCTTACCTAGCACTCAAAAAAAAATTGCTACTTGCACATAAAATTTGTCTGTGTTTTCTACCTCATATTTTTAGCTACAGTTTTAAAAGGACTGATCAGTTAGTACATGCCTTTTTTCAGGGGAGGGAGGCAGTGAGAAAAGGTGACTGTTAAATTGTTACCTTGACAACAAAGAGAACCAATTGTGAAATAAGCAAAGAGACATTCTTAGTAGTCACATAACTCCTACAAGTTTAGCTAAAAACAGTCCATTTCATTTAATTGATCTTATAGAGAGATTGTTTAAAAAACATTACTGCTGTACATTTACTAAAGAAATGTGCAGAAATAAAAGTTGGCAATAATTTTAATTCCATCATAATGGATCTCAATTTGATCAGCTTGTATATACGTAATGATTCGATATGACTGAAACACGGACACACTTTAGTTTAGCATTGTAGTAGCTAACACATATGCCATATTCGATTTGCCAGACACTATTTAAAGCAATTTACTTATGATGAACATGTTTAATCTTCATAACAATTCTATGAAGAAAATCCTGTTATTGTCCCATTTCACAGGTGAGACAACAGAGTTTAATTAGCTTGCCCAAATTTACATAGCAACTAAGTGATGTAATTAGAATCTGAACACTGGTATCTAGTTCCATCTTGTACCCTCATAACAACCATCCTGCTACTGTCAGAAGAATGTATAAAGCAATAAAAAAGAGAATGTGTGTTGGTTCAAGATCTGGATTATTTTCTGGTTCCCCAAAATTACATTTCTTTTTTTAAAATTATATTTCTTAATATAACATTTTTACTGATTTAAAATAGAAACATAGTTCATCTTTGTCAGAAAGAAAAATGAATCTATGCTACAATTTTGCTTTGTTGATTTTCCTACTTGAAGTTATGGACTATGGACATCTGTCTCAATATTGAAAATAATTCCAGAACTCTCATCTTTGAAAACCTTTTTTTTGTAGTTAAAAACCTTCTAACCGAGTTTTACAGCTGAAGTGTCCAAGCCTGTTTTATTATTAGAATTGTCTCAAACTCAGAAAGCACTAGATGGGAGGAAAGAATTTGAGAGCTACGTATTTATGCACTCCATATATTTTTTATAAATCCTGTGAGGGTTGATAACCCTAAATAGTTTCCAAAAGTTTAAAACATCAGTGCATTATTGTTAGCTATTATATTCGAAACTATGATTTCTAGTTGTATTTAGTCCATTTACATACAAGTATGTGATCATGAACTTACAAATTTTTTTCAGTATATTTTATACTTTTTTGGTTTTTTGTTTGATTTATTTACAGTAGCCCTTGAGGAACTTAAACTGACAATTGTATAGTCTAAGATATTAAACCACAGCAGCTTATTTAAGCTTCCTTTGGATTTCACAGAGATGCTAAGTCTTATAGAAAAAATCATATAGCTTATGATTATTATCTATATGGAAAACTTTTAAGGTTATGTTGGTAGAGATTTTAACAAAAATATAAAGCAGGTATATAGCATAAAATTGAAAAAAATAGCAGGCAAAAAGAACTGAAGTATTAACATTTGCCAGTTTTACTTTTAATAATCTGTCTAATATAAATATGAATGATAAATTAATAATAATGAAGGTATTATATGTTCTTTTAAAATTTCTACTGGCATATATACAGATAACCCACTTAGAAACATAAGTTAGAATTATTACAACGAATACTACTAATAAATGCATACTGAAACTATACTTGTATATCTCTGTTAAAATTCTATCAATAAGTCCTGCATAATACATTTATTAGAATTCATGTTGCAATGTAACTATTAATTTACTGCACACAATGTGATAAATGACAAAAGATGAGCCCTTCAAAATCATTCCGTATGTGTCATTAGCAATTCACTTCACATTCTTACCTATACAAAATATCTCCAACCACTTAGCTTTCTAAAGAGAGCCCAGTTCAACTTATTAATATCTTTATTTAAATGCAAATTTTGACTTTTCCCTGGGGACTAGTAAAGCTTCTCCCATAATGTTGCAAAGAGAAGAGCAAAGTTTCATTCATATACTATCCATAAAAGAAACAGATCTGGCTCTTTATCTCCTATGAATATGTAGACTATATGTTTGCATAGGTTTTCCATTTAGCACTGCCATAAATAAGTGTCTTAATAAAAGATATAAAATCCTTAACTCTTTCATCTCGATGTGCACATACCAATCACGACTTTTAATGACTATCCAATCTTAAAAGATCAAAATAAAATTTCCATTTATTTAGCTTTTATTTAACATCAACATTTAAGGAAATTGGATATGACAATCAACATATTCAGCATATTACTATAAACCTAGGCATAGATAATCTCTGGATATTTTTATTATCATGACCAAATTTATTATCATGACCAAACCTAGGCATAGATAATCTCTGGATATTTTTATTATCATGACCAAATTTTTATTATCATGACCAAATATTATCATGCAAAACCACAAGTTTGCATCCATTTCTCATTTTGGCTTATCCATCTGCATGGGCAAACATTGTATGACTCAGGAAACACAGCTCCATGGCGCATAGTACATAAAGACAGTCCCCAGTGAATAAGATGGCCCTTATTTCTCTGAGTTCATACAGATGTTAGATGTTTTGAAGACATGATTTAAACAGATAAAATGAGAAAACCACAGAAAAACATAGAGATTCACTTCTAACATCTGACGTACTTACTAATCTGAAACTATATATAGTAGACTGAACTGTAAATGATAACATAAGTTATATTAAGCACCAGTACGTATTTGCTGAATTGAAAATTTGAAAGGTCTATGTAGTCAATATTTGGCCATAAGGGTCTTTACTATTCATAGAAGAAAACATTAAGTAAAGTAAAAATCATAAAAATTATGGAATAAAATACACCAAAATAGAAACATATCAATAATAGTTGTTGAGGAGGATTAAAATGCAACATAAATTTAGGTTTAATATGCAGAAATTTTACTTCGATAAATTATTTAAATGACTGGAGTTGAAAGTAAATGGGATTGATATTTCTTGGCTCATCACCGTGTATCCCAGAATCAACACGCGATTCTTGGACTAGTAGTTATCACACTTAACCCTCTATCTTTTTTATCCAGAGTTGAAATTTCAGAGTTCTGAAATGTTTGTCCCTATGGTTTATGTTCTTAGTACTAATGAATTCTGAGGTGGAATGGAAGACATTACCTACAGTCTCCTTGAAAGAGTTTCATTGTCATCCCAAAGAATAATTGAAACTTGCCTACATCTACAATTTTTTCCTATGGGTAAATATCATCCTGAAACACTATATCACAACAGATAGGTAGAAAATATAACCTATCAAGTTAGATGATGTGTGAAGACTCTCAGACTGGTAGAGAAGATGAATTCTATAAAATTTCGAAGGAAAGGAGACTGCTGAGTATAACAAGATGGTTTTTCATTATACAAGCGTTATATGCTTATGGCATAAAGAAACGCATTTGTTGTTGGTTGTGGAGACTATCTAGATACAAGATTAGCAAATATCTGCCAGTTTTGCTAAAAGAGACCATATGTATAAAGCACACTTGTTGGCACATAGTAGATGCGCAGAATATGTTAATCACCTTCTTACACCCCTGCTGTCACTGTGACTTGAAAATAGGTTTGCAAAAAACATGTTTCTTTATAAGGGTTTTTTTATCATGATATTTTACGACATGCTATTCAATTCATAAACAATAAGTTTTAAAACTTCTATATTCTCATAGATGTCTAAATTCATCCATTCTGAGATGAACCATTTGGAACTAGCATACTAGTTTTTGCAACTTTCCAATTTTTTCTGCATGAATATATTCCTTTTCTCCCATCTTCCCTTTCACTACACTTTCTTATCTTTATTCTACCTACATTCACACAAGGTAGATGAAAGAGAATGCAATAAACATATATTTGATATGAGCTCTACTTAGTAAGGTGCCCTCAAAATGGCCTCCTGTCAGGATAGAAAATCCTCAGCTCACCACTGAAGTCCTAACAGCCGCATGCACAGAAAGGGAGGTTTAATGCTTACTTAGTCACAATGAACTGTGAACATTAGTTCAACTTAAATACTACGATAAAGCATTAGCACCAGATGGTCTTTCTCTTTCTCTCTCTCTGAATTCAAGTGCCTCAGTTCACCTCCAAGTCTCTTCCACAACTGAGCCCTGTCTCCTGACTCTTCCCTTTTCCTTTATATTTTACTGTCTTTGAGTTAACTCTTCAAGTGTTCTGCCCTTTTAGGTTTTATGTCGTTTTTTTTTCCCTTTCGGTCCGCAGCCTTCTTCAATGAGCCCCTCACTTGCTGAGAACTGAGTTCTCTTTCGGTTTTTAAAAACCTTCTCAAAATTTGTTCCAAAGACAAATGCCCTACAACTTTACCGTGACCTCACTTAAAACACACACATAGCTTTATGAAGTCAAAAAATTAGTTCTTTGCTCAAATATTCTTGATGCAGCCCAGGAGTTTGTTCTGCATCTGTCCACTCTCAGGTACAAATTCAAAATACTATCACTATTTACCCAAAATCTTCTCCCCCCCCCAACAGGAGAGTTGTATTTTTCAAATCACTAAAATATTATATACCATTAACATTACCCAAGTTATTAGGCTAGGTTACATAAAGACAGATAAAACATAATTTTGTTATAAAAAGAATTGTCAATAGAATTACTATTATATGCATTCAGTGAGATGTTCCAATCTTGTTTTTTTAAACAAATTTTTTTAATGTTTATTTTTGAGAGAGAGAGAGAGAGACAGAATACAAATGGGGGAGGGGCAGAGAGAAAGAGGGAGACACAGAATCTGAAGCAGGCTCCAGGCTCCAGACTCCTAGCTGTCAGCACAGAGCCCCGCATGGGGGGAGCTCACGAACCGCAAGGTCATGACCTGAGTTGAAGTCAGACGCTTAACCGAATGAGCCAACCAGGCACCCCAGACTTGTTATTATATTTGACAATCCTAATTAATTATAACTATATTAAAATATTATCAGATTAAGCAAAATGTTATCATAAATACTTTTTAAATAAAATAAGTATATATTTTTAATATTGGAGATGAGTTATATTTCAAAAATTTAAAAGATTTTAATAACAACATCTCTGCTGCAAAGTGGATTTAATGTATACCTCTTAGATGTCAGTGCTATGAAACCCAGTAAATGGGATGCTTGCTTCTTTCTCATATCACCTAAGAAAAGTATTTTTTTAGGAGTTGACATTATATTTTTAATGTAAAACATGATTTTATTCATTAACTTCAATGTCCTTCCTAACTAAATCTGTCAGCAAATCCAAAAAGATTAGTTTGACTCAGTAATGATGGACTTATTTTATTATCATAAACTAGGAAACTACAAGTGTCTTTTGGAGACTAATACCTGAAAATATTGTCAGGAAAGAAGGTACAACATTAATTTGATGATACCGGTCGATATTACTTCAACCCTCCGTTTGTCAGATAAATATCTCTGTGTAAAACACCACTTCTTGGATGAAAAGATCCTTAGACCATATCCATTTAAATAAGCAGGTAAAATATGGGTAACTCAGTTTTGTTATCTTTCCTAAGAGTTATTATTCAATGATATGGATTATAGAGCAAATAATTCAGTAGTCATTTTACTTAAATAATTAACTCTATTTCATTTATGTCAGTCATTAGGAAGAAAGCAAAGTATGAATTTTGACATGAACAGAGAGGGTCTTCAGTGTGTGTAAGTGTGTGTGTGTGTGTGTGTGTGTGTGTGTGTGTGTGAAATAAAACAATATCATAAGGCCATACATTTTATTAGGAAAGATTTGGTTAGAAGCAGATACTCTAGTCAGACACACCTAAAAGCTCTGGATGTCACCTATTTATAAGCTATGTGACTTAGACAACTTACTCTCTGAACCTGTTTTCCCAACTATAAAACTAAGTAATAACAATACCTGATTAAGAGGATTAGTGTGCAGATTAAATGGGTTCATAACACTCAAGAATTTTACAGTGTGCATTTCATATCTGCTAATGTCGTGACTAGTTATGATTATGATCTGATTTATGGGAATTTGTGCTTACCTAAATTAAATGAGATTTGATGCTTACATAAATTATATGAGATTGGAGATGGATTATAGGCCAGTTACAGATATGAAAGAAGAGCTAGCCAGCAAATATCCCAGGCTTGGATTATCTCTACTGTTACTGGCTATATGACGTTTGGAAAACTGCTTTATTTTTCTGTGCTTTGGTCCCTCATTTGAAAAGCAGGGATAACAATAGTACCTATCTGGGGCTGTTTGTGAAGATTAAAAGAATTACCATGTAGGGGCGCCTGGGTGGCTCAGTCAGTCGGGCATCCAACTTCAGCTCAGGTCATGATCTCACAGTCTGTGAGTTCAAGCCCCGCGTCGGGCTCTGTGCTGACAGCTCAGAGCCTGGAGCCTGCTTTGGATTCTGTGTCTCCCTCTCTCTCTGCCCCTCCCCTGCTCATGCTCTCTCTCTGTCTCAAAATAAATAAAAACATTAAAAAAAATGTACTCCCTGCAGTAGCATTAAAGATATACTGTTATTTAAAAAAAAAAAAAGAATTACCATGTAAAACATTAATTATAGCACCTGGCATATAAGTTTTCCAGCAAACCATACTGAATCATTTTCCTCCAGATATATATATATATATATATATATATATATATATATATATATATATGACAAAATAACAAGAAAAATCATGCTCCATCCATCCACTTAAAATATAAAAATGGGGCTTATTTTACATAAACTTATAATTCTTTTTAGCATGACCTTATATGACCATGAAACTATGAACGGATTATTATGAGAAACTATGTTGTCAGTTAAAACATCTGTTTTGTGAAATCAGTTTCAAACAGCACAACACAATGCTGAATTACTCAAAGTTAATTGTAGATCCAATTACAAATGTTTGTCTCTGAAAAAGTAATCAACAATTGTAATCTATCTTCTTCTACCCTATGCCCTAAATTAAGCAAAATGTAAAATCTCCACTTCTTTAAGAGAATTGAAAGATATCTAAAGCAATTGGTTATCAATATTCAGGTCCATCTACAAAGCTACTTTGAATAGTACTTCTATAAATGAAGACTTCAAAACTTGCAGTAGGACCACAGCCTCTTTTCTCCATCTCAGTTTCATGTTTATTGAAGCCAAATTGAATTTGCTGATCATATTGGAAATAAATCCTTACTGACTCTCAAAAAAAAAAGAATGAAAGAAAGAAAGAAAGAAAGAAAGAAAGAAAGAAAGAAAGAAAAAGATATCCAAAGCAAAATCCATTAACAAAGACATTTCAGGAAATATTGAAAAAAAAAAATCACAAGTCATTAAAAGTAACACACACACACACACACACACACACACACACACACACTAATGCAAAATAAAGCACAAATACAAAGTTGATAAGTGACTCAATTCAGTATATAAACCAAAATCTGTAAACCCAACTGACGTAATCTTTTCATCTACTTGCAGATAGTAAGGGGGAGATTATTAGTTTGGAATGTTCTCAGCTTCAAGCAATAGCAACACAGTTTCTGTGACCTGAGCAATGAAGGCATCAATATCCCACAGAGCAAGATGGCTGGTGAGAAGACAAATGATGGAGCTACAGCTCAACAATGTCTGCAAGGGCCAGTCTCTTTCTACTTTTCTCTCTGCCATTTTTGGCAGTTGGTCTTTTGACCTGATGTTTGTCATTTTAGTCTCCCAATACAGCTACTTCAGCTCCAGGAATAGCATCTAAAAGCAGTCTCAGCCACTGCTGTCCATTTCCAGTAGACTTCTCTTCATTCCTTACTGATCTGAAGTGGGTCACTCTACCATCCCTAGCTACAGTGAGGCTGAGAAATTAAGTGCCTGACAGAATGAAATCAAATTTTCATGATAATCTTATACAAATCATGATTTATCACATAATTCCGGGTATACTGCCACCACAAATTGAGTCATGCTCTGCAAGCAAGGAAGAAAGGTACCTATGAGATGGATATTGGTTGTGCAAATCCAAGCATCTACAACAAACAGTTATTTCAACAGCAGCAGCAGCAGCGGCAGCAGCAGCATTTGTATTACAATGGCATGATTTATTTTCCTCTTACTTTTCTTCTAGTTAGATCTCTCCAAATACTCAGTTAATTCTGAGAATTTGCCAACACTCTTGGGCAAAAAAATTATTCTTACTAGGACAAAGTCAAGTGAAACATCCAACCTGCATCGTTGAGGCAAACAATATGAAATAATCCTGAAATACAATTTTATGATGCTTACGGAATAAATGGTTCTGGATAATATTGTAAGGGCCTTCTGGCTGTCTCACTTCTCCTGGATGTTGGTATCTTCCCACACATACTAAGCCCCACTGTGTTTCTCTTAAACCTGTGGACACTACAGAGAGTTTTTGCTCTAAAGAAGAATATCAACCAGATGAGTGAATATAGAAAAATTGTTCTTTGTGATTCATGTTCCAAAGAACATGATTCTACATGAGTCTACATGAGTCTACAATCGATTTGGAAATTGTTAATTTGTCTGAAATGCACAGAAGAGAGATGTACAGTTACATCTGAATGTTTGCCTTCAAACATTTTTAATGATTGCTTGAAAGTAATTATGAGCCTCTGATTAGAGAATATACTCAAAACTACACTGCACTGTCACTTTCTTTTATTAAACTTTTGTCTCATGGAAACAATTGTATACCCCACAGGAATTACAGATCGAACATACTATGGGTAGAGAAGGAGATAGTTGTGTCAATATTTTTATTTAAAAGGACAACTGATGTAGGCAGGTCAAAAGTCAAGTTTATCATTACCATAACCGTGTCACCATAGCAATCTCCTGAAAAGTGAAGAAAGCTCTATTTTTTTCTCTCATTAGGAAATTCATTTAATGAAGGAATAAATTTTTACACAAGATTTTAGAGAACAGTAAGAGAGCTAGCATACATAATTTGTTACAAGGCTAACTTAACATGATCTAAGCCTCTAGTGTCAGGAAAGGAAATTTTAGAGGCCATCTCATTCATGAACATAGATACCTTGATCTTAATCAAAATATTAGCAACTCTCACCCAGAAATACATAAGGTTACATCATGACCTAACTGGGTTATTCCAAGAACACAACATTATATAAAAAAGAAAAACCTATCTGACATAGGTTACACCACCTCCAACATAAGAAAACTCTCATCACCAGCACACATATACATATGTTCATTGCATATATACAAAAGCAAGGAAAAAGTCATTTTATTAAAAAAATACATTTAAAAATTGAACAGCCATATGGTCCAGCAATTCCACTTCTGGGTATATATCTGAAGGAAATGCCATCACTATCTTGAAGAGATATCTGTACTCTCAGGTTCATTCCAGCATTATTCACAAAGGCCAAGTCATGGTAACAACCTAAGTGCCTAATGAAAGATGAATGGATAAAAAGAAGGTGATAAATCTGCAGCTGTCAATAGACAGGTTGTTTCCATGCCTTGACTATATATACAAAATGGAATATTATTCAGCAGTATAAAATAAGGAAATCCAGCTATTTGTGACAAAATGTATGAACCTTGAGGGCATTATGCTAAGTGAAAGATGTCACAAAAAGATCAATTATGCATTATCTCACTGATATGTGGAGTCTAAAAAAGTCAAACTCAAGACAGAAAGTAGATTGGTGGTCAGGAGCTAGGCAGTAAAGGAAATGAGCAGATGTTGGTCAAAGCATACAAACTTCCAGTTATAAGATGAATAAGTTCTGGGGATCTAATGTACAGCATGGTGATTATAATCAACAATAATGTATGGTAAATTTGAAAGTTGCTAAGAGGATAGATCTTAATCTTCTCATCACACACACACACACACACACACACACACACACATTGTGTGTGTGTACAGTGGTAACTTTATTGTAGTAAAGTACAGTGGTACTTTACTGGGATGTAGAGTGGTAACCTTATTGTAGTAATCATTATATACATATATATAATATATATATATAATATACATGCACATACATACACATTATATATATATATATATATATATATATATATATATATATATATATATAATGGCCAGGTTATACACTTTAAACTTTCCCAAGGTCATATGTCAATATTAGATGGGAAAAAAATTCCTCTTCTAAAAGTACTTTGGTATCTACATTTCTAACAGGAAAGGGCAATACAGTGCATTATTCTTAACCAGTATTCTCCTATAAAGTAACCCAAATTAGAAGAGAAAAAGAAAATTCCAGAAAAGTATATTTCTGGGTAGTTTTTAGCAACATACATGCAATTTAAGTAATTTTTTTTATTAAATTACAATTATTCCCCAGCTGTCTTGCCAATGATATTGAGAAACTCTCATGTAGACACCTATGTAGAATAGTTACATACTGCCTGTAAAATTTTATACCATGCTAATATGCATGTACAGTGACAGAGTACTAGAGTCATAGTATGGGAAGAGTATGATCCGAATCCAGATATGGCTTTGGATTCAAATTCTGCCCTTGGGAGTATCACTTAACTCCTCTGAGACTTTTTTCTTTAACTATAAAACAACAACAATTATGTGAATATTTCATTCACTTGTTGTAAAACTCAAATAGAATAAAACATGTACTAGTGCTTTTTAAGATAAGAGGAGGTATAAAAATATTTGTAATGTTTGAATAAAGGATGTATAGACATACACAGGTACCCTTTAAAGTTTTGCTCTAGTATTAAAAAATAAAATGTACCTGCAATTTGGATTATTTATGTGTTCACAAAATCAATTTTAAAACACTGATATCTGTCACTTTTTTTTCCCATTCTGCAAGAAAGTGAAGTAGAAGGGTGGATGATAAATTCTAAGGTGTTCAGCTCTGACAGTTAAATAGTATTCTTGAAAACCTCAAGTATAGCTTGCTTGGGGAAAATTTGAAACTACTTTTGTTTTCTATTTCTTTAAAAAAGTAAAAAGCTGTGCCATGGAAACATGTCTAAAACTCATGGAATAACCTCATCAAGACTAATCCTCTGCCTAATTTCTTTATGTACTAGTCACTCTGAAATTCATTTTTAAAAGCTTATTCTTGAGGTGCATAATTATTTTCATGCACCTAATGACTTATTTTGAGATTATGAACCATTAGATTTACAAAATAATATGCTAGATGGTTTGAAGTAAATTTCTTCATTTGGGAAACATTTACTGGATATCTACCATGTGCATATATTAGCCAATCAGTTCTGAGTTCAAATTTAACAATATTAAACAAGACTTGGTCTTTGAATTCAAGAGCTCCTATATTCAAAAGGCAAATAGGGAAAGGAGAGATGTATGTACATATGAGTGTATATGATATACATGCATATGAATATATGTATATGTTATATATGTTTGCGTGTGTATATATGTGCATGTGCGTGAGTGTGTGTGTGTGTGTGTGTGTGTGTGTGTGTGTGTTTATCAAGCTGACAACCTCTGGTGATTGGATTGCCAACCAATCAAATAAGGTTGGCACTGGCAACATGTGTGTGGCTCATAATAACCCACTGGATTGTTAGCTAGTAGTGAAATGTCGTAAATGACCCAGAAAGTACGTACATGCCAGTAACCGCACATTATTAAAAAAAATTCTTTGGAACCATTAATGGTGTGCATATATATAAAAACTTTCACAAGACTAATTTAGAAATTAATTAAACTTTATTTGTCTGATAGATGTATTTTTTCTTTTAAAGATTTTATTTTTTAAGTAATCTCTACACCCAGCATGGGGCTTGAACTTAACAACCCAAGATCAAGAGTCGCATGCTCTACTGACTGAGCCAGCCAGGCACCCGTGATATATGTATTTTTAAAAGGAACATTGAACATATTACCACATTCTTAATAATAATATATCATGTTAGCACTAAATATACACATTTGCAAAGATTTTGACAATTATTCATTTGTCTTGCCAGGATGTGGTGCCAGGAATTTCCTTTGTGAATCAAGTTGGACTGTGAATGTTTAGAGAATAACTTTAGGCTCTCAATATATACGCTAAGCATATGAACAAGCTAACTGTATAAACTACAATGTACAAAGATGAGATGTGTTTGTGACATTTAATAATCCCTCAAAGCATTGTCTAATTTGGCACACATTTAGTTTTGTATGACCTAGAAAAAAAAGGATAATTTCCATTTATGTCAAAAGGCTTAGTTTATAGTTATCAAGTTACAAAAAATACGTATGTGTCTCTCACTAAATTTCCTCCTACGGATGTTTTCATTTTTAAAGAAATTGTGCCTGTAAAGTCAATAGAGCCTGCATGTTTATAGTATAGATATGATAACATGTTTTTTCCATCATTTGCCAAACTTACCTTGTCAATATTCATAACATAAACTGTTTAGGGATGTATATAAAGACAGTGAAATGGCTTGTTGTATGAATAATCGAAAATATTCTCTTTCTATGAGAAATGAGCTATTTCAAAATCTGTACCAAGGATAGTTTTATTGGGTGAATTCTAAGAACATACCTGAAAAAGTCTCATTTCTCCTCCAAGACCAACTCTAATTTTGCCTCTCTGGAGTCAAACTGATAGCTAGGCCAGCTAGATGCAATGAGGACCAAAGATCTATGCAGGGAAGTTGATTAGAGAAGCTTTTAGGCCAGGATCAGGAGAGCCACTGGTGACTACCAAAAAGTGCCACTTCTTGAGAAAATAGTGGCTGGCAGAAATTGGTGTGGCAGAAATTTGAGCGCCGAGCTGAGTGGGAGCTGAGGACTCCAATGTAGGAGGCTTGCGACGTAGAGCCACAGCAGCCCTGCAGCAGAACCACAGCATCCAACAGGTTTCATGACCGAGGATGGACATTTGTTTTGTTCTGTTTTGTTTTGTTTTGCTGTTGTTTTTATTTTATCTTATTTTATTTTTTATTTTTTTTAATGTTTATTCATTTTTTGAAAGAGAGAGACAGAGCGTGAGTGGGGAAGGGGCAGAGAGAGAGGGAGACCCAGAATCTGAAGCAGGCTCCAGGCTCTGCACTGACAGCACAGAGCCCGACACGGGGCTCAAACTCATGGACAGTGAGTTCATGACTTGAGCTGAAGTCAGACGCTTAACCGACTGAGCCACCCAGGCGCCCCAATTTTATTTTATTTTTAAGTTTATTTATTTATTTTGAGAGAGAGAGTGCACATGTGAGCACGGGGAAAGGGCAGAGAGAGAATCCCAAGCAGGCTCTGCACGGTCAGCGCAGGGCCCCATGCGGGGCTCGAACTCATGAGTGAGGTCATGACCTGAGCTGAAACCAAGAGTTGTATGTTTAACCAACTAAGCCACCCAGGTGCCCCTGGCACTTGTTTTAAAACCACTGAGGATGATTTATACTGCAGCCAAACTGTTGACGCTGAGGAAGTCCAACCACCGCTTCTGACCTAGGAACCACCATTGGGCAGTAAAACTCATGCTAATGTAGTAATGTCATATCTGGAGGTGGATCGGTCCAGAGAGACACAGACAGATGCAGTGAGCCAGAATTACACAGGGGGAGAGGTGGCCCACAGAGATTCAAATATAACATCAAGGAGAATTCTGGACCTAATAAATCTGATTTCCCAATTAACAGTTGAGCGTGTGAACTGATAAAGTGATGGTCACCAGGGAGGACCAAATGAGTGCCTGGAGAACAAATGCAAGAGATGTCATGAAGCAGAGATTAAAAAGTAAATACTCTTAACAAGCGATAAATTATAATGAAAGGATAGAAGACTTTAAGGAGTAATTGTGTAGCACAAATATAAAAACCCAGAAGTTTATATGGAAAACTAAACACCCCAAAGAGTCAAGAGTAGGAAAAGAATGAAGTTGCTTTAACAGATACCATAAGATTCCGTAGACTCACTGTAATAAAAGTAACGTTGTATTGGTTGAATAATTTATAGAAATAAAATAGAATATATGTACATATACATACACATACGTATGAGAATTTATATACATGTGAGAATTGAATGTATGATACTGGTAATAGTTCAATTCTGTGTGAGTAGGACCAATTATTTAATAAAAGTTGCTGGCATAAAAAGTGCTGGTAATCCATCTTGAGGAAAATAAAATTGAATCCCTACATTGTGTTACATAAAAATGTTTCTCAGATGAATTAGACACTGAAATAAAACTAAGCAATAAAAGCAGTTTAGTAATTAGTTTAGTAATTAGTTCCCACAGGTGAGTGTACCAGAATATACAAAATGTAAAATACATAAAAATAAACTGTTTGTGTATGGACACTGACATAGCTGCATGTTAGTTGCACTGTAAATTATTTGTATTTATTAGTGGTTTTAAAATTTTAACAACTTGTAAAGCTTTTAATCCACAAAATCATGCAGGTGGATGCTTTTCAAACTAAGTATAGATGGTTTTAATTTTATATTTTGTCCTTTTGAGTTAGTCATGATACTTCTTAATTGTGGCATGACTAACAGCTGATGCCATATATTGAATATTCCTGTGTGACTGCACTGAAAAACCATTTTAATGCCTACTCCCAAAGGAGTCCATCCCAAACTGGGCTTTTTGCTCCTTTTTCTTATTCTAAAATTCCCTTAGCATATTTTTTATTAGTATACAATTACATATCCACTATGTATATATCCATGCACTCCACTGCAAATCCCTTCAGGAAAATTCCATTTTGTAGGCCCAGTGCTTTGTGTAATTTTGTTGATCCCAGTGAACACATACACAGAGAGAAAATCAGTGAAGGATACTCATCAATTACACACATTATTACTAGCTTAAAGTATAACCAGTTTCTGTCATGACCATAACTCGGAAAGCTACAGTTGAAAAATTTTCAGTTTTTATTGTCCTCAAACAGGAAAACCATTTTAATTACAAACTGTCAGCAACCGAGTAAGCTAGTGATTTCCTGATTCCTGTCGAAACACAAAAACTCAAGCACTGGGTTGAAATCTTTCTAAAGCTTGCATCCGCTTTCCTGATTCTTAAGGAGACTATGTTGAAAATAATGCCCCAGTGTTATCATTAGCAGTAGAGATGCTTGTCCTCTGCTGAAGGACATCGATGCCATCAAGGCCTCATGAGTTTTTCAGTTTTTTTTTACCTTTTTACCCAAAGTCCTAAATGGTACTTTCAAGCTTTCTCTGTAGATGAGCTGGGTCCTGTCACCCTGTCATGCTAGCGGCTTTACTGGTCCTGTTCTCAGTGTATCAGCTGCAGCTGACCATTTCTCCTAATTTGCTTCTTTGATCATTGTGCACTTTAAAACCAGATAACTGAGCTGGTAAGAATATGGACACATCTTTTGTGGGTGTAGTTCATGAGACTTAGCACAGGTTTTACATGTGTTTGTTTGTTTTAGATCTATTACATGTATTTCTGTGACTTACGGTTTTGTTTTTATTTGGGAGGGATTGGTTTTGGTCAGCTTGTGATGTTAAACTATTTTTAATGGATGGGGTGTTGGCCCAAAAGAGTGTTTCAAGCAAGAAAATTGTCGACTGTGTGAATCTATAACTTGCTTAACTCTTTCGTGATAGACAAATTAGAGCACATAAAACACAAAACAATTTCCTGACACGAAGAACTCTGAGCAAAGCTAGGGCAATTATCTTCCTGGCACCTGATCCAAATAAGCTTTTCTCTTACAGATAAAAGTTGAATATGTATAAAATTTATTTCTCTGGTCAGAACTTTCTGTGGCTTTTCTCTACGCAGCATGACTGTCCCTGCTTCAGGCTACCCTGTAGAGAATCACCACTGGTCTGGAAGCCAGCCTACTTCTTTCAGCTAATTAAGCCCTCAGTTTATAGAAATGAGATATCCTCCCACTTTGGGGTATTAGCTTTACAGCCTTCTCCGCTTCTCCTCAACATCTATTTTACACTGAAACTAAACCTCACTAAACGCTTCCAGGGCTCCTAACAAAACGGACACTTCCTTTGCCTTTTGGTTTCTTTGTTTTAATAAATACACACTTGGATAGGACCCAGGTATCTGGATTGAGTTTAATTAGTCCATAGTTCTTTTTTGTAGACAATGGTTAAGGATCATTTGGCCTAACATGCAAATAGGGAAATTTAATGAGAAGCTAGCTTTTATTGAAATTTTCAGGTAAATTTTGCTGCCTAGAACTAAATAGGTTTTAGACAAAAAAAATGGGGTGTGTGTGTGGGGGGGGGGTTCAGTCAGAAAATATTTAGGGAGGACCAACTATGATCCAATAGAGAATACAAACATTTTTTTATCTAGTACCAATTAAGGGCTCCCAAATACGCCACACTAGTGAATGAAATAATGTGTCGGTTTCCAGCTTCAATGTCTGAGAAGTTTTTCGTTTCTTCTTTAGTAGCTACCCTTTCAATAAAGTAAGATACCAAAAACAATCTGGTTCCTCTTAAGGAATTGGCATTGTTTTTGAATTATTCCACATAACGGGTAGATACTTGAGGACTTAACTCGTATACTGTATCATATAAATATAATTATTTTATCACAATATCATTTGCTCAGATAATTGCAACATAATGTATCTGTTTGCTTTTATATGGCATTTTTTCTCATAAGGCAAGATAAATGTTCATTACAGTAATTTTTTTATAATTGCTAATTATATTCCCTCTCCCCCTTTTGAAAGACATGTTTTATTACCCATGTCTTCCTTCTGTAGTTCATGTGCTTTGATTTAGGCTGATTTCACATCAAGGGAATGTATATTGATATGTCCCATTCCCTAGTCTATATAACTTGGGTTAAAGGGATTGATACAGCCACACATGCATGCCATTCTTCTAGTCATTAGTCTGGTTTTCAAATGGGCATACAAAACCCAACCTGGATCAATAAAATGAGAGAGAAGACTCATCTCAGGACTTCTGAGAAAGAAGTTCCCCTAAAAGAAATATCCTGGGGAGAAACATAGAAGAGACACTTTCTGTCTTCTCTATTGTAGTATCACTCTCTCATGGTATTTATTCTTAGATTCCTTGATTTGCAGTTATTTGCTTTCATGGCTATACTCCCTTATAAGACACTAAGTTCCTTCAGCTTAGGAGGCTTGTCTTGTATATGCATATATCTCCATACCATCAGATTTTCTCAAATCAGTAAAGAGAAAACTAAAGCTTCCTGAAGGTAAGGAGATATCCTGTTGATCATTCTATCCTTAGCATTAAATAGACGTTCAATATCTATTTCTTTAAAGCTGGGTTGAACAAATGGGTGATGAATAGATGGGTGGATGCTTTGCAAGTAGCAGAAAGCATGATGCTAGGATAATAACACTGCAAACTGTCAGAGAAGATAGATGGCTTTGCTGGTCATGCTATAAATAACCACCAGGTGCCACTCAGAGCTGATGGAAGCCTCATTCTGCATGACAGTCATTGATCTGCAGCTCGACTAAGATGCAACCTTTTGTGACACCACTTGAGGAGAAAAGGTTATGTTTCACATTTAAGCTTTGAATAATAAGGTCATGATCAAATTAAATGAATTTCTCTGGTGAATACATGAAATATATACAAATTAATACAACAAATTAGAGACATTATTTCAAAGAAAAGGTGAGCAGGCTAGAGCTAAGTGTGATCCTGGAACTCAGTGCTACTGAATGTTTTATTAATGAAGTGAAAAATCCTGCCTCATTAAAAATATCCTGAGTTCTCACCACCTATGGGGTAACCCTAAACTCCAATCTAGACTAGAATACTATACAATAAATAAATAAAATACTAGATATGTTTCCTAAGTGACTGTAAATTTCTTAGAGCATATTCCACACACACCAGTGAAATGTTCAGAGGAAAATAATGTATATAAATGCTCACATTTACATCATTTTGCAGATTTGTAGTAAATCTCACATTTGGTATTTAGAGGAAAAGTTCAATTGTACTTTACATCAGTTTGGCAAATATATTCCTGTGAAATTTTAATACTAGCTAGCAAGTCTTCCTTTATGAGACAGAGCAACAAATTATGTCCCTAACTTCAACTTCTAAAGCTACTGCAAACTGTTCTCTTTGCCCCTCTTCTAATAATCAAGTCTTCTGTGACAACAGTTGTGTTAGTAAATTTAGCACACACATATATATTTATTACTTGGCATACTTGAGCAAATCACAATAATTTCATTCTTATACAAGCAAAATTGTCCACTTATGTTTCATACAACCTTGGTAATTTAATTGATTAGCATAAAAAGTATTTTAAACTCCTAAGTGTGAGTGGTAAAAAACAAAACAAAACAAAACAAAAAAACCAACTTAATTCCACGTTTCTCAAATGCAAATAACTTTAATGTCTAAGTATCCACAGTTATCAAGGAATTGCCACACCAAGGAAAATGCCATAACTTATATTGAAAACACTGTTGTATTATCAAAACTATGCACTCACTCATTCAACAAATATTTATTAACGTCCTACTCTGTAGTAGCCACTGATGAAGGAATTTGACAGATTGGCTAATTTATAAAAACAGCTCATTTTGTCAATACATTTGCCTTTTTATGTATTCACATTATGGTATACCACATGATGAAACATAATTATTAATGATAATTGCGATGCTTAAAAGGTTTAATAACATTTTTCACTATAACAGTAAATATTTATGATGATATAATATGTCACTAATAAATAACAATGGCAGTAATGTCCAGGATCACTGAGTAATCGGTTGAATTTAATTTGTAAGACCTATGAGTTAAAAATCATTTTGTTAATTTATAGAGGAGGAAAGAAATTGTAGCAAGTGAAAGGAAATGGAATGTAAACTTTCTGTGGATGAGAATGCAGAGATGTGAAACATTACTAGAATATGAATCTGATTGGCTAAGGAACAAGGTCAACAGAGCTACTTACCCAATGAATTTTCTATTCAGAGACTTACATGCTTTTAGGTTGGCAGACATTCAGTAAACAGCAAGCTCTCAGCTTTCAGGGCATGAAATTGTACTAACTGATAACAGTCAAGATACTGAGGCATTCCATCATAGCATGAAATATTAGGTCTAGATGATCCTGACACGGACAATAATCCACCAAGCCGACAAACAATGAAGTGGCAAATCTAGTGGAGGTGGTTTTTGATTTTGTAACTAAACAGTTAGATAATCAAAACAGCTCTCAAATTTGCCATGAGTTTGAGGAGATGAATATATCCTGACCATACATAAGAATTATTTAAGTATATATGTGTGTCTGTCTACCTATCTATTTATCCATCCATCTATCCTCTATCTATTGACCATTACTCTCCATCATCCTCTACTTCTTCCAACAATTAAAGCAGAAAACAAAAAGTCTGGGGTTAGCAGCCTTTAAGATATATACACATTAAAGATATTTATATAATTTTTTTTTCATTAAGAGCAGGGAACCATAACCAGATTGTGGGAGATTTCATAGGAGAATTGGCTTGGTTTCTTCAACATATTCATTACATGAAAAAATCATTTAAAATGGGTGGGGGGATTGCTTTAAATTTAAAAGGACTTATTACATATTATACTTGTTATACATAACAACCAAAAGCAATGTCTAAATTTTGTTTGGTCCTTCGTTAAAAAAAATGCACAAACACTCTTCTTCAAACAAGTGTGAATGTTTCAATATAAATTATAGTAATGAGGCATTGTAAATTTTATTAGATGTGATAATGTCATTGAGTTATATAAGAAAATAACCACATTTTTAACTATGCACATTAGAGTATGTAATAAGAAATGACATGATGTCTCGGATTTGCTTTAAAGTACTTCAGTGAAAGATAACAAGGAAGAAAGAGAGGTAGAAAGAGAAGAATGAAAAAAGATGGTAAAACTTCGATTTTTATACCTGTTGAGCTTAGTAGATGGGTAGACAGAGGTTCATTAAACCTATGACTACGATTTTTCATCACTAAAAGAAGCAAAGAAAAAGTTTCTGGCCAACAACTAGAGATTCTTATATATTCGCTGTCAGGATTTGATTTCTAATTCTTGTTTGGGCCAGAAACCTGTATTTTAAAAACACACCAAATACTTTTCATGGCACCTGGCACCCCTTCATGGCCAGGTATGGATTGGGAGGAAGTTAACTGTGGTCCAGTTCTTCCCTGCTGAGCATGAAGGTGATGCTACAGATTTAACATAGTGCTTTGGAAACAGCTGGCACTCAATGAATGACTGCCTGCCTGCTGAGAAAAACTCTGGGTTCACAAGTGATCAGTCTAAAACCTTGCTTCTTTTTTCATTTTTATTATTTAAATTTTTAAAAATATTTATTCATCTTTGAGACAGAGAGAGAGAAAGAGAGAGAGAGAGAATGGGGGAGGGACAGAGAGAGAGAGAGCAAGACACAGAATCCGAAGCAGGCTTCAGACTCTGAGGTGTTAGCGCTGAGCCTGACTCAGGGCTCAAACCCACAAGTCATGAGATCATGACCTGAGCCTAAGTCGGACTCTTAACCGACTCAGCCACCCAGTCACCCCTAAAACCTTCCTTCTTAAAATAGAACATTATAAAAGGACAGAATTGTTGAAGTTAGGACTAGCTAGTGATCATAATCATGACTCTTTTTCCTCCTCTCTTGGCTGCATTTCTACTTCCTAAACAGAGAATGTGTAGTAAGCCACTCAATGCAGCCCTTGACCTCTGTAGGATCCACTAGACACTAATAGTACCTAGAAATTAAGAGCTTACACTCTGTAATCAGACTACCTGGTTTCAAATCCTGGCTACCATTGATTTAGTATTCTTGAACAGATTGCTTCACTCTTCTTCTCTGGGACGCAGTTTCCTCTCTGTAAAATGGATGTAATAGTGATACACTGCCTTGCTAAGGGGATTATATGGTTTATATGTTTAAAGTGCTTAAGATTGTGTCTGACCCCCAATAATAAAACTTTGATACTTACTATTGTTATTATTCCTCAGGGCATTAACACTCAAAAATCTATCTTCAATACTGTCTTCATTCATTCTTCCCTGACCAGGAAAAATGTTAACTTGGTGGGTACCTGTTAGCTGGCCCATATTCAAAACAGTACTCTTCTGCTACTTAAACTAGATCACATTTTTGAAAACTTAACATCTGTCCAGTAAATTAAGTGAATACATTAACCCCCCTAACCAATTTTTATCTTTGCTCACCATAGTCAAACTATCTTCCTGTCTTCTATATTATGTATCTCAGGTCTTTTTTTTTTTTTTTTTTTCTTTTTCTGCTCTCCAAATCCTGAAGTTCATTCTCTTCTAGACAACAATTGTCCTAATGTTCCATTCTTCCATTCTTTAAGTATTTCTTACACCTCACACTGGTACATTCATTTCCTCCCCTCATTGCTAACATTGAGCCCCCAGTACAAACTATTACATTGGTTGAATGAATACGTTCTCTATGTCAATTAGATACTGTGAATATTGGTTGACAGAATAAACGTTCTGTCAATCAGATATCGTGAATATCTGTCAAGATGACCTATACAGGTTTACACAAGTTGGTAATTTGGAAAAATGGAACCCCAGTATCAATAATTCCACAGTGTGATACAATATCATACTTGTACCAACAATTAACTACTTGTAACTTATTTAATAGTGAACATGGCCTCATATCACAAGCAATTAAGTTCTTAATAGTCAATTAGTGGCAAGACCAAATGCAAGCAAAATAAATGTTTTTCTTAACATTAAAAAAAAATTAAATCCCAAGGCAGTGTGGGATTATTTATCTATATTCTATTAAGGCTCTTATATCCAGTGTGTAACTGGCTGTAATTAGTTATCTGCTTTCACATAATTCATGTATTATCTTTGATTCTTCTTCTCTTGACACCTGACAACCACAAGCCTTTTTTTCAACTTTTACCTTTGCAAAGAATTTTTTAAAGTTTCTGCTTCTCAATAATTTGAGAATCATATCAAGAAGAGCAATACTCACAAATCATCTGTATTTAACAAGCAAGGCTTTGTTTTACTTACCAGAATTTTAACTGAATTCCTCACTTATCTTAAAGTCCAGTAGTCAATATAAATCTGAGTTTATGCTAAAAGAAAAAAAAAAAAGCCCAGCCATCTCTCTTCCCTTCTTTCTCCAGTTGTGTTTATAACTGAGAGGGATGTTAGAGATCACATTTCAAATGCCACATACTAACAGTTAGAAATTTGAGACCAAAAAAGTTTAGAAACATTTTTGGCATTGCTAGGCAGTAGTAAAAGCCATTGATAATCCACGTTCCCAGACTTAGAAGCAGGTGTTCCTTACACAGCACCAATTTCATCCCCATAAGGGACCAAAAGCTAAGAAAGTGTGCAAAGAAAAACTGCTATAGTCACTCTCTTTGTTTTTGACACTCTCATCTCCCTAAATTGCAACCTCCTAGTCCAATGTCCCCTCTCTCAAGTTGGCAGAACATAGACCAGACGTGTCATTAGGGAATACTCTTGCATTAACTACTAAGCTACACTACTACCTGACACACTTCCTAAACATGCCTGTGGTTGGAAAAGAAACAACTTTTGGAACTTGTTCCCTATACATAATAATGTAATGTCACATCTCATTCCCAACCCCTACAAATATTCAAATTTTCAAGTAGAACATGCTATAGTTTAAATTCAAGAAATATTGTTACAATTTAAATGGATGTTCTAACAATAAAATGCTGATATCTTATTCCATATGATGTGGGGAAAGAGAAGAACTAAAGGAGCAGAGAAGTAGTTTTCATCTTGCCTTTGGATAAATTCGTTCTTACAGTTGAGCCTTGAGTTTGGCTCTTAGGTCGGTTGGCAGCTACACCAAAAGTTGATTTCCATCAGCAGAATCAAAATAAAGAGCAATTTTTAGATTTAAAAACATAGAATGCCATTCTCAAATGCCACATGGCCATAGTTCATTTAAAGAACAGCAAACAGAACGAAGTGTTAAAGAAATATTTTACTTTTCATCATTGCTTATTTATATCCTGATGGATATGTTAGACCTGAACACCCAAAGGCAAATGTAGAAGAGAGAGAGACAAAGTAAAAGCTTACAGAATTGGGGCTAGAAGAATCTTTATGCCATATATATTTTATCCCAGTATTATGTTTAAAATATAATACTTCTACAACAAGAAAGGAAATATTTGAGTGAAAAGAGGAAAGATTGATGTGGAAGAGATTTATCTTATTTATTCTTTTCTTCATACCAAATCTTTGAAACAGATATTTTTATTTCAAAAATGCTCATTTGTGAAAAAAATCAATTTCCATGATTATATATTTGAATAATGATGGAAGAATATAATACACAGTAACTCATTTTTAAAATGTGTCCAAAGCAGTATGTCAGGATGTAAAGAACACTATAGTTCCAGTTAACCAGCTATATGATCTGAACATCTCTGTGACTCAGCTAGAAGTCATAATTCTCTAGTTGGTGGTGATGGAGGCAGTGTTGTTGGTGGATTTCAGAATCCAGTTCAAACCACATAGCCCATGGGGGTGGATGGTGAGTCAGAAGAGTCATTAATCATTTCCTCTGAAATGTACTGAGTGCAAAAGCACTGATAGAAATATGCTGTGTGAATACCATAATGACACATAAAAGGTGAGCAACCTACTAAGATAATCTTCTCTCATTCTATTGTGTAGAATTAATAAATTATTAAATGTATGACATAAAAGAGAGGAATTACATTGTTAAAATAATTCTAATTCCAGCTTGTAAGTCCTGTGTATGTTTCAGGGATTTCTTTTTCGTTTCTTTTTTTAAAAAAATATATAAGACAGGAAAAATAAAATTTCCTACCAGGGTAAATTTCTAATGAGATAGTGCGTATAAACCATTTATCAGGGTAATTGACTCTCAGAAAGAGAGTTATTGTTATTGTTATTGTTATGGTTGTTATTTTCATCGGTACTATCCAAAGTCTGAAATGCCAAGGTTTTTATATCATGAAAATTACAACTTTAACATACTTTATTGCTGATAAAACTGGTAAGTTTCAAAAAAAAAACTGTTAATTCACTTGAAAGACTACATTATACTCTTGGTGTTCAGGCTTTCCTATATGTTTCCTACTCTTATTTTCTACTTTGTTTCTGTAGACTATATTTCATTAATTTCTAAACTAATATTCTAATATCACCATTTCTATTATGAAATCTACTCCTTGTACAACACGAAAATTACTTGTTCCTTTTTTTCTTCTTTCCACATAGCATTTTCTATTTGGTTGAAATTAATAATAAAAAAATACTAGAAATAGCTAATACCTGAAATATAATAATTCACCTTTCCAAAACTTTATTAGGTTTAATTATATTTCTAATTTTTTTTTATTTGAGAGAGAGAGAGAGAGAGAGAGAGAGAGAGAGAGAGAGAGAATCTTAAGAAGGCTCTACACTCGGCACTGAGCCCTAATGGAACTCGATCCCACCATCCTGAGACCATGACCTGAGCCAAAATCAAGAGTTAGACACTCTACCTACTGAGCCATCCAGGCACCCCAGGTTTAATTATGTTTCTAATAGCTGAGTTAACTGACTAGCTGCTATTTTCTTAGGGAATATTTCATAGAAGAATAACAGAAACTTTCAAATTTAATGCAAAACATAAGAAATCTCTTATACATAGTGGTAAAAACATAAATTGGTACAGCTACTATGGAAAACAGTATGAAGATTCCCTAAACAATGAAAAATAGACCTACCATATGTAAGTATATCTATCTCACAGATCTCAAGGGAACTCTTTTGCCTCTTAACCCCTATGTCACCAGGGAATGTGCTGAGAGACAGCTGGTAGAGCTGACTCACACCGAGTGTCTCTTGCTAGCACATGGCCAACAGGGGACTGATTCCTGACACTCTGAGTCAGGAATGTAGTGCAACAGGTGGTGGGATTCCAGGGTTCTCTAGGCCTGTGGGGACACGTCCATCTAAATCCCTGGGATACTGTTCTGAGTAAAAGGGGACCCGCACAATACAATCTGAAACTAGGGCTGCAAAGGTGGCCATAATCAGTCTCCATTTAGTCCTGCTGTTGATGGGGTCCCCGGCCTCTCAGTGTCTCCTAATCCACATCACCCCAATCATTCCAATAAAGGCTACAGGTTCTGGCAATATTTGGCTTCTTGGTGCATAGGGGAAAGAAAGAAAGAAAGAAAGAAAGAAAGAAAGAAAGAAAGAAAGAAAGAAAGAAAGAAAGAAAGAAAGAAGAAAGAAAGAAAGAAAGAAAGAAAGGAAGGAAGGAAGGAAGGAAGGAAGGAAGGAAGGAAGGAAGGAAGGAAGGAAGGAAGGAAAAGGAAGGAAGGAAGGAAGGAAGGAAGGAAGGAAGGAAGGAAGGAAGGAAGGAAGGAAGAAGGAAGGAAAGAGAGAGAGAGAAAGAAAGAAAGAAAGAAAGAAAGAAAGAAAGAAAGAAAGAAAAAAAGAAAGAAAGAAAGAAAGAAAAAAGAAAGAAAAGAAAGAAAGAAAGAAAGGAAGAAAGGAAGAAAGGAAGAAAGAGAGAGAGAGAGGGAGAGAGAGAGGGAGGGAGGGAGGGAGGGAGGGAGGGAGGGAGGGAGGAAGGAAGGAAGGAAGGAAAAGAAAGAAAGAAAGAAAGAAAGAAAGAAAGAAAGAAAGAAAGAAAGATTGCTAACAAGATTTTGTTTAATTTAAAACTGAAAATGCACATTCTTAACAGTATTCCATTTGTTCCTTGTAAGGTTTGTGCCCAGTTTCCCTATGAGAGAGCCATCTCCTTCCTGAGAGATTCAGGAACCTGAGTGTTTTACATACCATTTCTCCATCAGGGATAAAGCAGTCTTCGACTCTAAGGTATTTCACCACGTGGTGAATCATTATTAAACATTTTGCTGACTCTCAAATGTCAAACATAATCTCTTGTGTCATAAAGAATTTCATTAAACAACACAGAAAAAAAGAACAGAGTGATTTTAGGAAATTTTCCTCCTCTCTATTCATTCATTATGAGCCTTATTATTCCTTTTCCATCCTCTGTTCTCCTGCCAACTATAAATCATCTCTTCCTCATCCAAATGCTTCTACCCCAATTGTCCATTTATATATTTAAGAAAAATGTACCTAGACTTAAGTCACTTTTTCAATAGTCAGCAACAATCATCATACTAGTGAATTCTAACAGGTTCAAATATTGA
Source organism: Acinonyx jubatus (assembly GCF_027475565.1). Lineage (NCBI taxonomy): Eukaryota > Metazoa > Chordata > Mammalia > Carnivora > Felidae > Acinonyx > Acinonyx jubatus. Next base: position 41,177,327 of record NC_069380.1, read on the forward strand.
ACAATTAAAATAAATGAGAATCCCAAGAAGTATTCATCATCGTAGTAATATGCATCGTAAAGAACTGAAAAATCAAACTGACCCCCCAAAATCTCCCCTCCACCAGTCAGTAGCACACTCACTTTCAAGGACCTTTAAATAAGCTACGTGCATTTTACTTAAAGGCATTAAGCTCTCCAGAAAGGATAAAGCAAATAGAGTCAAAGTGACTTCTGACACAGCACTGTCATCTAACAGGAGGTAGAGTTATAAAATAATTCATACAGTCTGAGAACCCTTCAGTTCTTTCTGTTCTAAAGTTGTGTGTTAGGCATCCAGAAGGTGATATAAAGGTTTAATTAATATATAGGTGAGAAACAGCAGTATTTTGCAATTTTGCCGATGGCTAGCTTTGATAGTCTTTCTCTGCGCTCGCTATCCAATAAGGTGCCTATGACACACATGTGGCTATTGAGCACTGGAAAGGTGCCTAGAGGCTAAATTTAATTAATTAAATTTTTACTCCACAAACTGAAGTAAAATATTTTTCTGTTAAACAGACTATTGTTCTAGGAAAACTTCATTTCACATTAGCTGTCACATTGCATAAGGTGTTATTGTAGTACACATACACTTCTTACCTTTATTTTTAACACAGCTACTAGAAAGTTTAGAATTTCATATTTGGCTCACATACGTCTATTCTACAGGGCTGCTCTATTAATAGGCTACTTAAAAATTATGGTCTTTAATATGATCAAAATATTTTTTCTTAAAGTTTATTAGATTTTTAAATATAAATGTGATTTATTCTTTATAAAAACTGAAACTATATAAAAACTGAAACTATATAAAAACACATTTAAGTAACATAACAATCTGCCAAGGCTAGCAATTTTAATTGCCCAAATTTTAAAACAATGTTCCCCTTGTATTGCAACAGGATAAGAATATGGAAGTATATGCATGTGAGGAATGTCTAGATATATAAATAGAAGTTAACTGAATGAAGATAAAACTTTTAATAAAATAGAAGTAAACACTCAAGGCAGTTTGTAGAAATATTGATAGAGTAAAAATCCCACTGTAAAATCTTCCTTTAAGAACCAGTCAATTCCTTCCACAAAAATGCTTGTTATCTACAACTTGGAATTGCACTAAATCTTACTGCTAACATATCTTCATAAATGTGTACTTAATCACTAATATCACATAATTCTTGTTTTATGCCATAATTATTAAGCAATGGAATAACTCATTTCCCAAAAGTTTTCAGAATATACGTCTTTATCCTGTGAAGAAACATGAAGACACTGTTTTCCAAAATATAGTGTAGGTAATATCAGTGTTTCTGGAGAGAGGTTAAAAATCTGTATTTCCAGAGTCTCCACAGGAACTGTTTGATTTAGTTAGAATCAACATATAAAGAGATGATTCTCTTTCATGATTAACCTAAACAATAATTTAGAATTGTTGTAAGAAAATACTAGTGTGTAATTTTTTTCTCCTTTACTGATATAATCTCCTTGTTTTATTCTTTGAAGAAAAAGAAAGCATGAAAGGTCATATAGTGTATTGGATAAGGGTAATTAGATCCACTGATAATTTCTTAGGGAATGTGAGCAAGCAATTTGATTTATTCAAGCTTCATTTTTCTTATCTTTACAAAAGCGATAATAATTATATCGATCCCATCTTATTTTAAGATCCAAAAGATCATAAAGCGATGTACATCTTTCAATGACTGATTTAAATCTTAGTATTTCCAAGTTATTGTTGTTATCTATTCCCCTACCTCTTTCACTCAGATTACATCTATTGACCACCCTTTATGTGCAAAAATTAGGTAGGGCCTTGTTAAATGAAGGAATATAAGATATCATCATATCCCTATAAATCTGTAAAGTCAAGAAAAGAGACAAATAATGTGTGAGACACGCCAAAACAAAAGTTTAAAACTTCTTACCATCATGCACAAATCCATGAAGCAGAATGGATGGTTCCCAACTACAAATCCAACTTCATTTCAAGCCACTTGGCCCTTAGAGCTCACTGTTCCTCAGACACACTGACCTCTTCTCTGCTCCTCAAATACCCTTTCTTTCCTGCATCTCCAAGATGAGCCATTGTACTTGTTGACTCATTTTGTTTTTCAGGTTGCAAATTAATACAACCTTCCTAAAAAGGTCTTGGCTGATTCTTTTTTCTAAGGTGATCTGCTCGATTCATGTCCATCTCATGACAACATCTATTGCCTTCAAAGTATTTTTTGATATTTGTCATTTTCTTTTTCTTTCTTTCTTTCTTTCTTTCTTTCTTTCTTTCTTTCTTTCTTTCTTTCTTTCTTTCTTTCTTTCTTTCTTTCTTTCTTTCTCTTTCTTTCTTTCTTTCTTTCTTTCTTTCTTTCTTTCTTTCTTTCTTTCCCTCCCTCCCTCCCTCCCTCCCTCCCTCCCTCCCTCCCTCCCTCTCTCTCTCTCTCTCTTTCTTTCTTTCTTTCTTTCTTTCTTTCTTTCTTTCTTTCTTTCTTTCTTTCTTTCTTTCTTAACTCCTCCTATGGTCAGATGCCCAAACTTCTTTTCATCTTCTCCCTTCAAAGGATGGAGTCTATTTATCTATCCTTTAATCTGGGCCGGCCATGTAAGACTAGTATAGATCACCAAGTCCAGCTAATTGCCATTGAATGCAGCCCCAAGTGTAAGCCCAGATTAGACCAGTAGAATATTTCAGAGCGAACCCACAGAATTTTGAGAAAGAAAAATGGCTATGGTTTGAATGGTTTGTTTATAGGTAATTAATATATATACCCTCAAGAAATTAAACTTTGAGCACAGAGATTGTCAACATTGGCTATTTCTGTGTCCACAGAGCCAAGAGCTATGGCTAGAATAATGCTTAACAAATACATGTGGAGAGAGGTGGCCAGATAAAAAAGTGGACTAATAAATTTTGACTTCTAGGAAAGGTATCAGGGGCACTTCACACATGATGTGAAACAGGATAAGTAATGCTTACGAGGTAAAACACTTTCCAAGTAAACATTTATTCCCTTGGTTATCTTTCCTTAAATAGTCTTAACAAATCACTTCCCTCCAATGGCTTCTAATTTCATCAGGATAAATGCAAACTCCTCAGCAGAGTAAACATGATCCTTCAAAAGCTGGCACTTGTATTCTGTTCCATAGTTATCTTCAGAAATTCCATCTTTACACATCCTACACTCTTTCCATATCAGATTATGTCCCATTTCCAGACACACTTCCAACTTTGAGGATGATGAACCTCTCTTAGAATGCCCTTTCTACTTTTCTGAGTATGGGCTAACTCTACAGAGCTTTCAAAGCCTATTTTTAGTTTCATGTCTCATGAGATGCATTTACTAAGGCAGGAGAGTAATCTGAACTCCGCATAGTTCGTGACATACGTAGAGTATATTTCTTTTAGTAAGCTTAAAAACTTATTTTCTCTCTTTTAAGATTACATATTCCTTGAGGGTAGACATCTTACCTATTGTCTTCCCTATCTTTGGCAGATAGATATTCACTACAAACAGTTGTGAGGTGAACAAATAAGGTTTAGAAGTATTTGGTGAGGGACAGCAATCCAATATTCATGCTGTGAATTTTACGAGCCTGTAAGCTTACACGTATTTTGTTTATAGATGGAGTTGAATAGTCCCACAAAACAAGGCTGGAAAATTTCTATGATCATATTTCCCTAACTCAAAACTTAAAAAGCTGTAGATTCCTGCTATTTCTCATTCTTTCCTCCCACCCTGGAAGATGGACATAATAAGAGTCTATTTCAAGGTTCCCTGGAAACAGAAAAACATGTCAGAAATGAGAAAATGCTTGTGGATCATAATAAGAAAGAAGACCAATTCATAAACATCATTACTAGAAAAGACCAGGCTGTTATAGTCATTATTTTTTAACTCAGTAAGTAAAGACAGTGAGCGGGCTTAAGTCCATTCTGTGGTTATAGTAGGTTATAGGCCGCTCTATTCTAATGGACAGAGACCATGTCTGTTTTAAATCCTGGTTATGGCGCCATGCAACAAGGAAGCTTAATAAATGCTTAATGAGGATAAGATACCGTCTATTGCATTCAAAGCAATTTGATTTTAAAACAAAAATGCAAATTAGTTTTAGAAGCTAACTTGAAAAAGTGTTCTATGAAAGCACCTATGCTTTGGTAAATAATAGCCAAAAGGAAGAAATACTTTTTCAATATCTTTAAATGTCTATGCCTCGCTTTATAACACTAGATTAAATACATGGAAAATTCTTTGTTGTGTCGGAAAAACTGCAAGGCTGTAACAAATGATGGACAAGTTCTCATTCTTAGGCATTGCCTATAGCTAGGGACTTGCATATTTTTATTGTTATGATGGTATTGATTGTTAAGTCAACAGAAAGCTATCACAAGGGATTGCAAATTTCTATACCAATACTCTGTTCTGTAACATTAAAATGTCATTACTGAATCACCAACTTTTTACCCTGCTGTAATATTATTCTCTGTTGATTGCCTGCCTGAGCTGAAATTTGAAACTGTCACCCTCAGACTTGCAAAAGTGATTCAACTTCACTTATAAGGAAAGTGAAATTAAATATTCATTCACAGGCTGCATTTCAAGTTCAAACTGTCTGAAGCTCCTTAAGGCAAAATGTATTTAAGTTGAAACACATTTTTTCTTCATTTTTATGCAGCAAAAATTCAGAATGGGTATCATGGGTGGACAAATTGCAAAATAATAATTTATTTTGAACTTTACAGGGGGAGAGGGTCAGGCTTTCTTTCTTCCTTATGCAACCTCTTTACTGTTTCTGGCCTAAGCCATCTATCTCCTTTGTCAGGAAAACTGCATGTATTTGTGGGTGTTGTTTATTGTTTGATTTTTTTTTGTATGTGTCATGTTCTAGCATTAATCAAGTTGTAAAGCATCTAAGGATTCAATGAAAGCATAGCTGTGTCTATGCCTGCCACAGGGACATTGGATTACCTGGTCCTAAGTGTGCAGACTAAATGGGTACAAACCTGGCTCTATTTCCTGTTACCTATGACAGCTGTTTAACCACTATGATTTGACTTGTCTACAAGGCTGCTGTACAGATAAAATAAATTATTTGATATAAACCATTGAAAATAGTGCTTGGGACATGGTACTTTCTAAATAAATGTTGCTCTAAAGGAGTGTTACCTATTATTTGGACACTTCGTGATGGTAACCATTTGCATTTGAAAAAGACCTGACACAAGAGAATTAAAAGCAAAAAGGAACTATTGGGACCTCATGAAGATAAAAAGCTTCTGCACAGCAAAGGAAACAATCAACAAAACTAAAAGCAACCAATGGAATGGGAAAAGATATTTGCAAATGACATATCGGACAAAGGGCTAGTATCCAAAATCTATAAAGAACTCACCAAACTCCACACCCAAAAAAACAAATAATCCAGTGAAGAAATGGGCAGAAGACGTGAATAGACACTTCTCTAAAGAAGACATCCAGATGGCCAACAGGCACATGAAAAGATGCTCAACGTCACTCCTCATCAGGGAAATACAAATTCCTACCTCATGCCAGTCAGATGGCTAAAATGAACAAATCAGGAGACTATAGATGCTGGCGAGGATGTGGAGAAACGGGAACCCTCTTGCACTGTTGGTGAGAATGCAACCTGGTACAGCCACTCTGGAAAACAGTGTGGAGGTTCCTCAAAAAATTAAAAATAGATCTACCTTATGACTCAGCAATAGCACTGCTAGGAAGTTACCCAAGGGATATAAGAGCGCTAATGCATAGGGGCACTTGTACCCCAATGTTTATAGCAGCACATTCAACGATAGCCAAATTATGGAAAGAGCCTAAATGTCCATCAACTGATGAATGGATAAAGAAATTGTGGTTTATGTATACAATGGAATACTACTTGGCAATGAGAAAGAATGAAATATGGCCTTTTGCAGCAACGTGGATAGAACTGGAGAGTGTTATGCTAAGTGAAGTAAGTCACACAGAGAAAGACAGATACCATATGTTTTCACTCTTATGTGGATCCTGAGAAACTTAACAGAAGACCATAGGGGAGGGGAAGAGAAAAAAAAAAGAGAGGGAGGGAGGCAAACCATAAGAGACTCTTAAAAACTGAAAATAAACTGAGGGTTGATGGGGGTGGGAGGGAGGGGGTGGGTGGGTGATGGGTATTGAGGAGGGCACCTCTTGGGGATGAGCACTGGGTGTTGTATGGAAACCAATTTGACAATAAATTTCATATTAAAAAGAAAAAGAAAAAGACCTGACATTTTAGGGACTTCTCACACATTATCTCTTTCATGATCAGAACAAGCACATAAAATAGTCACAAACAGTAAAACTTACATACAAATTTGTGGTGGATGTTGTACATTGGCTGTTTAAGATCAATTCTACCCCCTTCTCTGTACCTTCCTGTACTACAGAAGGTGGAAAGGTAAAACTACATTTCCCAAATGTCTTTGCAACCATGGTCTCCATTAAATTTAGGTTTTCACCAATCAGATGAACTTCCATTTATATTCAGAACTGAGTTAAGTGAAGGACAGGCAAAGTGCCAAGAATCAATTTTGCTGGTGTGGATTCTAACAGCGTCTCTCTCTTTGTTAGCAGCTTTGTAATTCAATGGCTCCTTACAAAGTCAGCAGGAGTTTTCCCAATCCAGGACAGGGCTAGTGTCTCAGAGGGCCTGGTAATAATTATTGGAAGCTGAGCCTAGAGCCTGCCCCTACAGTTCATTCACTGATTCTGTAAGCCACCTTTCTATTTAAATAAGTTAAAGGGGTTTTGTTTGCAAATGAACCTTAACCTATTCAGCATCAAAGCCAAATGGACTTGGATGGAATTCTTATTTCTGTTTCTTAAAGGTATGAACTTGGGCAAATGGTCAAGATGATTTTTTACTGTAATTTAGTCATCTATAAAATCTAGATCTAAAAGGGAAGAACATATTTAGGGGAAGAAAATAAGGCTCAGTTTGTTAATTGGCTGATACAAGGGGCTATTTTGTGGTAGATTCAGAATAAGAATCCCCATTGTCAAACACCTAGTCAAATGCTCTTTTCCATTATACCATGTTGCTTTCCAGAAGGAGTAAATATTGCTCAAATTATTCTCTGCTTGTAGGAAGGGATGTGATATTGAAGAGATGGCTTGCTTTGACAAAATACTTGGAATGTCTAAGACTATGAGCTTTCACACAGAAATGACAAATTGTTAGCTATATCCTTATACTCCTGACCTGAGACAGATGGGTTAATGTTTGCGTGTGTTTATTCGTTTTACCATCAACTATGAGGATACAGAGCAATGGATCTCAATTCTGTCTAATATTAGAATCACCTGGGAAGATTTCAAGGATTACTGAAGCCCAAACTCCACCCAGTCCAAATGAACAAGAATTTCTAGAGGGGCACCTACATAAATGTATCCTTAAAAGGTCCTCAGGTAATTTTAAAACAGAGTCATGAACCTTTGGTACCGAGCAACACTCTATTGCCATCTGAGCGAAGGCATATCTGGAAGTAGCTTCTTTACCCTTCTTTCTGAAAACTAAGGCTATTTTTCTAAAAAAAAAGGGGGGGGTATTTATTTATTTGTTTATTTTCAAGTGTAGTCATTTATTTTGAGAGACAGCATGCACACATGGGGGTGCCGGGTAGGGACAGAGGGCGGGGGTGGGGAGAGAATCTCCCAAGAGAGAATCTGACAATGCAGAGCCCGGCATGGGGCTCAATACCACCAACTGTGAGATCATGATCTGAGCTGAAATCAAGAGTTGGACGCTTAACTGACTGAGCCACCTAGGCACCCCTCAAAAAGAAAGGTTTTACATCACAGAGTAGTAAAGACCTTTTTAGAGCATCATATCTCAGCACTCACTCCCAGGGAACCGAATGACTTCCCCATACCATCCTGGTCTCTCAGCCACATGCTGAGAGGAGAAATATATCGCTTTGTGTACCACCTTCAGGCTGTGGGCCTGGATGCCACATTTCCAAAGTACTGATTTACATGCTTCTCAAAACATGTTTGTGTTTTCTCTTTTCCATGTGCTTTTCTCTAATGCAACAGTTCATTGAAACGTGTGCTAATCAGGTAACAGACGTTGAATTCTTAATTTTTGTGTTGCTCACTACTAATCATAATATAGAAGTATCAACAGGTACTTTGAAATGCAGATATCAAGTAAGTACACAAGAACTTTGTACTCAATTAATCAATTTTTCACAAGCACCGAACTTCATTAGACAGGGAATCCTGACACCCCAGAGATATTCACAAAAAGCCCACATCAAATAATGTTACTCAATACCATCCATCATATTAGCCAGTCGTCTTACTCACTCCCACTGTCTTGCACCGTATGGCAAGATTGAGTACCAGACGTCGTGCCATCCAATCTACTTTATGAAAACGCGTTTATGTTTGTAATGAAGAAACGGGTAGCTACTGTCTTTTGAAAAACTCTTGGGGAGATAATACTGTGAAACTGCTATTTGGTGTCAGACAGAGCTTGATTCAACTCCCAGCCCTGTCACTTAGGGACCTCCCAAGCTTCCTCCCTCATAGGTAAATTGTGACAATGAAAAAAAAAAAAACTTCTCAGGATGTTGTGAGGACTTGAGATCATAAACATAAATGGGTTTGAATTCTGCTTGGCATATTGTACGTATTTATAAATGTGCCTATTGTAAAAGATTATTATAGAATATTAGGTGTAAAAGAGGTGGAGGTCTGTAGTAGCAGTCAAAAAGAAGCCAGCAGATTCTCAAATCCGACTCTATAGTGTAACTGAGTTCTGACCATGGGCCCCTCAGCCTGACTAAACTTCCGATGTGTTTCTTCCTGACTCTAGACCCCTGAACTCCCTGCTCTTAGAGCATTTACTTTAGAAAGCTTGAAATTGTGAGTTCATTCTCTATTTCTCTGAAATATTTGCATATCTTCTCCCAGGCTCTTATCAGTTTTACAACCCAGGAAATGCCTTTCTCAAGGACCTGGGAACCATGTCTTTTAAATGTAAACTTTGGAGGAGGGAGCATCCCTATATCCCACTCTCTGTGGGAGCCTAGGAGCCCAACTTCTTAGATCGGTGGCAATTAGCAAACACAGTTGCCTCAGTCGGAGGAAAACAACAAAAAAGTCACCTGCAGACTCAGGAGTACCTAAAGTAACTTAACACCGCCCACTGATCCACCTCTCCTACAGTGGCCTCCAGTGCTTGCCTATGGCGCACCCAGGGCTTCAAACTCCCCCCAACTTTTGTTTCCTCAGTCAGTCTCTCCCCTGTGCTGCAGTAATCTTGAACAAAGTCTTCCTTGCCTGTTTAATTTTAGCTGGTGCAATGTCTGCTTTGACAGTTCGCGCGGAGCCCGGTGACATCTTCCTGGAACTCACAAATTTACACGAAGATTGGGAAGAAAAAAAAGCAGCTTACCTGGACACTTAAGACATTTTTCTATGAAAACCAACATGTGCATGTTATGGAGAATTCAATTTTCATATGTACTTATGAGGTAAAGAAATTTCACTGCATTTCCAAATGAAGACTGATCAATTTGGTCTGGACTTGCAGGTTCCCCTTGTTTTCTGTTCACTCTTCTCCCCTCAGAAAAGTACAGCAGACAATTTTGAAAAGTTCTGTCTCAAGGTATCTCTCAGGATTATAAGTGGTGGAGCCAGGACCCAACAGCTACACTGAACTACGAGTTATTAATATGCATCATTATTTCTATATCTTCAATGAAGGCATTTTTCTTAACAAAACTATTGAGTGTTTTGCATTTTAATGGGCCTCGTTTTAAAAAAAAATACATGCATTGCCATGCTGTTCAGGGATTTAATAATTTTGTTTTTGTTTTCCACTTATAAAGCAGCCAAGTCCTGAATTGCGTACTTTGATTTGAAAGGCATATTTTTAACATCTTTACATTACATCCTCTACTTACAGACTAGCTGTGTTTGAATTTTTAAGAGGATGAAATGTATGCAAAAGTAGACCTTTCAGATGACCCCTGAAATTTCTCATCAGAGTGCTGTTAAATTTTTGTTAGCTATAAACAACTAGGTGAAATTTGGAAGCCAAGAAATTTGTTGTGGCAATGCTTCCTTTACTTACTAAAGAAAACCACTCTTTCCAATAAACACGCAGGATAAATGGTGTCAATGAGGCCTGAAATTGTGATGAGCTTTGAACGTTCCAGTGCTCCTCTCAGGATTAATATCCAGAAAGATTCTGATATTAAATCTGTCGCATCGCAATTCCTGAAGTATTTATGTAACATACAGTCACTGTAAATTGGAGTACTGTTCTGAATAAATATGAAAATGCTTACATTATTTGCATTGTTGTTGTTTTTCATTGTATATATACAATATAGGATAGTGTCCTACTGAATTTCATTGACTCTAAATCCCTATAAACTTGACTTGGAATTTTTATTCCTCCATTTACTAGCTGCATGCTCTGGGGCATATGATTTAACCTCCTCGGGTATTAATTGCCTCATCTCTAAAATGCAGATAAGATCACACATGCCTCATAGCCTTCTTAGGAGAATTAAATGAGATCATGAACGCTAAGTCCTTGTACAGCTTCTGCCACAGTTGTAACTGCTTCGTCACTGCTCCGTGGATGACGGTAGTGGTGGCCGTGGTATAGACTGGTCAAGTTATCATAACTGATGGGTCTTACCTACGTTTGATAACTTTTTAGCTCCACTCCATTTTGAAAAGAAATGCAGGGGCAAGTTTGCCATGAAGTTCACGAAGCTTAACTTTTAGGGATTCTCCCTTTGTATAGGTCTCTTTCTAATTCACACTTATAAATATCCACATTTATAATTTTAGATACTATCCTTAAAAAGGGTCCCACGACTTTTATGGTATTTAGGGCTGGATCCATGGCTGCCTACTTTTTGACTGAGCTTTTAGTGAAACAGAAAACAGTGTAATTTATCCAACAAAAATCTATATATGGATACATTAAGAACTAGATGCATATAAGAGTACGTGGGTGGCTGAGTCGGTTAATCATCCTACTCTTGATTTGGATTCAGGTCATAATCTCATGGTTTGTGGGTTCCAGCCCTATATCAGGCTCCATGCGATCAGGACAGCTCCTGCTTGGGATTCTCTCTCTTCCTTTCTTCCCCTCCCCCACTCTCTCTCTCAAAGTAAATAAATTAATTTAAAAAAAAATTAGGGGCGCGTGGGTGGCTCAGTCAGTTAAGCGTCTGACTTCGGTTCAGGTTATGATCTCACGGTTTGTGAGTTCCAGCCCTGCGTTGGGCCGTGCGCTGACAGCTCATGGAGGCTGCTTTGGATTTCTGTGTCTCCCCCCCTCTTTGCCCCCTCCCCGGCTCGTTTTCTCTCTCTGTCTCTCTCTCTCTCTCTCAAAAATAAATAAATGTTAAAAAAATTAAAGGAAAAAGAATTAGATGCATACAATGAGAATGATTCATAGAAAAGAGGCATTACTCATTGCCAAATGGATTATATCAATCGTGTATAAAGACTTGTACTTGATAACATCTATGTGGCATTTAAACAACTTTATTTCACATTCTCTTTGAGAAATCAGAATGCACAAAATATCAAGTGAGAATAGGCTCTGAGAGTTACCAGACAGTATTTCAAAGGAGGGGAATGAAGATATTTCACACTGTCTGTGGTCCTAGCTGGATCTCTACAATTTCCATTGATGCTGTGAAAATCTATCCCCATCAATTTATAGGCTTGCCTGTATTATTTGAGAAGTTTTAAAGAACACATACACATATACACACATGCACATACACACAGTCTTTACTTTTACAAAAAAATAAGAAAAAATATTATTTCATATTGGATGTTGTTTATGTGATGAAAAGTCCCCTGAAATTTAAGCTGTAGGAATATTAACTCTAGCAAACACACACACCCACACTCACACACACACACACACACACACACACACACACACACTCCCCCATATACTACTATAAAAACAGACAAATTTTTTTCTGTTTGTCTATAAACAGATTTTATATCTGGGAATTCAATTCCCTTTTTTTGCATTTTAGTATTATTCTCATCAACAGCAAATGAAAACTCTTACAAATTGTCTGCCATGGTTTATGTATATTCTTTAAAAATAATAATCTACTTTAAAAACATAAAATAAAGCCTCATGTTTTATTATGTATCTAAGGTGTTAGAATACTTTCCCCTCCATTTCCTTAAAATGACCCATCCCTAAATAGTGCTACCTTTTACATAATTTCATCCATCTGCTAGCAGTGTTCTTATGCCCTTGTTCTCTACTGAAGACAAAAGAAGACAAAAACTACAGGCCCATCAATCAAAAACAACACAGTCAGCACCAAGTCCAATAATGAAAACCATGATTTCATAAATCATCTTCTACAGGTTGGGGTCATCTTTAAAGAAAAAAATCTTATCAGGTGCAGCTGAATATTCTCATGGTCTCTCATTCTTCAGTCTTTAATGAAAACAATAGAATGGCTGACAGAATACAAGTGTGTAACCTTTCTTAACTTGAAAAAAAAAACAAAAAACAAAAAACCGCCCTGACTGTGCCCTTGAAATAAGTTGTAGTCAGATATTTTTCCCTCAAAAGGTCCATCCATTCTTTAACAGTTTGGCAATGAGATAACTTTTTTTTTTTTCCCTCTTCTTACTCTCTTTTCAGATATGTGTGTTTAATTCAATCAAGTGGAGATTAAATTTAAGAACTCCTTTTCAGAAAGCTATTTCCTGGCAATAACTAGCACTAACGGCAGAAGGAGGTTTGACATGGCATTTTTGTTTTAGCTGAATCAACAACTCTTGGGTAAATTCCTTTCTATGACCCCAAGCCCACATCCACATATTAGGAAGTAAAATAAGCAGCTGGTAATCACTAGGTGGATTCGGACTGAGCGGAGATTTATCTCTTTAAAAATATGGACTCTGTATTTGCAAACCTGGTTAAATAGGTCTGAGTAAAATAAAGTTTGATTCGGCATACACAGTACTGTATACTTAATCAAAGTTCTCAAATTGATCTTGCTAAGACATTGCTGCCTGGCATATTCCAAGTTCCTAAATGTGATTCAATAAAATCTATGTTTTTGGACTTGAATTAGCCACATTTACTGGGACATTCACCTTGTTCAAAGATCTAGACCCGGTTTGTACAATATAAAATGCATTTAGTAGTGGGACTGAGACACGGTGCAGGGTATTTCTTCATATGTAGACAGAGAATGGCAGTGTGCCTAAAAATTAATTGTGTGAGTGTAAAAATTAATGAATGGGAAAATGAGGTAGAAACAATGAAGACAGACATGCAAAACTGGTTTCTGAGTATCAGAAGGAGATGCCTTAGGCAACAGATTACATTAAGGTTTTCTCAAGTATATTATATAGAATTCAGAAATTCAATGCAGAAAATTTATTCTCCAGATGTGCTTATGTGGCTGACATAAGAAAACCAGTTGATTTAGCAAGTTTCCATTGTCTTATTTAGTAAGCATTCTGGAAATCTCTATTCAGAAGAGGTTGCTATTTACAGGCATTTTGAATTCTTACCAATTTTCTGCCTGCTACATAATGTAAAAGCAATGAATGGCTACACTGCATTGTTCACACTTTCAACTATATGTGATTATCTGGTCCACTGGTCTACTGTAGTGTATTTCTGAAATGAATTGAAGATAAACCTGTAATAGTCCATTTCACACAGAGACATTTGTCTCAGTTTAAATTCAGGGCCCAAATATCTACTTATTTCCATTCTGTTTTATAAGTACAGTGTTTTCATCATCATAAAACTATATTAGCTTCCTGATTATACCTGGAATTCTGCAAGTTCTGTGAGAGAGCTACCAATCTCATTCCCAGTTCTTTAGTATCCCCACTCGAAAATGAGTAACACAGTTACTGAAGAAAAGGGCTGAAGATTCAGAAAGGATTTATGGAGAGTTTCCCTCTAGATAATGCATGATTTCCAGCTTTGTATAAATAAATGTATTTATTTGTATTACCAAGGTATTCATATTAACCTTGTTCTGCTCACATGAGCACAATATATTATATTTGAGTAAGAAATCAAAATATGATTGATGGCTAAACAAATTCAAGTTTATAATTATTCAACAAATTAGAGAGAGAGAGAGTTACTAATACGTTCAGTAACTGTATTTTAATAACTTCAGCTAATCAAATTTCTTGTCATTAGAGTGTTCTTAAGGTAATCTCGTTTCTAAAATAAAAGTTATAAAAGGATAAATGCATGATATCAACTAGGTAAATTTTAAAATAAGAAAAATTATCATATATTGCTTGGGGAATACCTATTTATTTAGAAAAATCATAAAACCACACATACATGGAAAGACATTCCTGGGTAGAAAGAGAATGTTCTTTCCATAATGTTTTATTTCTTTCATAAAAAATTAAGCAAATAGAAGCAAGGATAGTAAAATGTTAATATCTGTTAAGTCCAGGTAGTGAGTACATAAGCATTTCATTTTTCCCTATATTGGAAATCTTTCATAATCAAAAAAGGAAAAATTAAAAATATCCTTTAGCTTAAACACAAATGAGTAGTAAAATTGATAGAAGATAATGGATAATGTAGAGGCATTCTATACAAGTTTTGCACAAAAGCGAATTTATTGCTGTTATTTTCTCCAATTCTTGGTAAAACAAATTTATAATCCCTCCTATAACGAATTTCAAATTTGTAAGCAATAAAAGTTTCTTTGAGAACACAAAATTAGGGTACAAAAAGAGATTGCTTTTCTATATGTATAGGAATGACTTCATATAAATTAAACCTACTGACTGTGTCGTACTATTCTTGATTTAGCCTTAAAATCAGTTATACTTTTGAGGAATCTACATTGTTTTTCTGTTTTCATACAAAGGAGGATGGCTCTAACGTTAATTTCTAAGTTCACAGTGTAACATTTTCCTCCCATGACCACTGGTTTTTGGTTTTGTTCTTTTTGAACATGAAATATTTTTTAAAGAATTTTTCTGAATATCATTTGAAATACATCAGTTTTAGAAGAAAATACTGGCCCACATAACGTTGCTTTCTTTGTTAACTCTCATCAACGTGAAAGTAGTAGAAACTAGTATAATAGCCCAAGGTAATTTTAGTTTCCTCAGTACAATTCAATAGATAAAACATATATCAACTTTATAAAGCAAAAGTCTGCAAAATATATACAATATTCAATGGATACAATTTGCAAAAATATTCAGAGTTATGAATATAGTAGCTTAAGATGATATAAAGACCTTCAAGAGAACTACCGAATATCTGCAATATCCTAGAAAGTAATCATAATCCTAGAAGGTGTGCTTCTTTTGTTTTTCTATAATTCTCTGTAAAGGCAAAAAAGCCAACATGATATCCTAAGCCTTTCATATTTGTTCGCAAGTATTTATTAATAACATTTTAAAAACATACCCTAACAGGGGCACCTGGGTGGCTCAGTCGGTTAAGCATCCTACTCTTGATTTAGGCTCAGGTCATGATGTCAGAGTTTGTGAGCTGGAGCCCTGTGTCAGGCTCTGTGCTGACAATGTGGAGCCTGCTTGAGATTCTCTTTCTCTGCCCCTTGCTTGCTTTCTCTCTCTCTCTCTCTCAAAAATACATAAACATTTTTTAAAAATAAATAAATAATAAATTAAAATAAATAAAAACATACCTTAACATATGTTCCAAACTGGAAAAATTCTAAAAAGAAGGTATTTATGAACGTGGAGTAGGAAGACATTCCAACATGGCTTAACATATTTCCATATATGCTTTGTCAGCAATTCAGTACTTTAATTAACAGATCCCGTTATTGTCAGAGGCTATTTGATACTTTATTTGACTGCATACCTCAAGGTGACAAGATACCACCCTCCTAAAACTATTTATTCTCAACATACACATACACACACTGTGTGCATGTGCCTGCCATTTTATCTACTCAGGACACAGTCTTTTTTTTTTTTTAATGTTTATTTAGTTTGAAAGAGAGAAAGAGAGGGGGAGGGTGGGAGAGAGAACACGTGGGTAGGGGCAGAGAGAGAGAGAGAGAGAGAGAGAGAGAGAGAGAGAATCTCAATCAGGCCCTGCGCTGTCAGGGCAGAGCCTGACGTGGGGCTGGATCCCACAAACCATGAGATCATGACCTAAGCCAAAATCAAGAGTCAAAATAAATGCAGCCACCCAGATGCCGCATACTCAGGACATGTTCTAATTCACCTTCCTTATTAAAGCCTTTGGCAGCTATCTGCTTACTTAAGGATCTCTATTCCCTTAAATTCAAAACACATCCGTGGTCAGCGTCCCATGGTTTAGAACTAAGTTCAATGTTATTTTCTGTAACAGGGGTTTGCAAACTAGTACCACAGTCCAAATCCAGCCATGCCATTTGTTTAGTATTGTCTATGGTGTCTTTCCTTCTACAGTGGCAGGACTGAGTAGCTGGCAATGAAGCCTTTTATAACCAGGAAAGCCTAAAACATTTGCCATCCGGCCTTTACTGAAAGTTTGCTAACTCCTGGCAAACTATGTTTAATATAGAATAGAACACAAAAAATATTTAACTGTATTTTTCCAACATTCTTTAATTTCAGTAAGTGTATTTGTCTAACAAAAATGTAATATACTTGAGATTAAGAAAATTTTTTAAAACTTGTATTTTGAGTGTGACCTCAAAGTACCTCATGCAGCCCAGGGGACATATTGGACACTTGATACCTAATTGATTTATTAAATCATTGTAGAGCAAGAAATCCACTTATGGCATAAACCACATTTCCTCTAAGCTTGATCCCTTTATCTAGTGAGATCACCAGAGTACTACATAACTGGGCTGCGTAACTGTAGGATTAAAGATAGCTTTGAGGACCTTTGACAATAATTATGCTTTTAGCTTTTCCAATGAAACAGGCATCCTTGGAAGTCTCTGTAATTTAAAATAATAATAATAATAATAATAATAATAATAATAATAATAGGCAACAAGGACAACATCCACTATGTTCTTCAAAGCTTCTTTTAAACGCTCATGTTGAAATACTTCCCAGATTTCAACATTAAAGAAAAGTATGTGTTTCCTAATGAACTGCTATGCTTCCCTTTATTAAACAATGACTGCTACCCAATCCACTGTCCTTCCCTTTTAAAATTGGCCTTCTGCAAACCCAGAGCTAATATTAAAGCTCAATTTAGTAGCTACTTTTACATTTTCCTTCCTGTCATGCTCTCCACACTTTTGCACTCCACTCTTCTGATACATAATTCCTGTTTTTATTCTTTTTAATATTTTATACTTAAAAAATTAGGTACAATAAAATCATATTGGAAGTAGACATGACAAAAAAGTATGAATGAATGCATGAATAATTAAATGAATAAAGGAGTGGATAAATACATTCCAGATTATGGCATTCATTATTCCCAATGAGATAAACTGGCAAATTCTATCCAATCCTAATTTCCTATGTCATCAAAACAAAGTCACAATAGAATAATACCTTTAAAAATTTCAGTAGTAAAATTTAGAAACAATAGCTGATTTCTGACTCTAAGTTAGGAAAAATCTTCTCCCAAATAAAAACTAGATTTAAGTATTAATCTAATCTTATATTATCTAATCTGTCTAAAATGTTTCCTTATATATTAAATATTAATTAATATTATGGAGATAGACCCCTGTATGTACAAGACTGGGGCTGTTAAGCAGACATTAAATGGTACACTTTGAGGTATTCAAAATTTACGTTAGTTTACTTACATCAAGGGTGAGAAGTTAGTCACCTCAAAGCAGATAATTGGTTCATGAAGAAACACCTGAAGGTTGTAAATTTAGGAGGAATATGAATTTATTTGAATGAAAGTTTTGACTCGCCATACTCTAAAATCCTTGTTCTATGGTGTTGTTGAGTTGGTGGGAGGCCCAGGGGAAGAAGAGCAAGAGAATTCAAGGAGAGGTCAATCCATTTTTACAAAGAATTTTAAAACATTTAAGGTAAGAGGGACCAGAACCCTAACCCATTATTTGAAATCAGGGCAAGTGTCTTTACTAGAAGAAAGTAAAGAACCCAGTGGTCCCAACAGAGGCCTAGAGGCAATCAGGGCAAAAAGATCTCTGAAGTAAAACTACTTGAAATAAAGGAAATTTTGCCTGGAGACCCAGACATAACAAAAACTTTTGTCAGAGTTCATGAGGAAATGCCTGTTTCTAGGCATAGTCTGTGTTTGAGGCTGGGAACCTCAGTGGACCCAGCCACTTGGGAGTAACATTGTGCTTTGAGAAAGCTGAGTGAGCATTTGAACTCCATGAACTTAGATGGGTTACTTCTGCTGCCAGTGCTTTGATATCCTATTTGGAAAGAAGGTGATCACAATAGTGTATTCCCCTTGGGGTTCTGTAAGGATTAAATAAGTTCATATATGTAAACCCTTTAAAAAAATCAGTTAGCTAATAACTCCTACATGAGTGAATGTGTATTATTGTAGCCAATCAGTACAACTGATTGGCTGAATTCACCATTAATTGGGTTACATATGTAATTGGTGACAGAAAAATGGGCAAAAGCTTTGCGATGATCAAACTGACCATCAACGAGGAGTCAGAAGGACACTTTTTATAATCTCAGGCTTGTTTCTAATTAGCAGTATGTCCTTGAGTAAACCACTTACAGCTCTGAGACTTAATTTCCATATCTGAAAGATAAAAAATGAGTTAGTCTAGAGAATCCCAAAGGTCCTTTTGGCCCTAAGATTTTATTAGTCTATGAATCCTCTTCAGACCTTCACTAGGCATTATGAAAGAAACAGACAAAACACAGGCTAGTTTGCTTCCCTACCAAAGGTTCCAATCCTGCTATGACTAAAGAGCCTTTTAATCCACATTTGCACGACACAATAACATTATCAATTATATAAACTTTGCTAAGAATTTTTCTAATTTTGCAGACTGAAGTGGCTTTAGGCCATTGCAAAACCTTGCATAAACCAAGATGGCCGGGATTCAAAGGTTCGGAGCTTCTCTTTTTGAGTGAACAGTGGCAGTCTATTAAAACAGAATCTACACTTTCACATTTTACTGACAAGGGATTACACTAAATAAAACTTTTTTGACTGACACATATTTCCTATTACTCAGATTGTCCTTTGCTGCCAAAGCAGCAACCCAAATAGGTTCACGACAAAAAAGTGAGGAGGCCTTGTCCTCTCCTGACTATTAGCGATGATGAGAGGGAGCAACGTGTCTCCCAGCAGTCAGAGGTTATAGGGGTGTTTGTGACTTCACCTCTCTATGTCCTTTCTTCATCCTTAATACTATTATTTATTTTAGCATCTTTCCCCTTTAACTTCTTAAACTGATAAATACTAGGTAGTAAAATGCAGACTTCCCTGAATTTGTATTAAATGTGTATATAATGACTTTTCTCTCTCTCTCTCTCTCTCCCATTTAATTTGGAATTTATAATTGTCCTGAAATTCCTTAGGCCTTCTTTTCTGTTAATAAAAGAAATCAGTAATCTGAACATGAACTAAATACATTTAATTTTTTTTTTTCATTACTGTGTGTGGGAGATAATATCAGGTCAGAAATTGCCAGGTATCGTGTGCTCCAGTGCTAGTCTTGCAATTGTCCTTCAGGTCACCTTGCAGTCCGGAAGCCACATGAAAACCTATGAGGCAAAGTCGTCTCCCTGGGACCACAAGCTTATTTTAATGCTCATTGCCCTAAGAATTCATCTATCAGGTATCTGATTATTTAGACAGTCTTTTTTAATGGCAGAATTTTTAGGTCCTGTGAATTGGCCTGATGAGTTCTTAACTCTGGACCTGTACTGTTTAGAACTAATAAAATCCACAACAGAAGCACCTCTGAACCCTAAATGGGGCATTTGCCTCACAGTAATTGAACCATATGATGTCTTGTACTTAGGTATCCTATGTCTTGATTCAAAACCAGTTTTAAAAGGGCCTGTTTCCATGACATCAGGAAACCCTTGTCTTCCAGGATAGAGGAGAATGAAATGCTTCATGATTAATGACACTATCTAAATACTGGCACAAGCTGGCGAGCTCGTGCAAAGGAGGCGTGTTTCACTGCATTCTGCCCAACACAACAGCTCATTAAGCAATATTTTCCCCATTAATGTTTAGTATTAAACACTGAATGAAAGACTAAATATCATATGGAAAAACAAATTGAAAACAGCACAGTAGGGTTTAGGGTACTTGGCCAACAGCATCCCCTTCATTTGGAAGACAGCTTGCATACCTATTCCAAAGATTAATGAGCAATCAGTTCTAAATTAAACCAAGACCTGTATTTAAATCTTTTTTTTTCCTCAGTGGAAAGCATGACTATGCATTTCACTAACCGAGATAAAATAACAGTATTAGCCTTTCCATGTGTTGTGTAATGTGGTTAGAAACATGAAAGATTGTTTCGGAAACATTTCCTTCACATTTTTTCATCATTTATTTTCCTGCACAATTTGAAAGGAAATGGGCCATGATGAGGTCAGTAGTTTCTGCTACATGATGTAGAATCTTGCTCTCTGTCAGTCACTCAAAACACAGTCACTTCTTTGAAGATGGAATAAGAAAACTGCTTTTATGAACATCATAGATCCTATCACAGGCAGCTAACGTAGAATTTCAATTTTATAAAAACTGTCAAAAGAAACTACCTGTCAGTAGGAGCACTGATATTGTTATCATGAGTGAAAACAGGGAAGAGCCCGCTATATCACTCAGGCCTCTGGACACTTGTGGTATGCCATTGTGAGACATTTGTATTAACAGAGAGGCTTGGTTTAAGCCACAGTGTGACTGAATCCTCAAAATGCAAAACTGGTCCAAAAAGAATTACCTTAATTGGTGGGACTTGCTCTAGAAAAATTTGATATAGGAAACAATTCATAAAAACCACTCATTATTCAGGGATTTTTTTTTTAATACAGGTCTAAGTTTGTGACTGTGTGAAAGGGCTTGAATGGACATATGTGAGCACACATACATTCAGCATTTTTAATACATTATTTTGTTTGTGTGTATAAATATATATACACACGTTTCTGGGGATGATCCAATAGCTAGCATTAGATTTTGAAAGAAAAATTTGATACCAAACTTTTAAGAATTATTGCATAAGACAGTGTCTCCTATACCTTATCTGTACTTCAAAAATTACCTAGGGAATGTTTTTAAATGTCAATAACAGAAACCTTTCTGAAGATGAATAAAATCAAAATATCAAGGAATAGGATCACAGCATGGAATTTCTTCTAACGCCTCAAACCTTAAAATAACACATAAGCAGAACAGACAATATATGCTATTAACATGGAAAATGGGAGCCTGATATAAATTTGAGTGACCAGAGAAGATCTTCTGGAAGAGATCTGACTAAGACATTAGCTGAGGATTGGGTAGCTTTTAGAATTAAGGAAAGAGATTAAGTAACTTCAATATGGATTAAGAAGGGTAATTTCACAGTTATTTAGAAATATAGCCTCTTATGACATAAGTATATCTGCAGGAGGTTGAATCATGTCTCCAAAAAGGTATGTTCACATCCAAATCTCTGGAATTGTGAGTGTGATTTCATTTGGGAAAAGGATCCCTGTAAATGAAATTAAGGATCTAGGCATGAGATCATCCTGGATTCTTCAGTTGGGACCTATATCCAGTGACAGGTGTCCTTAGAATGGACTCGCAGAGAGGAGAGACATATAGAAATAAGAAGAGGAAGCAATGTGACCATGAAGGTAGAGACTAGAGTAAGGCAGGCACAAGCCACAGAACATGTGCCTTCCCATAGAAACTGAAGATCCAAGGAATAAGATCTCTCCTAAAACTTCTAGAGTGCAGTAACTCCAGCACCTTGATTTCTAACTTCTGGCCTCTAAAAATAGGGAGGAGAAATTTCTGGTTTTCAAGTAACCAAGTCTGTGGTAATTTGTTACAGCAGCTACAAGAAACTCCTAAAACATCTTATTCTTATTTTAACTATGAGGACAGTAATAACCTCATTTAGTTTCTGGATAGAAATTATAATCTTGGGAGAGAGTGTGCTGTGTTCCTCTTACTTGTAGAGTGTTTCTTCAAAATAACCTAAAAGCAAGGATGATTTTAGGTGAAGTCATAGCAACGTGTCCAGGGAAAAACCATCAGCATTCTTGAAAGTTAACTCACTCTCTCATATGCCTTTCCTGCACCATTGCCTTTCTGTGAAATGTCCATCATCATCGTCCCCAGTGCCATCATTGTCATTACTTACAATTACATAGCACGTGCTCTATGCAAGATTTTATAGATGAGGATCTGAAAAACAGAGCTGAGTAACTGCCCAAAAGTGAAGTAAAGAAAAAGAATTGACATGAGAAAAAGAAACTGCCAAGTGGTAACACTGTGGCAGATAATGACAATAATTCATTTGCTCAAGTAACAGATGACATGTGCCTTCGAAGAGCACAGTTCCTTCCCCCAGTAAGTTCAGATGAACTTAACTTGTATCTAAGAATAATATGGTAAGCACAGTGACTGGAGAGAAGGATGCACATGCCCAGCAGTCCACAAGAGTGTGGGGGAGTTGGATTCAGGAAAAGAGGCAAAGTCAGGAGTGAGAAGAGATTAAGTTAATGATGCTTTTTATTATCATCATCATTATCACCATGCACATGATTGGATCAAGTGATGGCACCTGTAGACTCACTCTCATCACCTGGCTTTCTCTGCTGGCACAGAAGTAAAAAAAAAACAAAAACATGTATCATGGTGGGGTGGGGGGACATCTTAGAAATGGTTCTTAGAAGTTTCAACTTTTGAAAGATACTTAAATAGAAAATGATTTACCTAGAAGAACAATCAAAAAGTTTTGAATTGGGTTATATACTTGAGGTTCAGTGTACAACAATGGAACCTCCATTGCTGATAATCCATGCTGATAATCAAGGTCAGTATAGCCCATTATGAAGTGATGCTAAATAATGATTAATGTGCTTAATCATTCAGAACTCAGGTGGAGAACTGAGGGGAAAAACTACATAGGTAGTGGGAAGGGTTTTAATGAGTTCATGGATTTGCTGAGATAAACTCCGAATCTTTTATTACAATCTAATTGTAATAATTATTCTGTTAAAATCAAAAAAATTGCAAGTAATAAAAATACTTTGAAAGCATCTTATGTATGATAAATCTTCATAGTTTTATAATCATAAATGGCTATTAATTTCCTTTGGAATATGCATCCCATTTGTAACAGAAGTATCGGATTGTTTTTTCTTAAGACTTTTCCCTTTGTGCCGATCTTTATTCTGCCATGGAAGCCTGGCATTTTAATTTGGGAATCTTGTATGGCTTGAGCTTTTATATATAATTCCAGAACAAATAAGCAGCACCCTTTCTGTTCAAGAATATCTAAAGAGGGTACAGGCAAATCTGACAAATTTCAAGACCAGTTAAAAACTGTCTTCTTTTCAGCAAAAGGGGAGTGTTAATGGTAACATAATTTGGATTTGCAAAATGACTTGGAGAAATCTGGAAATGCAAAGCTATCAAAAGGGCAATCCAAAAGGAGAGGAACAGAAGTGAGAATGTTTGATTATCCCACCCTATCCTTCCAAATGTTAACTCAGACTGTTGAGAAATGCAAAAAGGGCTAAAGTGGTTACGTGAGCTTTCCGGTAAAGCCAATAGAAGCCCACATGTGGCTGTTTATCGTGATATAAACTGAGCAATAAAAAAAGTAGAGAATATTCATTCTTAAAATAGAGAATATGATTTTTAACACAAAATATGTAGATACCCCCAGTATACTGAAAAAATTCCATCTTTTGCTCCTGTTTTAGCATAGCTGGCAATCTCTACTAAAAATCTGAAGTGTGTGTGTGTGTGTGTGTGTGCTTGTGGGTGTGTGCGTATACACACATGTAGATGCACGTGCCCTTGTATGCCTCAGGAGAAAAATCCCAGAATTGCACGTTAGTGTCCCAATGACTCCGTGTTTCTAACCTCAGCCCTATCTCCTTAGTGTTGCCAGTCAGTGCCTGCTAGTTCTCTCTTTCCCTCTCATTCTCCTTTACAGCAGCATTTTATATCTCCCTTGCTCTCTGTAACCCCTCATCTATGCCAATCTCCTGTCTTCTCTAAAACGGCCATTCCTATTCTTGGAAATGGACACCATCAGTAGGCAAATCCCCTAATTTGCCACCTCTTTACAATCCTCCTGTATTGCTCACTTCTCTTTTCTGCTTCGGTGTGTTGAAAGTTAACACTGGTCTGTCTGCTTTCACAACCCAGTCCCTCACTCCACCCAATTTAACTGTTGGAGGTTAGCTCCTAAAAGGTACTTAAATCCCTCCATTTATTTACACCTCCACTGCACAGCTCTTCCCTTTCAAAGCTCTTATGTTCACTACTTAATTGAGTATCGGTCTGATTCCCCCAGTAGAAGGGGCTATGACAGTATTATTCCTTATTATTCCTAGGACTGAGCACCAGGCTTGGACATAATTGGTGCTCAATAAAAATAAATAATAGCCGCAAGCGGAAAGCCGCCTCTCAATTCCTATCAAGAAGGGCAGAAAGCTTCCACTAACTGGAGCTTCCCTATTGTAAGTGCCTTAGAGAAGAGATAATGCTATTTATTTTAATTATGAACTGAACAAGCACAAAGAAAGAACACCTGAGGTCTGAGTTACAAATGTTATGTAAAGTGACTGTGATCCTGTGGTGCTAATAAAAGATAAAAATAAGAGTCCTGTGTCTTGCACAAATATTTTGATTAACAATTTTGTCAGAATGAAGATTCCCCAGAAGAGGAATATCTGTATGGCTCAAAGTTCAGAAATGTTGCCAAGCTAGACTGCCTAAAAATCGCGATAGTCTTAAATTCCGTGTATTTTTTAAATGTATGCAATGCTTTGAAATCTCTCTCCCTCTCTCTCCTCCTTCCTCTCCTGAATCACTAATATTCTTTATTTTGGCATAATTTGTCCTCTTATTTTATGAGTATTTTGAAAGAGATCAGTTCTCATCGCATTGGGAGTTAACATCCAAGATGCTTTTGATACTCTGGTTTTTCTCTGAATGTCGGAAACCTAATATCTGGAACAAATACCTGAAATGAATATTTGAAACAACAATGTCAAATTTCACATGAATGGAAGCTCAAAACACACTTAACACATCCCCAGCAAGAGTATCTCAAAGTCGCATATTTTTTAAAAGTTAGAATAATTTTTTGAACAAAATCTGTGTGAATAAGGGAACTTGTCTGTCTTTTGGATTACTTATAAATGATAAACTTACATGATTGCTTTTGGTGCAAGCAAAGGTGCATCAAAGGACTGTGAGCCATTCCCTGCTTGCCTGAGCTACATTTGAGCAGGCAGGCCTTGCAGTGGCTCTGGAATTTGACTATGAATGTTCCTGGGATTTCCTCAGTCCTTGGCCGGCTTTGTTTTGGGACGCTAAAACAAGGAGCACTAATCCTCTACAGGAGCTTTTCAGAAAACATCATCACTCTCACTGGACACTCCTTGGGGAAAATATCTGACTATGTAAGACGTATGTTGTTAGTTTTGTCCATTTTTCCGTGTGTAATCATTCCCAAATTACCGTAAGTGTCAGGGTGGAACACAGCCGGCCGCCTTGTTTTATTCAAGCTACTAAAAAGAGAATTCCAGACTGGCAAATATTGTCCTGTCATTTCTTTTAATTAAAGATAGAATTCTCTCTCTGAACTCATCGTTTAGTATGTTAGATATAAATCTTTCCCACTACTTTGACCTACAGATGATTGGTTTCTCTTTCTCTGCACTCATCTCTGCCCCCTCTCTTTCAATTTATGTAAAATAGGCGGCCGTATTAAGGAACTTGTGGGGACATGGTGCTGATACTCCACAGTAGAAAGTCCAGGGTTCTGGACTTCTTATTTCATAGACTCAGTTCCCTTTGGACTGATGAGGTTCCATATGGTAAAACCTACATAAGGAAACCTGCTTGCCCTATTACCTTTTTAAACATACCTTGACATGATGGCCCAAAATGTATAAGAAAGTTGAAGATATGGGGCACCTGGGTGGCTCAGTTGGTTAAGTGTCTGACTTTGGCTCAGGTCATGATCTCGCAGTTCATGAGTTTGAGCCCTGTGTCGAGCTCTGTGCTGACAGCTCAGAGCCTGAAGCCTGCTTTGGATTCTGTGTCTCCCTCTCTTTCTGCCCCTCCCTCACTCACACTTTGTCTCTCTCTCATAAATAAACATTAAAAAAATTTATTTTAATAAAGAAAAGTTGAAGATAAAAGAAAGTAGACAAGAATGGATCATTTATTAGAGATAACTTATCAAATGCAGTAATGATGCATACACGTATCAATTGTTCAAAGATACCCATATGCGTCCCTAAATAAATGCTAAAAAGAATCAAGTTACAGTAGCTCCATTGGTGAGTTATTATGAGGTAGTCTCTAAGGTAAGAGGGCTGAAGATGTGATTGCAGGAAAAAACCCTAAATGACAGCAATAATAACTAATATGTTGTTAAAGTAAATGGTGACAACCCTGAAGGAACAGCTTTTTTTTTTCCTTCCAGCAATTTCACCTTCTCTCAATGACTAGAATTAGAACTATAAAAACAGAAATGGCAGAGGAAGAGGCAGTCCAGTGCCTTTGGAGCTAGCTTTATAATTTTTGAAAGATCCACCCCTGCTTTGTTATCTTGTGCAGTGAAAACTCTCAGCAGTTCCCTTCACAGGGGAATCTTCCATTTCCGACCCAGCATTCCTCCCCAGCCATACAAGGTCACTCAATTATCCTCTCTTCAGATGCCAG
Source organism: Acinonyx jubatus (assembly GCF_027475565.1). Lineage (NCBI taxonomy): Eukaryota > Metazoa > Chordata > Mammalia > Carnivora > Felidae > Acinonyx > Acinonyx jubatus. Next base: position 41,204,200 of record NC_069380.1, read on the forward strand.
CCCCACAGAAGGAAACTACTCTACTGAGGAAGCTCCTAGTGATAGTGCAATTGTACACACAGAAACAAAGTACTGGCATCTTGCTAAAATGTGTTTTCCCAAGCAAGTGAAGTGTAATTTTCAGCTGTACAGTATCAACTACAAAACTACACACAAAAACGTGAGTACCTAGTCAAAAGGAAACAACCTTTCTTCATTCTAAGCCAGCCATACCTTTTGTATTACCTTGTAAAGTATCATTTATTTAAGTCAGAGTAACCTATCCATAGACAGGGAAAATCCATTTAGAAAAGTATTACATTAGCACAGCAACCGCTAGCAAAATTCTCCTAAGAGGATGGCAGGAAGAGTATAACAATGGCCTCCTTTTTTTCCTTTTAAACAGTAAAACTGCACTGATTTACAGTTTAGAAGAGCTGTAAAACTCTTGCTGCGAATTAAAAATATTTTTTTCTTGAATTTATCCTAAGTGATGTATCATTGCACTACTCACTTAGATAAGTTTGTAAGGTAGGAGTTTTAAAAATGTCCTCCCATTACTCAGTGGATTTTCAAAGCAGTGGCAAATTCACCTAGAAAACCACTGTTCAACTTTGAGTGGCACCCTTCTTGCTCTTCGCTAGCGGACTTATGGGGATTGATGGCTTCCACAGTTAAATAGAATATCTACTTTAATCTCCTCTAACTGCTGTTGACCTATCTCTGCCATTGCCTCCCAAGTATATAATAAATCAAGAGCATTTTACATGAAAAATGAAGTAATTACTCAGTGAATCCAATGGCTAATTGCACATAGAGGCCTCTGGGAAATATGGGACAAATCAGTGTCAGATTTCAAAAGGCAGAAAGGAAGTTGAAGTTAATAACTCTCAAATACTGACAGGTTGAAAAGGACTTGCAATGCACCATTTCTTCAGACACAGAATCCCCACTTAAGGGAATTGGAAAATTCTAGCTATACACCCAGTCTTTACGCCAATAATAGTACTGACAGCTGAGAAAATAGAACCTATCGCACTAAAGTGAACTATTTCGGAGAAAAAGTAACTACCTTTTATTACCATTTGTATGAAGTTTTCTGAGCAACAAAAAGGTTTGTATCTCTTTCTTTTTGTTTGCACGTCGGTAGAGTCAAATTTGTTCCTAAAACTAACAACTACACTGTTGGTTGAGATGTAATGAAATCTGATTGTCTCTCGAATACTCAATAAAATTGTATTGGAACTGAATATTATGCAATCTCTTTTTATTATAAGAAGTTTTTTTAAAAAAATTTTTCTCTCTGCAAAAGTATCTGATAGATCAAACCGATTCATTTGCATTTTCTTCTTATATCTGTCTTATAGAGTAGGTAGTATGTATCTGTGTCATAAAAATATGATATATACCACCATTACAGGACAAAGATATAAAGGAAAAGGCTCCTCATACAGATCAATACCACATAAGCACAAGATAGTGCTGCATACTACAAAGAACTTACATTACCATACTATGGGCAGGGGGAGGAGGAAAAGGACTCTACTTGTTTCAGAAAAAAAAAAATTCTCTTTTGCAGGAATTCAACGATCCAAACAAAACTTTTATGATGAGAGTCATAAATATACACACAATGCATTCACAAAGTATACCCTGAACACACACACACACACACACACACTTATCTCCCTACAAATGTAATTAAGTTATACTGATAATTTGTTATTGTCAATCACTATTAGCGGAATTGAATAAGCAATAACTTCTCTGCTTACAATTTCAAATTCAAGTACAGGTTTTAACTTTAAATTCTTTTTAAGCTTCTCCCACTTCCTCCTGATATGGCCCAGGGTTTTGAAGGTCTTTTGTCTATGGAAAGAAATTATTAATACTGTCAGAGCATGAGAAGATATGTGTTTGTGACAAGGATTCCCAATGGCCTACCTTTCAGACTTCATTACTTTTAGACAGTGTGTGGCTTATCTCCTGAAACCACCTCAAATGAGATGAAAACTTAATGCTGACTTAGTAACATTTTACTTCTCTCTTACCACAGGGCTTTGAGTATTGGATATCTATTAATTGAGGTAGATTGGTTCCATAGTCATATCTCTATTTGGGGGATTCTTATCTTTGTGCCATCTATTAAGTGTCTTTGTGGTATCTTTTTTTTTAAAGTAAACTGTCACATTAACAAGAAAAAGAAAAAAAGTCTTTATTTTTCCTCAATCTAGTATCCCATACATGCTAAAATAAATGCTATTTAGAAATTAGCAGAATCCTCCAAATACAATTGGTACTTCCATATGCCTGCTGATGAATGAAACCATAAAATTCTGGTTAATATCACCAACACAGTTTTCCCTCTCTTCTTACCAGCAAATAAACTGATAGTGAGCAAATCAGAGATTTTATGCAATTATAGCACAACTAAATCCTTTGCTGATGTTGGTTGCATTATCATTATCATTCTGAGAACTCACTCTGGGGAGAACACTGCCTTCTGAAATACTTTACTACTCTCTTTCTCTTTTGAAGTGTTTATCTACCTTTAAGTGCAACTCACTGACTTCTACCAATATTTTCTCCTATTTCTTCAGGCCTGGCTGTTAGATGCTTGATGTTAAAAACTCTGTGGTTTTTAATCCTCCATTGTTTTCCCCATGCTTATTATCGTGATAGTACTGGAGTGCTTTAAGAAAAAGGACTTTAAAAATAACTTTAAATGATAAAGTGTTGGAGGTAAAAACAAAATCCCTGTTTTGTTTTTGAAAGCTTTTTTTTTTTTTTTTTTTTTGTCTTTGCTTTCTTTGTTCCCTGTCTTTGATCCCTTTTGTCCCCTGCTTTCTTGGTAATATTGGTTCTATCAGGCTCAGGTGGTGATAAGAACTCTGGCCTAAAGAACAAAAGACAAATGAGAACTTGCTGATAACAGATAGCTCCCCTTTTGCATTTATTTTCAGACTGGGAGGATGCTGCCCTCTTATACCTATCAAGTACAAGAAAACAACAGTCTTTATCCCCCTTTAATCTCAGTGTATTGCTCTGATGTACTCATTAAAAGTTATATATGGGGAACTGATTAACAATCATTGTTTTCAACCTGGCGGTGGAAAGCACTGTTACCAACAAGACATAAGGTTAAAATAAAAGGATTGTATATTATGAACATCTCAAGAAGCAATCTTCTTGTTATGGTTTGAGTCTTTTTCCTTCACTTGAAATTCTTTACTCCAAGAATGTGTAGTAAAAGACGAAAAGCCTCCTCTAAATTTTAGCGGCTCTTCTAAGAAATATAGATCGTGTTTTGAGATTCATTTGGGTTGGTGGTCCACTCCTTACACCTGTAAAATATAAGAAGGCTCCTGGACAAACGAAGAAGGAGAACAAATTTTCATTTGAGGTTTTAAATAGTATTCATTTAAAAATGATGTTTAGAGGTGTCTGGGCAGCTCAGTGGGTTGAGCTGCTGATTTCGCCTCAGGTCATGAGCTCATGGTTTGTGAGTTCAAGCCTGGATTTGGGCTCTGTGCTGACAGTGTGGAGCCTGGAGCCTGCTTCAGATTCTGTGTCTCCTTCTCCTTCTGCCCCTCCCCAGCTCGCTCTGGGGTCTCTCAAAAAAAATGAATAAACGTTAAAAAAATTTTAAATGCTGTTTATACATTCTAATTAGTGAAGCATTAAAACAACATGTCTGTGGAATTTTAAGTTAGATTTCCATCATGTAATTATAAATTAATAATAACAAAAAAGGAACTTAGAGACTTAGGCTACAGACTCCCATTAACTTAAATTATCTGGGTTACAATTTCTTTCTCTGTAAAATGAGGAGAATGTCTATACATCTCTAATTGCTCTGTTTTATCCAACCTAAGGTATTTTATTTGTGTTTACTTCATAAGTTGGAGATCTCTATGGTTAAACATGTCCTATATGTCAGCATATCAGTTGTCCAAATAAGGATTAGAAAAGCTTCACAATTAGACTCATGAGTTTTAACATTTAGACACTGAAAATGAGTCGTAAATGAAGACACAAATTTAAATGTTTTTCAACATTCTTAGCAGTTAATTGTAATGTTCTTTTCTGTTCCAAATATATAAATATTTGATTCATTTCATCTTTGATTGATCACCCCCATATCATAGTAGCCATTCACCATGGCTTTCACTTTTCTTTCTACCTGTTATTAGTGTTTGGCTATCAAAGCTTTTTTTAAGAGTGTAATACACTGTGACAGCATGAGAACTAATTTTAGTTTTTAGAAAATGGTTTAACTACAGATAAGATGTAGTAGCTTAAAGATATGCATACCTCAAAGTGTCTATGGAAAAGTTAAAAGGTTACCATGGTCTTAGTGACACATCTTCACACAGGCTGAGGAGGCCACTTGTACCCTCATGCACCCAACACCCTGGCAGTTTTGTGCTGCTGGCATTCGAGGATTCTGGACTGATGTTATTTCTGGCAGAGAGGCATAAAACCGGAGCCTCCACTTGAAGCAATGGTGAAAGGGCACTAGCTGTTTCCAGATAATTGTGGATATGCTCCAGACTATCAATCTATTCCTTTTTTTTTAAATTTTAACTCACTTTTCTATTTTCTCATAATGACTACTGAACCCCTTTCTACATCTCACAGGTTATACTTTTTGTAAGGTCAAATATTGAGAATATATAAAAGTAAATAGAAAGTACAAAACTACTTAGATACTCATAAATTAATAATCAAATTCCCTTTGCCTTTGAGTATAATAATTACCTTGAGAAAGAGGTTTTTTTTTTTTTTAAATGAATAGCATTGTTCTTTGGATCCTAAGATCCTGTTTTAGCTAGATCCTAAAATGTTAGTTGTTTCTAGTGTTATGTAGTCAACTTAGTGCTTGAAGTCAGCAGCACAAATAGAATGTGAAAGTTTTCTGAAATATGTTGTTCAAAGGAAAAAAAAAAGACTTCCCAACAACATGGCAAGCTTGATTTCTTTTACCTTTATACCTACATCTATTTACACATCTTGAAGATATATACGAGACTAAAGCCTGAGAGGAAGCTATGGAAATTTTAACTATCTATATTTTTTACATCTCTGTACCATTTAAATTTTTCTTTTTTTTCCAAAGAATTATGATTTTTATAATAAAAATATTTTAAAGAGTATGTGAAGACTATGAAAATAAAAGAAATATCCATAATGATTTTATGATTTCATTGAACATGAAAGATAAGGTAGCCACTAAGTTGAATTAAGTTATAAACTATTTTCTGAGCTGTAATAAAATATATTATACTTTTAAAATGGTTTTATATAAACGTCTATAAGTTCCATGTAGACCTCTAAGTTTTAAGTTCTATAGAAAGTTCTAGTAGTTAAATGACTGAAAAAGAAATGAAAGGCACAAGCAAATATAAAAAAGAAAGTAATGAAAAGTACCTAGGCTTATTTCCTGGAAGAAATGTTATAATAACAGTAAAAGTACTGAATACACAGGGGCACCTAGGTGGCTCAGTTGGATGAGTGTCCCAGTTTGGCTCAGGTCATGATCTTGTAGTTTGTGAGTTCGAGCCTCACGTTGAGCTCTGTGCTGACAGCTTGGAGCATGCTTTGGATTCTGTGTCTCCCTCTCTCTCTACCCCTCCCCCGCTTGTACTCTCTCTTTTTCTTTCTCTCAAAAATAAATAAATAAACTTAAAAAAATAGTACTGAATATATACATTAAGTCTATAAAGTACATAATCATTTAGTAATTCTGGATTTCATTTGCTAAAAATAGGAAAAATTTTATCTTCTAGAAGAGGCTGTAAGTATGTACCTTTCACTTTTGATGAGTAAACACTATTTTTGATCAATATCCTATAAGATGGTTAAGAAATTGAGAAGAATACATTATATTGAAAGGATCCATGTGATTTAAAAAAAATAGTTCTAATGTCCCCAGTGATTATAACATTTTGTTTACCAGTTTTAACTGTTAATGTCATGGGCCCCATATGCCTCACTTAGAAGCAAAACTGAAGTAGAAAGTCTTATTTTAAAATCATTGATTTTGGGGATGCCCGGGAGGCTCAGTTGGTTAAGCATCCAACTTCAGCTCATAATCTCACAGTTCATGATTTTGAGCCCCACGCTGGGCTCTGTGCTGACAGTTCAGAGCCTGAAGCCTGCTTCTGATCTGTGTCTCCCTCTCTCTCTACCCTTCCCCCACGCTCTCTCTATCTGTCTCTCTCAAAAGTAAACATTAAAAAATTAAAAAAGAAATAAAATCATTAACTTAAAAAAATACATCGTCATAAAGCGGTGCCTTGGTGCTCAGTCAGTTGAGTGTCCTACTCTTGGCTTTGGCTAAGGTCACGATCCCAGGGTTGTGAGATCCAGCCCTGCATTAGGCTCCACAGTGAGCATGGAGCCTGCTTAAGATTCTCTCTCTCTCTCTCTCTCTCTGCCCCTCTCCCCCACTCGCTTCTCTCTCTCTCTCTAAAATAAAATTGAGGAGAAAACTAATACATGGTCATAAAGCCAAGTAAACTATACCATATTGAAGTTACACCAAAAAGGAAGAATTTTTCTGAAAACTCTTCTAAACCTGTTTCACGTATTTTCCCATGTAGAGTAAGTATCGATGTATCACAATTAAGAAACAGCAGTAAATTATTGAAAGTTTAAGCATTTATCTTTCTGTCTCTTGCAAATTTAACAATCAAAATACTTCTAAAATCTACTTCACTTTAAAAGCATTATATCCCAATCTCCCATTCTTCCCACTCACTGATGAAAACATCTGCTTTTAAGCACTTTTTCTTCATGTCACTAAATTCAAATAGACGAAATGTCATTACTTATTCATTGCACGATGAACTTATTTAACCACAATATTGTGCTGTTAGCTTTAAGAGGCATAAGCTTAGAGAGAAGTCAAGTATTTTGCATGGCTGTCCAACAACTTTATTAATTTGATTATATAATCTAACAACATATTTTGGTTAAAATGAAACCAAATATAAAGTTGCAAAAAGAAAAACCAAAAAAGAAGCAAAAACTACCAAAATTTATTTTTTTTAATCAAACCCAATTTTAGTGCAATTGGTTGACTTCTGGAGCTCTGTATGGGCCACACATTTATGGAGGATGGAAATCCATCCAATTAGCCAATTTGAAGTATAACCAAAAATAACACCATGGAATGGTTACCATGACAGAATATACATGTTGTTGGGATTCACTTGTTTTCCTTCCTCTCGCTGTAAGAAATGCTATTTTCATTGATGTATGTTGATATTTCAACCTCAAAGAATGAACCAGATGAATTCAAAATTGGAAATTCAGCTGGTCCCAACTCTAGGATGTCATTTAGATACAACTATATAATTCAGAAGAGTCAGGGTAATTTTTGGAGAAAAGTCAGGAAAATATGAAAACTCTAGTTTTATAAAGATGAATAGATACTTTTAAAGGATGTCTTCATTAAAATTTTATTACGTTTCCTTTCCTTTGTCTCTTATACACACTTTCTCTTTACATTGGCCTTAGCTGCACCCATTCCTACAAGAGTTATTCTACCTGTGTCTCTGGACTCACTGCAACTGTCTAATGAATGCAGCATACATCAAGGCTGACAGTCTTTTTGGTACCTTTATGAATATTGGCAGCATAATCTTGTTGTCAGAGATTCTGAAATTCGTAACAAATTCAAAAATAGCTCTTGTGAAGTGTGACAAAAGCTATAGTTATTAATACCTGGAAGGCATATTTTAGTATAAGACAGTGGCTCACCTTTTTGTTTTTCTCAATTTATTATATAAAAAACACCTGGCCCCCAAAGGATAAGATGTCTCTGTAATAAAGAAGTACTATTGGGTCCTCTGATCCAAAGCTCTTTGTTTATGTATACATGGTATAAATGGACACCAAACCAGAGATCCACTAATTTTTTTTGGCATTCTGATTAGTGAAAGATCATAACAGAATAATATTTAAATGATATTTTTCAGAACATGCAATATTGAAAAAGCAGAAAATGGCCACTTCGATATTTAGTAACAGTAGAAATGATAAACTGTATAGAGGGGACATTGAAAATTGTTAGCAAGAGGGAAACATTTTCTTGATATGCCTGGTTTCTTGTGCAGCATCTCACCACTAGGCCCTGAGTTACACATAGAATAAGATGGTCCCTTTAAGCAAACACACACACACACACACACACACACACACACACACACACACACACAGACATACACACTGAATATTTTTGCAACCCCTTTAAGTCCAAAACACGATACTATTATCACAGATGTTCTTGTGGAAACTCTTAGAATAACAAGCTCCTAGCTATACATACAACTTTTTCTGCCCAGCCCTCCACTAAATGAACCAGACATGAGAAGAACAACAGCTGGAATAATCCCAAATACAATTTTATGCCACTTTGTTTCTAAAGTATCATTTTAACTTATGATCTGCCAGAATTTCATACCAAACTGGACTGATGCAGAACGTAAGAGGTGAAAAGCTCTGCAAAGCAGATTTTATGGTTACCAATGGATTCTAGATAATTCTCTTCTAATTTAAACACCGTGTTTAGGAAGGGCTCCGATTGACACTGCTTGCGTACCTTCCCTCCAACTTTCCAAGAGTCAGTGACACCATCATTGGCAGCCTCATAATAATCACAGTGTTGGAACAGTAGTATGAAGGAACAATTCCTTCCAGGAATATGATGCTAGTTCCCAGAAGAAATTTCAAAGTATAACTCCAAAATGGCCACTGTAAAATGCTTTTGCAAAGAATTCTAACTACATTTGTAATAATATCAGTGAAGTGAGGTAATCAGTTATCAAATGTTATCTTAACAACCAAGGGTATGTATCTGCACAGACCACTCAGACATATCTGTATGGCCCATTAAGTTTAGAAAGTAATTTTTCAAGTATTATTTCATTTGATTATCTTCACTATCCCATACAGTTTTAGGAAAGGTCTTATTGGCATTTTATAGATAGTAAGCAATTTGATTTTATCAGGTGACTTATTCAAGGTCACAAAGCTTAGGGATTGGGGTAGCTGAGGCTCCAACAAAGGTCTTCTGTCTCTTCATCTACAATCCTTTCTTCTGTGCCTTGCCTTGCCTTTCCCAGTGCCTTTCTTCCTTTTGTGCAAGGAAGGATGTACCTAAATCAATATATATATATTTTAATGTTTATTTATTTTTGAGAGCTAGAGTGTGTGTGGGGGCGGGGAAGGGCAGAGAAAGAGAGGGAGACACAGATCTGAGGCAGGCTCCAGGCTCGGGAGCTGTCAGCACAGAGCCCAAATCAGGGCTTGAACTCACGAACTGCGAGATCATGACCTGAGCTGGAGTCGGACGCTTAACCGACTGAGCCACCCAGGTGCCCCCTGTACCAACATGTCAATTAATACTAGGAATAAGTTTAATCATTTAGCACCATTTCGTTCAACATAAAAATAAACTTATTTGTCTGGTTTTTAGAAAAATTTTGTTGTGCTCTTGTTTTATGGCCTTCTAAATTCTTCCCATGTGTTATCACACTCAATCCTCACCTGTCCGTGATGGAAAGATAAGACTCAAAAGGAAGTCTCATCTTCCTATTATCTACGTGGCTTCTGCTGCTGAATGTTAGTAGTTAAAAACTCTGGCACATCTTTTTGGAGTATTTTGGGGGTGCAACATAAGCTTATTAAAATTGCAGCTCTAAAGGAATTAGCTTCTTTAGCTCTCCACACTATTGTTCTGAGGAACAGGCCTCAACTTTAGAAATGATGGAGATGAAGGATGGAAATAATATATAGCTATCTCGCATGTGTTTCGTGGGAGTCTTGGGAGTGCGCTCAGGTATTTCTAATTATCTGCCTAGATGAGAACCACCAGTTGCATTGCACACAGTGATCGTGAGCACCCTGGTTATGAGCACCCTTGAGTCTTCATGGCTCATTAGTCAGCTAATGATGCATTATGTTCTGCGAGGGCTGAGCACTGCCATCGCTCTTGGAGATACAGGATCTGGACTGGAATGAACCCAAAACCTATCTACGGTGTCCATATTAACTATTTAATTAATTAATTATATAATTAGCAGACAGTTTTTCGATATACATAATAAAGAGGTAAGATGGATAGGATCGGTTGACATTTCATGTAGCGTAAAAGATCCACTGAGCATGTGACATTTAAACAGGTAACCTCAGAGAAGCGAAGGAGTTTGAAGATACCTGGGTGAAGAACATTCCAGGCAGAATTAGACTTGCAGGTCTGCAGAATAAACGGAAGCCTGTCCTGCTGACGTTGAGAGAAATAAGGGAGATGTGTGGGGAGATGAGGTCAAGGAGAGAGCCAGCGGCCAGATTATGTAGAGCCTTGCAGACTATTGAAAAGTCTTTAGTGTTTACTCTGTAAAGATTAACACAGAAGTCATTCAAACAGTTATTCTAATTAAAATAAATCTTTTATCCAGGGCACATTTGGTCACTGAATAACTTAGTCACTGAACAGGAAGTCCTCTAGGCTTTGGGTATTCAGTGACCAAAGTGAGGGGAACGTTTTTTTCACAACTTCCTATTAAAAGCTACCCAGTAAAATTTTCATTAAATACTAAAAAGACCCTCCAAGTAAATCATTGTGAATTCTCCCTGTGGAAAAACTAGTGTGCTTTTCTATTTGACAAGACCACTAGTAAACCAAAAATGCAACACAGGAATAAAAGAAGGTAAAATATTTTTTTATACGTCTCATTAGAGTTACCTTGGTTGTCTAATTCAGTGACAAGAATACTCTTAAAAAGTCTTCCGTGCTAATGATGTTCAGACAATACAAATGTTTCACTTATATTTTCATTAATTAGGGCTTTGTGCTCTTTGTTTCTGCATATTATTCACAGAGACAGAATGAAAGGTAATAGGGTAACAATTAAAATATGAATATGGAAAGCAATTAGGAGTGGGGGAAACATCTACAAAAAGCATATATCACCGGAAGGTAATAATTTAATACTTTCATTTATACAAATGCTCAGAAAATACTGTCCACAATTAGAAAGTTCAGAGAAATTATTCTTGCCAGAATGGAACCTTTTACCAAATTATATTTCCTAGACCTTCAATATTCACCTCTTATAGGGCATTAGGGTTCTCTAGAGAAACATAACTAATAGGGTCTGTGTGTGTGTGTGTGTATGTGTGTGTGTGTGTGTGTGTGTGTGTGAGAGAGAGAGAGAGAGAGAGAGAGAGAGAGAGAGAGAGAGAGAATGAGATTTAGTATAAGGAATTGGTTTATATAACTGTAGAATCTGTCAAGTGCAAGATCTGCAGAGTATGTTGTTGGTGGGCTGGAGACCCAGGGAAGAGTTCAAGTCTGAGTCTAAGGGAACTCTGCTGACAGAATTCCCTCTTCACTGGGAAGGCCACTTTTTTTTTTTAATGTAATTTTTTTTTAAGTAAGCTTCACACACAGCACAGAGTCCAACCTGAGGCTTGACTTCAAGACCCTGAGATCAAGACCTGAGCTGAGATAAAAAATCCGATGCTTAACTGATTGAGCAACGCAAGTGCCCCAGACCACCTTTTTTCTATAAAGGCCTTTAAGTGATTAGACAAGGCTCACCACAATTACAGTGAATAATCTGCTTTACTCAAAGTCTGCTGGCTTAAATATTAATCTCATGTAAAAATATCTTCACAATAATATCTAGAATAATGTTTGATCAAATATCTGAGTACTGTGATGTAGATAACTTGACATATAAAATTAACCATCATATATGGGATAAAGTCCATTACAGGTTTGGAGTGGAGTAAGATTCTCTCTAGGGAGTGTGAAAGGTTCATCTCAGCAAAATATTTGACAAAAGATTATACTTCAGGGAGAAGTATAATTTTCAACATGATTCTAAAGCCATTAACTAAAATGGAAGCAAAACTTTAAAGTAAACTATATATGTATTGTTTACTATATATAAAGGCATACTAAAATATTTTTGTGTCTGATAAGTTCATAGTAAATTTTTTTTTATTTTAAGTGGTTATTTATTTTTGAGAGAGAGACAGAGTGTGAGTGGGGGAGGGGCAGAGAGGGAGGGAGACACAGAATCGGAAGCAGGCTCCAGGCTCTGAGCTGTCAGCACAGAGCTCGACGCAGGGCTTGAACCCACAAACTGTGGGATCATGACCCGAGCTGAAGTCATACACTTAACTGACTGAGCCACCCAGGTGCCCCCAGAGTAAGATTTTTTTTAAGTCTTTCTTCCTTTTCTTGCAAACCACTCAGAGCATCCACCACCTCCATGTCTTTAACATCACTCAACACCTTACTACAGTTTACTGGAACCATTTTCACTAAAGCCATCATTGACCTCTGTAAGGCTAATGGGTATTTTTCAGTTCATTGATTGTATAGGCTCTTTCTTCTCGACACTCAACATTAGCTTCCGAAAGTCCATGATCTTCTTTATCTCCTTTATGGGATCTCTATTTTCTGATCATCACAGGATTTTGCAGATTCTCTTCTCCCTCCCCAAAAACTCCAAGTCAGTGTCATTCACTTGGAATTATTTGAAATTTCTTTTTTAAAAATTTTTTTTTCAACGTTTATTTTTGGGACAGAGAGACACAGTGCATGAACGGGGGAGGGGCAGAGAGAGAGGGAGACACAGAATCAGAAACAGGCTCCAGGCTCTGAGCCATCAGCCCAGAGCCCGACGCGGGGCTCGAACTCACGAACCGCGAGATTGTGACCTGGCTGAAGTCGGACGCTTAACCGACTGCGCCACCCAGGCGCCCCTGAAATTTCTATTAATTTGGGAAAATTTACTTTTTACCTTCCGACACCCCCCCCCAGATAATATAGGGTAATACCCAAGCTCTTTACGTGATGTCCCAGACCTTGTGGCACAGACTCAGCTTTACCACTCTTCTGCTTTGCACTGCACTTTGAACACCACGTGATATCTTTGTGCAAACTGGGATATTTACCTTTTTTCTGTCTTACTACTTGCTTCACACTCCCTAAAGACTGGTCTGACATCTTGTCCTCACTAGTAGATTTAGTTCAAATAGAACCTCCTAGAAATTCTTCCTAAGAACCACACTCTCAGATATTTTATGTCTCTGCTGCTTGTTGAATGAAATAAAGAAATAAAAATTCTGACATATCTCAACCACAAACTTGTACTCTTTTTTGTATTGTAAGACACTCCATATGAAGTATATGACATTGAAATAAGCACCATTTTAAAACCGAGAAGCATAAAGAAAGATGTCTCTAAATTTAAATAGTTTATAATCCAGACAACCTAAAAGCCTTATAATAAAAAGACCTATTTTTTTTTTAATGTTGCAATGCTTGGTAGTTTCTCTTTAAAAAAAGTGAAACTATTATACTTTACATACATAGCATTTGTAACCTAATTTTTAGACACACATATATATGTATATAACTGATCCCATTATAAGCCTATACCATCCCATTGTTTTTCTTTCTTAAGTTTTAATGTAAATTCCAGTTATTGAACATAGAGTATAATATTAGTTTCAGTAGCAGAATTTGGTGATTCATCATTTATATACAACATGCAGGGCTCATCACAGCAAGTGCCCTCCTTAATACCCACTGCCCATTCAACTCATTCCCCCTTTCCTCCCCTCCAGCAACCTTCAGTTCATTCTCAATAGTTAAGAGTCTGTTCTATGGTTTGCCTCCTCTTTTTTCCCATGTTTACCTGTTTCATTTCTTAAAACGCACATATGAGTGAAATCATATGGCATTTGTCTTTCTCTGACTTACTTTGCTTAGCATAATACACTCTAGATCCCCCATGTTATTGGAAATGGCATGATTTCATTCTTTTTGATTGCCAAGTAATAGTCCATTGTATATGCAAACCACCTTTTCCTTATTCACTCATCATTTGATGGATATTTGGGCTCTTTCCATAATTTGGCTATTGTTGATAATGCTGCTACAAATGTTGGGGTGCATGTACTCCTTCAAATCAGTATTTTTGTATCCTTTGCATAAATACCCAGTAATGCAATTGCTGGGTCATAGGGTAGTTCTATTTTTAACTTTTTGAGGAACCTCCATACTGTTTTCCAGAGTGGCTTCACCAGTTTGCATTCCCACCAATAGTGTAAGAGGGTTCCCCTGTCTCTGCATCCTCGACAACACTTGTTTCCTGTGTTGTTAATTTTAGCCATTCTGACAGGCATGAGGTGATATCTCATTGTAGTTTTGATTTGCATTTCCCTGATTATGAGTGATCTTGAGCATCTATTCACATATCCGTTAGCCACCTAGAAGTCTTCTTTGGAAAAATGTCTATTCATGTCTTCTGCCCATTTTTAAATTGGATTATATGTTTTTTGGGTGTTCAAATTGAGGAGTTCTTTATAGATTTTGGATAGTAACTCTCTATCAGATATGTCATTTACAAATATCTTCTTCTATTCTGAAGGTTGCCTTATAGTTTTGTTGATTGTTTCCTTTCCTGTGCAGAAGCCTTTTATCTTGATGATGCTTTTGTTTGCCTTGACTCCAGAAATATATCTAGTAAGAAGTTGCTATGGCCAATGTCAAAGAGGTTGTTGCCTGTGTTCTCCAGGATTTTGATAGTTTCTTCTTTCACATTTAGGCCTTTCATCCATTTTGAATTTATTTTTGTGTATGCTATAAGAAAGTGGTCCAGTTTCATTCTTTTGCATGTTGTTGTCCAGTTTTCTCAATGTACAGAAATTGGTGGCATTCTATACACCAATAATGAAGAAGCAGAAAAATAAATCAAGAAATTGATCCCATTTACAATTAATTGCACCAAAAACCATAAGATACCTAGGAATAAACCTAACCAAAGAGGTAAAAGATCTGTATTCTGAAAACTATAAAACACTTAAGAAAGAAATTGAAGAGGACACAAAGAAATTAAAAAAAAATTCCTTGCTTATGTATTAGAAGAACAAATATTGTTAAAATGTCTATACTACCCAAAGTAATCTACACATTTAATGCAATCTCTATCAAAATACCACTAGCATTTCTCACAGAACTAGAACAAATAATCCTAAAATTTGTATGGAACCACAAAAGATTCTAAATAGCCAAAGCAACCTTGAAAAAGAAAAGCAAAGCTAGGGGCATCACAATTCCAGACTTCAAGTTATATTACAAAGCTGTAGTAATCAAGATAGTATGGTACTAGTACAAAAACAGACACATAGATCAATGGAACAGAATAGAAAACTCAGAAATGGACCCACAACTATATGGTCAACTAGTGTTTGACAAAGCAAGAAAGAATATCCAATGGGAAAAAGACCTATTGTTTTGAAACTTGATGGACAAGGACATCAGTTTTTAAATTGATCTATTGGGGCACCTGGGTGGCTCAGTAGGTTAAGCAACTGACTTCGTCTCAGGTCATGATCTCATAGTTTGTGAGTTCGAGCCCCCCTCCCCAGTCAGGCTCTGTACGGACAGCTCAGAGTCTGGAGCCTGCTTCGGATTCTGTGTCTCCCTCTCTCTCTGCCCCTCCCCCACTAACACTCTGTCTCTCTCTCTCTCTCTCTCTCTCTCTCTCTTTCTCAAAAATAAATTTAAAAAATATAAAAAGTAAATTGATCCATTAATTTATAAGTATAAAATAATGGACTGGACTGAATAAGATATTTAAAAATAATTAATATAAATTACTCTATATAAAGAAGGATATTATTTTTAAAATCTGTAGTAAGACAAATGTGAAATGCTTTCTTAGATGACTAAAGTTAAATGGTAAGACTTACAGAACTGAAGGGACATTAGAATTATCAACTCTAACTTGTTATTTCATTGGTGGAGAAATTAATAGTTAACAAAATTATGACTGATCCCAACTTTATGAGAACAAAGGTACTTTGAGTGTCACTATGGGCTGTTTCTGTTCTATAAGTATTACTGAAGTAGTTTCTAGACCAACCATATTAGTATCTTTGTGTGGAACCATTCATATTTGAAAAGCATCTTGTTATAGGCTACAAAAGGGATCACAATTCTCTATCTTACCCTACAGTCACTTTTTTTTTTTTTTTTTTGCATTGTGAGTTGGCAGCTTCTCTCATTGATATATTGAGTCTATTTATGTATGTCTTATATCTTGATGGGTTTTGTGACTTGCTTTGAGTAACACAGTATGGGATAAATGGAACTGTGCCAGTTCCAAGCTTAGGACTCAGGAGGATTTTCCCACTGCCACTTACTTTCACCACTAAGACACTGCAAAGCTGCCCATGAGAACAACCTTATGTTAACCTGTGGGATGATGGGAAACAGGTGGCCTAATTGTCCTTTCACCTCAGCTGACATAAAACTAACAACCAGAGATGTGAGTGAGGCCATCTTAGACCATGCATCTCCTACCCAATCCACCATATGACTGGCAGCTGAAATACATTCACAGAATCCAGCCATATATTAAAAACAAAACAAAACAAAACAAAAACAAACAAACAAACAAAAACACCCAGCTGAGCCCAGCTCCAGCTGCTGACCCAGAGAATTTAAACTAAACAACTGGCCATTACATCAAATCATGCAGTTTCAGGGCTTTCTTTGTTAGTTTTTGTTTGATTTTACACAGTAATATATAATCAATATACACCCTTAGGTTATTTCCTATAAACACTAAAAGTTTAACATTTACTACTTTTTTTGTCTTGCTGCCTCTCCAAAATTCATTTCTAAGAGATTCCCAAAAGGAGACTTACAATTTAGAATATGAACAACTGACTACTGAATAGCCTTCTAAATAAAAGCGAACAATACACTGAATTGGGGGGGGGAGCTATTTATACACACATATTTATGAATAAACTATTGAAAAACAAATTGTAGGTTCATATAAACACAGTCAATTGTGGTGCTGGTTTTGTAAATTTAGTAATTTTAATAGGAAATTAAATTTGACCTGAACCACATATCAAACTGTCAGTTCTATTCATGTAAACTAAATGTAACCTATGCTGCCTGAACATAATCAGAAAATTAGCTATTAAGCTGTCTTTGCATGGCAACTAAAGTTCAAAGTTCTCCTAAAGCTCTCAAGGATAATTTTATATTAGAAGCTACCCAGGATACAATTAAAATTTTATGACAGTTGTCAGAAAATGTCTTGAGAATGTAACACACATTTATATCTGTGTATGAGTAATTAATACCCATTTCCAAACGGGTACCTCATGTACAAAAGGAACTGAGGACTCCCTTTGGGTAGATTATAACTGCTGTGTCATACCTTAGATATACATAGACCATTGATGGTAATTAAAATTTATTTTGTAATAGTGATAAGCTAAGAGATCATTAAAGGTCATGACTTTGTCCTTAATTATTTGGGTTATTGCTGTTATTTAATTAAACGAGTTTAATGAATCTTTGGTTACCACGTGGCTCTAAACTGAGCAATACACTTCAAAAGACCATGTTTTTGACAGCTTTGGCCGCTCTTTCTTATGCTCATGGAAGTAACTTATTGTACTCAACACACCGCAGATTAGGTCAGTTAATTCTCTGGGCAAGAACAAATTGGATGGGAAAAGCATTTTGACTAAATTTAACAGAATTCAATTCAATTCAATTCAGTTCAACTCAGCTCAATGCAACCAAATGGTATGTTAGACATTTTCATGCAAGAAGAATCCCTTCCTTGGCAGAGTAAATGACAGTCTAATTCATTCCATTACTTCTACCATGCAAGACTCTGAAGAAAAGTGCCAAAATGGGGCATTCCCTCTACAGACAAAGTACCAAGAGTGTCTTAGATTTAACACAAGTCGAGCTAGATTTAAGATTCATCATTCCTTCCTAAAGTAATGTAAGGAAGATGGAGAAAGATCCAATGGTTAATTGCAATGAGAGTGTATTCATGTCTTAGACCTGTCATACTAAATTACCACAAATTAGGTGGCTTATAACAGCAGAAATTTTTTTCTCACAGTTGAAGCTACAGTCCCAAATCAAAGTGTCCGCAGAGGTATGCTCCTCCTGAAGGCACTGAGGAAAATTTTTCCTTGCCTCCTTCAATTTCTGGAGGTTTCTGGTGTTCCTTGGCTTCTGGAAACCTAACTCCAATTTCTGCTTCCATCTTTATTGGGCCATCTTCCCTGATTGTTTCTGTTATCTTCGCATGATATTCTCCTGTTTCGTACCCTCTCCCCCTGCCTTTTTTTCTTTTTTCTTTTTTCTTTCTTTTTTTCTTTTCTTTTCTTTTTTCTTTTCTTTTCTTTTCCTTCCTTCTTTTCCTTTCTCTCTCTCTCTCTCTTTCTCTTTTTTTTTTATAGGTACACTAATCATTGGATTTAGGACCTTAATCCAGTATGACTTCATCTTAACCAATTACATCAGCAAAGAAACTATTTCTAAATATGGTCACATTATACTCAATTATAGACAAAACACAGAAAGAACTAGAAAAATGTGCTCATGCATCTACTTGAACCATAGAATCAAGACATTCACTGCCATTTTCCTTATGTGCCAGTTAACGGACTTGAATTATATATACGCTTACAGTTTTTAGTTCTGCAGTGTTTGTTTACATTTTAAAGGCTTGCACATATAGGTAAAGTGAACTTAGGAGAGGTACTGAGAAATCTTCTATAGGTAGTAGTAGATGAGAAGGCTTTAAATGAAGTGATGTGAAAGTTTTGGGTAGGTTTAGACTAGTAATCATCACCATACACTATATCATTTATACCTGCTTTATTAAGGTCTATGTGAAGTATCAAACAGACTATTTCCATTAATGATACCAGGCTATAAAACTAAATTAAATTTGACCATCAGATTTTACCAGTGAAAGGTATAGGGTTAGTTTTATGTATCAACGAGGCTAAGCTATAGGACACAGTTATACAATCAAATTATAATCTTGGTGTTGTTCTGAAGGTGTTTTATAGATGTGGTTAACATCTATAATCAACCGAATATAGGAAGGTTACTCTAGATAATATGAATGAGCTTCGTTCAACTAATTGAGGGCCTTAAGAGAAAAAAAATTGGCATTTCCTGGGCAAGAAAAAATTCTGCTTCAAGGCTACAACATTGACTCCTGCCTGTTTCCAGCCTGTCATCCTTCCCTATGAATTTTGGACTTGCCAGCCTGCACAAACATGGGAGCTAATTTCTTAAAAATAGATCTCTTTTGTATGTATGTATTTTACATTTAAAATTTTATATATTTATCATATTGGTTGTTTCTCTGGAGAACTCTTACTAATAAAAATGGTGAGTTACACAAGTCATCGTTATAGAGAAATTCACAATATTTATAATTTTCAAATTAATATATATGTGTAGAAAGTTATATGGTCATAAAATGTACCTTCAACATAGAAGAAACATATATAAGGATTATTGTAATTGAGTGTTGACCAGAATATCTTTACTTTTTAATAACTTATTTTTTTCCTTTTTATTCTCTTTACATACTCATTAACACAATGGTGTTCTTGAGGAAGAGAATTAAATAATTTAAATCAATTGCACATTAAACTGTGAAAATCCCTGACACATTATTCTTTCCTATCACTAGAAAGTAGAATAAAAATAATCAGCAGTATATCTGATTTACACCTCAAACATGTATATGTAATCTGGTCAGGTAGTGTAATTCCTCTCAGTTTGAGAAATGAATATTTGTCTCACAAACCCATTAAGTGCACTGTAAAGTAGTTAAGGAAAAAAGAGAAAAGTCAATTGAATTACACATTTAAAAAAGACAGTTCTATTTTTTTCTTTTAAACAGCATGTGTTATACAAACAAATAATACAAATAAAATATAGAAATTTAACACATTGGTGCCCTGCTGTAAGAATTTTGTCTTTAATCAGAAATCGTCTAGACCCAAACTACCCTCTATGTGCTACATAAGGAATGAGACAGAATTGGGACACACCATTTGTTATCCTGAGATTATATAAATACATTAAACAAGAAAAACATAAAGTATATTTAATTTCCTTTACTTGATTTGTATGTTTATCCTAATTATGATGTTTTATTGTCACTTAGAATCACGACAAAGAGAACAGTAGTCATTTTCATTGAAAAACCTCAAGATTTGTTTTTCCCTTGGTGAACCAGAACAGAACATTCTGATATCGATTAACGTATCCCTAGGTTTTCATTCTCTGGGTTAAACAAACATAAGATAAAACATACCAAATTAGTTAATAAAAGATTTCAAGAAATGTAATAAAAATCAAACTTGTTTTAATTCGATGATGGAATACTTCTGTATTTGATAAAATTGGACTTTTGTAACTTGACAAATTATATAGGTCCATTATCCTATAACTACTTCAGCCTTCAACCCAGTTACTCACAGCACCGACTTCATAGAAATGAAATTCAATTGATAACTTTTAAATTAATCTGGTACCATTTGCCATGTAAGCAGCAATTGCTCAAAAATATTTTATTTTATTGACCACTTAAGTCAAGCTGTGGCCTGTATACTCTTTGTGGGACTTTGCAGAGCCAAGAGTGTCATAGGGGCATTTATTCTTAATATGGGGACATTATTACTGAAAAAGAAAAAAAATATTTTTACATTCCTCATTGGATAAGTGAATGTTCAAATCAACAGAGTACACAAGGCTATTGTTTGGGAGCGTAGGTTAATTAGATTAACTTCCTAGTAACCACTGCCACTGTCTTCCGCTGAACCATAAAGTAGATTTTCTTACCGGCATTAGGGTGATTGCATTCTGCATTACTTCCAGTATTGGCGAAAACCTTCCCACATCCCACCTATATTTGTTTGGGTTGTGATCTTTTCCCTAATCCTCCTAAAGATAAAGGTGCCCTTGCACATTTTCCCCCTAATTTTACAGAAGGATAACAAAGAACTACCCTATTGTTGTTTATCTTTAGCAACCTGTGGAAGGAAATTTTCCTAGGGGTGTTATTTTAAAAAGTGACATTCCTGTTTTCTCTTCCAAATAGAGCAAGATATACTTAAGAATGCAACACAGAATGTACATTTTTAAATAATCTAAAGAGTCAAAGGGATATGTTAATATATAAATTAATTCATGTAACTATTTAAATAATATTTCATTAAAAAATAATGACCTTACAGACACTATAACTTGTAAAAAGCTTTATGGTGTGTGTGTGTGTGTGTGTGTGTGTGTGTGTGTGTGTGTGTGTGTGTTTTAGTGCCTGTTTTTCCACTGTCTTAATGTTGAGGAAAATAACTATACCTTTTTTATTGTGTAATGAGATGTGGTATACTAAAACATAACAGTAATGCCTTTTAAATAGATATTTTAACTTCTCAACATTAGAACTTTATAATTCAAAACATTACTCTATTTTTTTAAGATCTATTCTTTAAATAGAAAATTATAAATACTAGTTTTATTCTTTTTAAAATTTTAGTAACTTCCTATAATTTATTGTTGTGATCGTAATAACTATAGTGATATCCACTTTATTTTGTATGATATATTTTTTATTTCAGTGTAGTTGACACACAATATTACATTAGTTTCAGGTATAGAACATAGTGATTCAACTTCTCTATACATTATGCTCTTTTCACCACAACTGTATCTATCACTATACCATCAGTATTACAATATCATTGACTATATTCCCTACGCTGTGCCTTTCACTCCCATACTTCCTTCCATAATTGGAAGCTTGAAATCAGGAGCTGTGAGATCATGACCTGAGCTGAAGTCGGACACTTAACTGACTAAGCCGTCCGGGTGCTCCGACTCTATAGGATTATTATTCATAATACAGTTGGATTTAAAAAATGTTAGCTCAGCAAAATTAGAGATTCTTTATATTTGATTTTAATAAATACACAAACTAACCATTTATACATCAGTAATAATTCTCATCATTTCCTAAAATGTTTTACACAGAATACTGGTTCTATGAGAACTGATTAATTGATTTTAGAATAGAGGACAGGTAGTCAAATATGTTTATATATCACAATTCTCTCTGGAAAAGGTTCAGTGAAGAGTAATGTATTAGAAGATCTTCAAAATGTTCCATCATAGAATTCTGCTGAATTTTGTTAAACCTAGTATTTTTAAACTTGCCCAAATATGTGATTATGGAATTAAATACATTTTTATAAACCAGTTGAAAAATCAATACAAACATACAGGTAACTTTGAGTGGGTGAGTGTACAAATGTGTATACTAAACTAGTTTTAAAAGGAACATATTATATTGGAAACATTGGTCCAAAGGCTACTTTGTCATGAAAGATTTTTTAATTTGTTTAGTGTTTATTTATTTTTGAGAGACGGACAGAGCATGAGTAGGAGAAGGGCAGAGATGGAGGGAGATGGAATCTGAAGCAGGCTCCAGGCTCTGAGCTGTCAGCACTGAGCCCGATGCAGGGTTTGAACCCATGAACTGCGAAATTATGACCTGATCCGAAGTCAGACACTTAACCAACTGAGCCACCCAGGCACCTCTATCATGAAAGATTTTAAAGATGGTTGACAAGTCAAATTAGTTTTGTAAGTTTGATGGTCAAAGATATGTTCTAAAATTTAAGTATATCTTGGGGTAACTGTAAAGCTAATTTTCTTTGTTAGATGGTCCTCATTAAAGGGAATAATAGATAAGTCTATGAGAAATGCCACTTCGGATTCATGGACATAATAATACTATTTTTTTAGTAGAAAACAAATTGTAATAACATAAACTGAAAGAAAAAAAATTTTCATTTCAAAATTTGCCCTCTGTATTAGCAAAAGACAACCATAACTGAATAAAAAGAAAGTCTATAATTTCAAAACACTTTTGAGTATAAGGCAAAGAGATGACTTTCGAATTATTGATACATATAATCCATATCCTCATCTGTTTACTGCTGTTTTGCATTTGTATTTTGTAATTGTCGAATGACTTAAGCTTAATGGATAAATTCAAGTAAGAGAATATCATGCAAAGTTTACAAAACCCTTAGTAAGTCATGGACTCTGAAATTCCTTTGGTGTTTCTACAAAAAATTATAGTACAAGAATATTAATATTTTGTAAGACTTCTCTGAAACAAAAGAGGTGCAGAGACTTCTAGTTTTCCTTCTACATCTATCCCTCTCTTGTTCCATGGAAATAGACATTTGGGTTGGGCATGTGGCCACCATAATATATTTTCCAGCCTGCCTGGAGGCTAAGTACTGGGCAATGGATTATAAACAGGGGTATCTCTCAGATGTTTCTGGCCTCTTCTTCATCCCCTCCACCATTCCCCTGCCTGGGTTTCAAAGCTGCTGTCTTAAGTTAGAGGCAATACGTGGTGAAGTAATAAGTACAAAGAAGCTGTATCCCTGATAGCACAAAGCCTTAAACTTGTATACAAGCAAAAACTAAATTATTATTTTGTTAATGTTACATGCTATTTTGGGTTTTGTGTCACTTGCAGCTAAACTTCATCTTAACTAATACAGGATTGTTGGAGGGAAGAGGGATGATGTTGACGAAGTAGCCTGGCATTTTTATCAAAGAACAGTCATTCTTTACCTTTTAAGTGATTCACGAACACACAAGAGAGACATTACATACTGCATGTTTACGACATTACAAATGATACTCTAGACTAATATCCTTGATTTCTCTACTACAACTTGTTTGATTAGCCCCTTGACACTCTACTCAATTGAGGGAAAGAAAAGTAATTTATGACATTTTCAGAAATTTGGCTAATCTACTTTCACAAGCTTGTCAGCTGGGGTTTGAAGCTCAGGGTGACCCAGTAATTTTTCTTTTTTTTAATTTCTAATTTTCTGAGAAATGTAGAGCTTTTCTAGGGACAAATCCTTCCCTTTATGTTGGCCAAGAGTGTCTTTTCCTTGACTTGATGTGACACCTCCTTAAAATGACCTTGGAACTAGGATCCCAAAGGACCATATCCAATTTAAGCCCTTTCTGCCAAAAGGAGCCTCACTGGTTATTTTTTACAGCAACAGACTTGAAGCAGAATTCATCTTGCTGCAGAAAAGATAGAGAATATGATTCATAGCAGCCATATGATTCATAGCATTCATAGCTCACCAACTTTGGGAAAAGCACCTGGAATCACATGCCCTTCTGCTGTTCGTTGGCTTTTTCTCCATTAGAAAGAATTAGAAAGAATTACAAAGAAGGTGGCAACACAGAAGAAAATAGGCAGGGAGGAGGTAACAGGAAATGGGACAGTTCTAGAACTCATGTCAAATTTAAGGCAAATGCATAGTGACAGCTAACCAATTTTTAAAACTCTCCATGTACTCTGTTACCTACCTGAGAGTATAAACAAACACTGATGCCCTAATGGTATAGAAGAATGAAGTTCTTTAGTAGAGTTGGTGTTAAGCAGAACAAAGTTTGGTTAATTTAAACTCCAAGGCTACGATTAGCTATTGATGTGCATTTTGTGACTATCAATTTCTAACTTTTTGCATGGCAAATAATGTGGAATAATTCTCTACCTCAAAAACAGTGGAGCAAAAAACTGTGGAGCATCCTAAAATATAAGATGAAATTTCAGGAGCCAAATAATCTACATTTCCTTTATTCAGTTTCATGAATAAAAAATATATCTATTTTATGTGGGGATTTTACCCTAATGAGGGAAGTACCTGATTTTTCTATGGCCTATTGCTGAATTTTAAGTGTAAAATGAACCCATTTATGGACAGACCAAATACAAAGAATACTAATGTACATTGTCTTAGAGCTGTCAGTCCCCAACAAGTTGTCTCTCCAGACCATCAAAGATGAGCCCACAGGTGCCTTGTTTACTATGCCAGTTGGCCCTACCCACTTTCCACACCAGTCTGGTTCAAGGCGAATTATTATCCATATCACCCCAAACATCTGGTCTTAGTTGAAATTTCCTGATATTGATTCTTAGATTCTATATTATTCCTCCATCTCAGCCTATACTACCTTGGTGTCTAGTTCTGTGAAGAGTTCTGTGGAGAGCCTCTGAGCTATTTTTCTGTGGTCCCCTAGGTTCAACATTTATTTGCCTCTCTGAATGTTTACTTCCTTCCTCTATTCTCTAATGCTAGGCCATCTCTTTCTTTTGGCATCATTATGTTCCACCTTGGACTTTTAGTACAGATGTGTGTAAGAGAAAACCAAAATTTGGATGGTGTTATTCTCTGTCAGGTATCAGCTGGGCATAATCCCGATAACTTCTGATGCACTTACTGAGTCCAGTGACACAGTCTGATGCCTATTCCAAATCCCTTTGTGTTACTGAGATAGTCTTATGATCAATTCAGTTCTACAAACAATGTTGCAAACCTACAGAGTTCCAGGCACCGGATATATGAAAATTAATAAGGCACTGATTGTATCTTCAGGGAAAGTCATACATCTGAAAATCAACATAAGGTGTTCACTATGTTGATGCTTGGTCCAGAGATTTAACAGTATGAAATAGCTAAAAGAAGAAAGATTGACATCTGCACTGGTCAAAAGGAAGTCTAGTTCTAAAATAAAATCACTCAACTAATTTGGAAAAAAGATTAAAGAAAGAACCAACATAGAGCAGAATGTCCCTTGTGTGTTCTTGTATCCCCAATGCCTAAAATATAGCTCAGTACATTGTAGAAATGCACTAAATACATTTTGAATGGATTGATTATTCTTACAGCAGATTAAGCTGGCATATAAATTAAATAGTTTCATGTGAACTTCTCACTGACACAGATCTGTAACTCAAATATATATACCATAAGTACTAAATTGTAACACATAAAGTTGATTTGTAAAGTGGCGTTATACATTACTTCCATCAGGACAAAAACTGCCCAAAAAGACAGAGAACACTTCTGTGGAAGATTAAAGAGTTAACTTGGTGATTTGTGTTGAGAAGTTATTCAAAGGAAAAAAGACCTGACCTTCAACAGGAATGTGATTTGGGTGAATGCCAGGGGCCTACACAAGCAATTCTATCATTTGAAAATTAATAAAGGTCTCAAGAGAAACCTCTTCATAATATAAAGTTTCTCCAAAACATATATATATATATATATATATACATATGTGTATATATATATATATGTATATATATATATATATACACATATGTATATATATATATATATATATATATATATATATATATATATATATAGTGGATATTTTATTTCCTCTGCCATTTGGTAATATACCCATTTTTACACATTTTGGAGCCTCTTGTATTTCCATTACAATCATATAAATCCAGAAGAATTATTTAATCTTAGTTTCACAAAGTAATTATAAACA
The DNA here is from genome assembly GCF_027475565.1 of Acinonyx jubatus. NCBI lineage: Eukaryota > Metazoa > Chordata > Mammalia > Carnivora > Felidae > Acinonyx > Acinonyx jubatus. The sequence continues at coordinate 41,230,454 of NC_069380.1, forward strand.
TTGAGTAATTATTGATAGGTACTATAATTATTCCATTCCATTCACTCAGAGTTTATAGGGCTTCAGTGGGGGTTTCCAAGCATTCTCTCTTTTAAATGCCGGAATAGTCTTTAGTGGTAAAGTGCTCCTTATATCAAAGCTCCTGAGATGCATAAGCTATGTCAAAAGGACATTTCAGACAAAGAAATGGTTAGTCCAAGCCAGACTAGGGAGAACACAATATTGTTTATAACACTCTGTTCTGTATTTTAAGACCTTAATAACCCTTCTAGAGAATCTGAGCCAATTGCTAATCAATAGTAATTACTTTTTTTCTAACCACCTAAAAAGTACTCTTTAACCCCTAGAAGTAAGTTTTTAGAATGCCATATACCACACTTATTTTCTAAACATTAAATATGTAGCTATAACTTCAGTTTTGATATTTATAATGTATTCTGTTGCAACTTTATAGGAGGACCACTTACAGCAACTGAAAGTGAAATAAGATCTTTTCCAAGATGGTAGTTGTAAAAGTTGTAGTTTTTTGAAAGATTAAGGCAGTAAAATACTTCCAATCAGCCTCAAAATTTTATTGAATAAGGATACAGAGACATTAAATGGATAGCTAGAAATATAAACATACTATGAAATATTTCTTCTGAACTCAAATAAACTAATAGTTAAAATCCATGTAGTTTATATCCAAAAAGTAAAGGCTGATAAATAAATACGCAGTTGGGCATTTTTTTGTTGGTTTACAGAAAAACTGCCTAGGTGTCAGATTTTATTGAATAAGTGTAGGACATCATCATTAACAAGGTTAATAGAAAATATTACAAAAATCCAGAGCAGTTACTAAAGATTAACAAGATATTTGCAGGAAAAACAAATGACATGCTAGCAAATTAATGGTTAAAATTGAGTATGGCCCAGAGGCACATCTACTGAAAAGTATAATGTACAACTTAAAGTAGTTCTGTGTGTCCATTTTAAAAAGTGCTCCTTTGATTCCAACATGCTCACGTTGGAGATACAAGAGTTATTTCACAGAAATAAAAAGGCACTTTCTCTCTAATGTTTTACTTGTTTTTTTTATAGATTCTCTAATATAATTAGTGGAATTACTGGGTCATTTATACTAGAAACTAGATAGCAATTTTAAACTTCTTTGTTCTTTTATCTTCCAAACGCTGGTCAAATTCAGAAAAAAATTATCTGCAAACATACTTTTCATTTTTTCGTATCATTGTTACTGCCTATTTCACATTTGCGTTATTTCTTTTAATCTTCCCTCCTGAAACAATCTAAAGTTCTTTTTGCATATTAAAGTACTCAATTAGTTGTATTAATCTAACAGTTATAATAATCAGCTTTGAAGTTTTCCGTTTATACATCGATGTTCTCCCTTACACTAGTAAATCTAGAGGGTAAAGGTCCCTGACATACTCATTTCTTTAACCTCTATCATCTAAGATAGTACAGGAGTGGAATGAAATTAGTTTCTGAGCATACACCATCAATACTAAGCTTTGAATGCAATATAAAACCCATTCTAAATTCGTTTAGAGTCCTGTAGTAGTTTAATTAACAAGAGATATAGTCTTAAACATATCATTAAATTTTTAAAAATTTTGCAGGTAATGAAGACTTCAACTTTATGTATGTATACAGTATGTATTATGTATATTATGTATATAATATGATATAAATTGTATATATATATTTTTTTTTTGTTTTTTTTTCTGCTAGAGCCTGAATACAAGGTGTGGGTACTGGGAAAAACTAGCTACTATAATATAAATAGTTTGTGGGGCACCTGGGTAGCTCAGTCAGTTAAGCATATGACTCTTGACTTTGGCTCATGTCAAGATCTTGCAGTTTGTGAGTTGGAGCCCCACGTCCGGCTTTGTGCTGGCAGTGCGAAGCCTTAGGATTCGTCTCCCTCTCTCTCTGTCCCTCCCTCCTTGCTCTCTCTCTCTCTCTCAAAATAAAATAAAAATAAAAATTACTTTAAAAATTATTTAAAAAATAAATAATTGGACACTCAAGTATTAAGGCATAAACTCTATTTCTCTGTACGTAAAAAGGTATTTACTTTTGGGTGGATTTTCTTCAAAGAAACAAATATAGGTAATTTCTGTTTCCACATATAGAATATGTCCTAACATTCAAAAAATAGAAGGAACTCAACCTTTTTCTTCACAGGTAGTTAAACACTTCAGAACTTTAAAAGCAGAATTAGATTTTTAGATAAATCAATGTGAAAAGATCAAAAGCTTTATCACATTGTATACGAATTTCTATTAAAACACAGTAAATTATAAACAGTCCTTTAGTAGATTCCAAAGTGGTTTTTAACATAAAATTTGAGCCTGAGATAATTAGATGCAAATTACATATAATTCAGTGGAAACAAATCACATTTTGAACATTTTCTGAAGATATTTGACAACTGAACCTGAGAAAGTAACATCAAAATAATCTAGGAGGATTTTTAAGTAAGTTAAAAAATGTCTTCTTGGAGGAACCGGCATATAATATCTTCAAAATCTCTAGAGATGTTCTGCCCTTGAATCTTCGCTGGTAAGATGAATTATAGCAAGCACAATTCTTTCTGTTAACAAACAATTTCACTCTTTTCTGGTTTTTCATTCACTCTTATCCTTGGCATGGAAGTGGATGAATGGAATAATAAGAAACTCCCCAATTTAATATAGAGAATATTATTATAATAAGATTTTTCTGAAAGATCTGCAGTGGATTTTCATGAGACAGACATATCAGTGTAGGTGGTGACCTGATCATTTCTACTCATGAATTAGTCTAAAATTATATTATCCAGGATAGGCTACATTACAATGTAAGAACAAAATAACTGAAAATGTGCTATCATTAAACAAAAATATATTTCTTGCTAATTTCACTTCACCTTTGCAGGTGTTTCCTTACAGAGTCACTCAGAGGCCAGACTAACCAACACTCCATTCTCCTCTGGAACATGCAGCCTTTTAGGTCACCTCAGCTGAAAAAGAGTCTCCAGAACTGGGCTCTTCATTAGCCTGGAAATGAAACACTCCATTCAATTGGCCTGCATGAGGGAGATGGATCTGCCTGGCTGCAAAGCAGTTGGGAAGGACCGGGAAGCAGATGGAATATTTTGGGAGAAGGTTACTCTTTCCATCGCAAGTCTATGTGTTGTAAATGGAACTGTAATATGCTGATCAAATTGTACGGTAAATTATGTTTATAATGCTCTTCTGAAGCACATAGTTCAATCGTGAATATTTCGTTGTAAAACTAAGGAAAAAATCCTGAATTACAGTTTTACATTGTTTTACTTAGGACCATTTGTGGCAAACACTCAAACTGCAGTTGTTGTTAGGAAAAAAAAAAGTCTACAGTGCTTCTCTGAAATAGAAGAGGATATTATTTCATAACAAAAAGGGTAACAACCATTAGGTAGAAAGAACAAAACCGGAGAACCTATGTTTGACAGGCAAAACTAGATCAGCAGCTATGTTTTGTTATTTAAAATCAATACTTAAGAACCTTTCCTTCTTCACAAAGATAAAGGAGTTATCAGAGCTAACGGTTGATGTGAATGCTTAGCACTGTTTTAACAGATTACAGGTCGATTTTAATTTTGCTTTACAAATTACAAAGGAGACCATCAATAAGATTATGGACGAGGGACACCCAAATACTGCTGAGGAAGTAGTCCACCATTTCAAATTCAAATGGATTAAAGAAAAACATAAAGGGAAAAAAATTGCCAGCCGGTATGTAAAAGGAATGCATTTTTTTGGTCAGTGTGTAAACCATGTAAAAATCGTACTGACATAATTACAGTGTAAAAAAAAAAAGCTGATAATTATTTATCATAAAAATTTGGTTAGTTTAGAAGAATTTCCTTGGTTAATCCAAAAATGTGAACACAAATTTTTTAAAATACACAAAAGTATCACTACAAAACAATATATTCATTGAGATTTTGAATATATAATACAAAGTGCAATCTATCTTACAAATGTATATTATAGAACTATTTTATTTCACAGAAAATTAGACAACTTCAGAAAAACAGGCTCTCACCTAATAAATGTAGGTATTGCCATGTACATGACTAATGATTCATACTGCTTTCCCTTTACTGTATAGGAACCCATTGGAGTTATTACTGAGGATGGCGAGATTACACACAATGCTTAGCCAGCTAAAATGTAACAGGGAGATTTCTGGTTAAGCTTGGGAAGGACTTGGGTGGGTCTTTTGGAATGCTGGAGGTCTGCTTAACCGCCCTGATTTTGGAATGGTCAGGGGGCCAGGCCTCCCATGTGTTTCCGCAGTCCTTGGGGAACTCCATTCTAAACACTATACAAAGTTTAGCAAAACAACAGGACAAGTAGACCCTTGCTACATAGCTCTGATTTGATTAGTCTCTCCTGTAATTGTTCACCTTTAAGTCATGCACTCTTTGTTTCTGCATGCCTGAAATGTTATACGCCCTCTGTACACCTCAAGCCAACTGAGATTTGTGATTGGCCTGATGCTGCAATAAATGAGAATACGAGTGCAGGGAACATTGTGAGGTCTTCCACTGTGAACATTGACCCCATGCCTTCTTCTCTTTTTCTCAACAAAGTGTGGAGTAATATTTCATCCCTCTGTTCACGGTTTGCTGGCCATTCCCGGCAGGAACCATTATTTCCCTCTGCACTAATTATAATAGAATTCTCTAATAAGTTTGATAAGCAATTTTAAAAACAGAGGGTAAAGCTAATGCAAAAAAAATCTAGTCTGTTATAATGTGATAAATGTTTGTAAGTTTATAGAATACGGTTATATTCTAAGAGTATGATCAATAGATGATAGAGAAAAGATGCAAAGTACTGTCGTGTGTATGTGCATAAAGATATATTAAGAGTGCACATCTGGACTATGATATGTAGACTTTTATACAAAGGTCATAATCAAAAGTATGACCAAACTATTGACAAAGAACAGACGCGAACGATAATAAGCTGGCCATGCCCCTATTTCTTTTATTACTAAATAGCGTTGTTATCACATGAAAGTCTGTTTTAAGTGAAAAGATTCAGCTTTTGGAAATCGTTTTACATAGTACTACACAGATTTGGCCTTTAAGAAAAACCTTTTAAGACATGACAATTTTAGCATAGTCAAAAGAGAGGTCGAAAGTTCTGTCCTGCAGCCGCCCTGGGAGGGGGTCAGGGGAGGCTATACTGAACTGCACTAGACTCCTAGCTACGCTTTTCTGAACTCATTTCAGAGGGCCTCTGGTGAGATTCCATTCTCTGCAAAGTACACAGAAAGATGTTTCACAAGGGGAGAGTTAAAGAGTTGCTGAGGAAGAAAATACCCCAAAGCCCTCTTTGGCACAGACAGAAATTAAAAAAAAAAAAAAAAAACCTTTCTTCCCTCCCTGAAACTTTAAGAAAGTGCCCTGGTACACAGTGAGTTCCTCTGGAGCAATTGCCGGAGTCAGCGCCTCAAGCAGAGAGGGCAGGCGCTAACAGTAAAAGAAGGCAGTGATGCAAAGTATGGGCTTAGTCTGGAAAATGCTGGATTCCCTTCAGACCACTCTGGATGCAGTCAGCCAGAAGCTGAAATTTGGTTCTCAAGACTCCTCAGGGCAAAGGTTCAAATGGCTTATTCTATAAGTTGTTCCTAGGATTGTTTTTAGTTGTAATTAAGGGAAGTGAATTTCTGTAAGCTAAATGGAAGACTTTGTCAATGAAGTGAGACATAATTACCTGGTGGTAGTTGAAAGTTCTTAATTTGTGCTTCAATGACAAAGCTGACAAACACAGAGTTTTGAAGACTTGAGAAGCGGGGTCAGAAGGAATCATTACAAGGCTAGGAGTGGAAACTTTGCGCTTAGTTTGTTTTGTGCACCGAATTTAAAACCTGTTGTTTCTGTTAGCAAAATTTACCTTTGGTCACAACCAGAAGGGGACTGTCAGGAGATCAAACAATAAAACATCTAACCTTTTGACTACTTAAAGCTATGAATATGTTGACTTTCCTAGAGTCTGGCAATCTTGGTGATCTAGAACATATTTGTGTAAACAAATAAGCTACTAAGCACACATATTTCTTAAACCTCTTCTATGCCCACAGAGTAGGAAAATTTGCCTTTTGACATTTTATCAGAAGACACTACGTGCTTACTATATATGAACGGTATTTTATTATATGTTGCTTCATTTCATCTCAAGGCAGACAGTATCTCTACTTTAATGTGAAAGTGGACTTCCTAGAAGTTAAGTACCTATTTGATATCAGCTCACTGAAAGGGTGGATGAGGATTCAAATGGAGGTGAACCTGAGGCAAAGCCCATTCTTCTTTCTCACATCACCAGCTCTGTCTTCAGTTACTTTAATATGCACAGCTAAGGAGCAACATATCTTTCTGTATGCAGAGCAACAGAAATGAAAAATTAGAAACACGAAGCGTATTCTCTCTCACTGCTTCTCAGTTCTGGGAGAGGTAGTTTCATGCAAAGTCTTTCAGCTCTCACTGGACCACATGAGAACAGGACTAGAGGCTACGGGCCCTCACAGTCTATGCCTGCCTGGCTTGGGAATATCCTTCTCTGTTCTAGGCTTGATGTGCACTCCTTTACTCTGCTTAAGCACATGAGTCCATGGACCTCAGGCACACCCTCAGATTTCTGCACTCAGACCCCGTGGCGAGGGAGTGGGGCCCTTCCACTGCAACACCAGGTGGGGGCGTGTACCTCCATCGCCCACCCAGCTACAGGGTGGGTCAGCTGGCCACGAGGGACCCAGCCATTGCAGGCGCTGGGTCTTGTGCACTCTCCCCCTTCTCGCCGTAAGTAAAGGCTGCACTGCTTGAGCCTGGTGTGCGTGTTTTCTGTTCTTAGCAACACGGAATCATAATCTGGTCTCTTCCCTGGGTGGCACTTATCTGCCTTTTAATCTTGACTGCACAGCCTGGCCTCCCAGTGAATGGTGAAAACACTCAGCTCTGGATGTCTTAGTAGGTAATTATGTGAATTCAAATAAATGGTCAATTAATAAAATTGGCTGCAAGCTACTTTTGAATTGCAGAGTTGAAAGGGAAGATTTGACTCAAGACATCTTTGTCTCCGGGCCATAACTTAAAACCTCTTTTTGATTTAAGGCTACCTTATCTAACTTCTACTTTGGTTGAATACTCCCACAGCCTCTGCCACAGTTCTGACTGCCCAGTCACCTCTCCATTTACTTATGGAAATGTGATCGGATCTCAGTCCAGCAGCCAGGGACTGTGCAATTCTAGAATTTCTTGAACTATGCGAGGCACTACTTCTGCATAAAAATGTATCTCAAGGGAAAAAAAAAAGAAAGTATTCAAACACAATGAAACGTAGATCTATTATCACTGATGACATCATCATCCTGATACATTTTTTTTTTTCTGTGCCCAGCATGTAGGCTGCTGTGCTTTACACATCATTAAACCTTTAAAAAGCTCCTCGTTTTGGACACAAATAGATCTCGGTAAAGCAGATATAAGAAATGCATGAGTGGTCAGAGCAAAGCCGTCTCCCCTGAGTAAGTCAATGGAGAGTTATGAAACCGAGTTACAAGACTCCCAGAGCCACCCAGATGAGACAGAGTCAAGCATGACTGGCAGATCAGGGTCCCGCCCCTCATTTGTATTGAAACTGCAGGCATGTGTGTATGCATATTGGTGTGTCTGAAGTATATATATGCTGCCTACACGTATGCTTGTATAGTAATACTTTAAACAACATAGAGTTGAACACATCCTTTAACAGCTTTCTTCTCTGGTTGAACTCATTGACTTTTGTGGAGTTTATTTAACATTCATGGGGTTGGCAGGACATCACTCAGGCCTGGGGAATTAGATATCACGGACTGATGTCTCAACTTTGCTGTCTTCTATGTTTCTCTATCTTTACTTATTCTAAGTAGAATTCTTGTTGATTCTCCCTTGTATAAACCCGTTTCTGCCCCACTCCCACAGCCCAGTTCTCATGCCAGCATCACTATCTACCCAGTTGTGAGGTGGAAAACCCAGAGGCCACAGATAAATCCAGTCTATTAGCAAGTCCTGCTAGCTGTGCCTTCAAAATAGATCTTGCACGTGCACTTGACCTCTTATCTCTTGACTCCTACTACTTTAGCCCAAACCACCATCACAGCGCCTGCTGTATGCTCCGAACGATTCTCCATGCCTCTACAGGGTGCTCCTGAAAATCCACCTCTACACTCAAGCCAGAGAAATCCATCAAAACTCTACATGACAGCTTGCCGTTCTGCCTTAAACACCACGCTGTCTTCTCCTTGTGCTTGAAACAAAACCTGAACTCATTTTCAGAATAAGGTGTTGTGTGGTCTGACTGTTGCTGGCTGTTCTCATCTCCCACCACACCCAACCTCACTTACTCAGCTCCACTTTCAGTGGTCTTTATTTTGTTCTTCAGGAGAAAAGCCCATTCAATCCTCAATACCTTTACATGGCCCTATTTTGAAAGGCTTTTCGCCAAAACCATTGTCCTACCCTTGACATCTCTCTGTTTTCATGTTTGAGTTTAAATGGTACCTCTGAGATAGGGAGTCCTTATCTAGCCATGTTAGATCAGCAGCCTAACTGCCCACCTACCCCCCTTTTTGAATCACATTATCCACTTTTATTTTCATCAAAGCACTTCTTGCAACCAAAATAACAGAGTTTTGGTTTTTTGTTTTTGTTTTTTTTTTTTTTTTTTTTGCTGTTGTTTTTTATTAGTTCTAACCTCCCTCACTACAGCCCTTGGTAAAGGTATTGACTGCCCTTGCCCATTATATTCTCAGGGGCTAAAATGTACCTATCATGCAATCCATGCTTAAGAAACAATTGTGGGACAGGAATGAAAGGGCTTTGTTGCTGCCAATAGACCAGAAGGATGCAATCTTAAAAAGCTGGCAGACCCAGAAGGAACACTGACATTGACATCCTGTTTCAATATATGTATGAGAAACTTTGATATTCTCTTACTAACAGCTTGGCAGGGATTTTAAAAATGGTTTAAAAAAATGTTTTAATGTTTATTTATTTTTGAGACAGAGACAGAGCATGAACAGGGGAGGGTCAGAGAGAGAGGGAGACGCAGAATCGGAAGCAGGCTCCAGGCTCTGAGCGGTCAGCACAGAGCCCGATGCGGGGCTCGAACTCACAGACCGTGAGATCATGACCTGAGCCGAAGTCAGAGGCTCAACCGACCGAGCCACCCAGGCGGCCCCAAAATGGTTTTTAAATATGGCAAGCAAGATTAATGAAGGAGTAGTGGCAGGATCACCACATATGATGTCACTGAAATGACAAGTAATATCTTCTGAAAATGCAAGACCATTTTAAAGCAGGGAGAACTCTGTGTTCTTGTTGTTGGTGTTGTTTCTTCTTCCGGTTATCTGAATTATCCTCTCGGAACTTAGTATATTGGTCGTAAAAATATTCCATCTAGTTGCTGAAATACTGATCCATTTTACTTTTTTCCTGATGCACAGTCAAGAGGGAGATGTCTCTCACAAGTAATTTTTTTCTACACCTTTCATCCATCTCAGAAATGCAAATAAAAATTAAACTCACTCAGATACATATGCATATAATGTAGGTTTTTATTTTATTTTTTTAATTTTGATACCCTAAGGATTTGTTGTTATTCTTCATAAATCAATGGAAGGGTTATACTCATCCACACAGATGTAACCTCTTTTCTCTCTGATAGACATCATGTGGAGAATATTCTTCCCTTAGGAAGCTATACAAGTATAATACAATATCATAAAATTTGTACATATTCTTTTAACTGTTTTAAATCAATAAGTGTACATTTTGAATACCATATACTCATTTATGTTGATCGGTGCCAAAAGGCTATGTAAATCATTTTTGTTGGTAAATTGCTATGTCTTGAAATTGTAACCTCAAATTGATCCTAATGCTGATATACAAAGTGTTCAGTCTTGTATGGAGAACATAGCAGCATGCGAATAAGTAAACAGTGATAACAACTGAAGTGCCAAAAAATAATTATCTAGTTTTGTGATAAGGATCGTTCTTTCATTTCCATGAATGGATGTGCCCTCAAGATTCACAGGGTACGATGAAGAAAAGCTGGGTGAGAAGCCTAGGAAGTGCAGTGAAACAAATTCCTGAAATGAACTTTCCCAGTCCTGGGTTCATAGAAACTAGGGAGAGTGACGGATTTTGACAGAACAGCTGTTAATGCTAGTACAGAGAGATCTTCAACTTCTCTCCATCTTAGATTTCGTGCTCTGCAGTACACCTCTCATATGCTTAGTGGTCTCATCTTTAGGACTTTCTGTCATTGGACATTTTCATACTCAGATTTATTTTTGTGCTAAAAATGCGATTTTATGAAAACACACACATCTTGATAAAACCTATGGCCAGACATACGTTCCTTAAGAAAATATATAGACATTCACATACATTCGTGTATATTTAAGTGCATTCCTTCCAGAACACTGGTCTATGAGAATATAAATACAAAGTGGCAATCTATTCATTGTCAATTTAACATCTGGCCCCCATATTTCCTCTGCTGGGGAGAGACTCTAATAATTCAGAAAATGATGGCAAGCCAACATGGAAAATCCCTTGGAAAAAGAAATTCGTGGTTTGCATGTTATTTGTTTTGCCCCAGGAGGGCAGGAGGAGTGAGAACAGTAGAGGAGGGGATTTGGAGAAGAGACAATAAAGGAATAGGAGAATCTGGCTTCAGTTAGGCTAGTTTTGGGAGAAATTCAAAGTGACAGAGTCCCTGAAAGGATTTTTAAAAACATAAAAGCTTAATGTCAAGTTTGAAGTTATTTGGCCTTTGAGGTAACTCATCAGATGTTCCTTCATCCTGGAATATTAAGAAAAAAATAGTTCACTACACATTGAAAAATACTTTCCAGGAGTGTGTATTAAAAAATAATAATAATAACGCTTCACCTTTGGGGAAGTAGAATGCAGAGAAAGAAGAAAACTTCTGGAGGTAAACCAGCTGTAGGAATGCAAGCCCACTTTAGATATCCATAAAATAGAGCGTTTTGGGTTTCCACAAGGTAACCAGGGCCACCAATGATCCATTTTTATCTTGATATCAAGAAGCAATGTGCCTTTAGATGATTTCTGTTTTCTATATATATGTGCCTTATCTAATAAAGGAATAGCAACAAGGTCTGAATAGATTGCCTATCCCTTTCTTCACACCAAACAACTACTCAGAGAAAAGGTGAGAGAGTATATAACAAAAAATTCAAAGCAAATAGAATGACTATCCCCAAAGTGCTCTCTTTTGCATGCATTTATTTTACTAACAGTATTATTGCTTGTCAGGGATTTAATAATTGATATATCAAAGTGATTGGGCCTGTTATTAGTTGTTCTGAAGTAGAGCTGTCTTTAAAATATCTTGAAAACCAAATTAATGGGTGGTTTTGGTGGTCAATTGGGTCATAATTTTAACATCTAGTTATAATTTTGTTCGACAGCATCTTATAAAAAATCATATGCAGACTTTTGATGCATTCATTTAATAATATACCAAGAGTAAAGCATAGTGTTTTAAATGTTAACAGACACTATTTTGACATCTCACACACTTACACAAGCAAACTGCAATTAGTAAACCGAGGAAGGGGATGATAGGATCTCAGCAAATCCACTGGGATTATGTGGAAAACATAGGTAAAATAAAAATGATACCTGATTGGAAGAAAATAGTGAGGGGAAAATTCTCCATTTTTGTGATTAAAAAAAAAAATAAGATCCAATTGTTTCCTGGACCTTTAGCCATTCCTAAGGGGAAAACTGATCAATTCAGTGTTGCTCAGTTTAAGTTAATTCCATTCAGAAAGTGCATTCAGTTTTCTCTGGGAAGAGCACTGTGCTGGTGATACCGAGGATATGACGGAATCTACATCTCTCCTTCTTTCTCCAGGAGTTCACTCTCTAGTTACTTAGGAAATGTTTACATGGATAACATTACCAAACTAGATTGGAATAAAAAGTGCATGGTATGGGTTATGTAGTTTTCAGGGCTGTTTTACATTTTTTTTAATAAGCTCTCTTTTTCCCTGATACTTGTCTTCTTTCTCCCTTTCCCATCCATTACATCAAAATGCCAATCACTGACTGACCTTCAATTCCCATTTCGATTTCTTTCATTTTTACAACACTGAATAAATCCATCCTTCAGCTAATAAATCTACAGTCTTGACCTCAACAAATGATATTACAATGCAAATGCATGATCCCAACAAAGAAATGCCTAAACCTACTAACCCCTTACACTTCTTTCTTTTGCATTAAAGGTCAAGAGGACATGTTTGGGGCAAATATTTACTGAAACACAACTTACCACCAGTACCAACAACTCAACAGAAAGTTTTCTTTAAAACTGTCAAAAGTACCATTTTAAAATGCAAAAGCAAATTCAATTGACACTACAGTCAGTGACTTTTCACTATCATATTATGTAATCATCAAGAAATTATCCTATGAACCCAGAAAGACTATAGTGTTTTTAGAGTTTCTGCTCTAAATTGAAATTTTAATTATTATATAAGCCACATAGAATGACATCCATGCTTACCTAGTTTAGAACTATGTATTGGTTGCAAAATACATTTTTCTTTGGTTTGTGGCAAAAGCCTAACGGATTGCTTAATAAGCAAGCCCATTATGTTTTATTCTGTGTGCTATGCATTGAACGTGCTTCCCCTACCTGTCCCCAAATTCATATAATTGAAGCTCCAACCCTGAGTGTGACTGTATTTGGAGACAGGGCCTAATGAGGAAGAGATAAAGATTAGATGAGATCATCAGGGTGAAGCCCTCAAAGAAAAGGTCTGGTGCCTTTATAAGAAGAGGCAAAGACACAGGAACTTTATGTCTCTTCCACCAGGTGAGATACAGTGAGGAAGTGACCACCCACAAGACAGGAAGACAGCTCTCACCAGGAACTGAATTGGCTGGCACCCTGATCTTGGACTTCTCAGCCTCCAGAACTATGAGAAAATGAACTTTTGTTACTTAAGCTACGCAGTCTGTGTTAATTTGTGATGCCTGCCGAAGCAGACTAAGACACTGCACAATTAAGACCTGGGGATATTTATACACATGTCTACACCCATGTACACACACATGCACACATACACACACACCAACTGGTAAGAAACATGTAAAGAACATTAGGGAGAAGTGACAAGTGAAATTCAAATGTCTCTTTACCACTTAATGGAAGTAAAGAGGGCAACAGCAAAATTCATTCACAAAATTGCACAGGTACATCCATAGCAACATTCTAAAGGAAAAGAGGGATGTAAGCTTATAAATAGAAGGTGAAAATTAATGGAAGTTCTGGAAAGGAGAAGGTTTCTTCAAACCACTTGGATGTAAGAGAGATGGGTTTTGATGTGCAAATACTAAGTAATATGTATTACGAAATGTTGGTATGTTGGGATTCTTTATTAACTGTTTCTTTTCCTTATAAATTGCCATTAAAAAAAGAAGTTGCTAATGAATAAAAATACATTATAAAGTCACATACAATGCTATTACTCAAAGTTAAACATAATAAACATTTTGATTTTTCTTTCTATATAATGTACAATACATACAATCATGTGAGCCTTTTCCACTTAAAGATATATTATCCATTTTTCAATGTCATTATATACTATAGTTATTATATATTTTTTAAAAGATTTTATTTTTACATAATCTTTAAACCCAACATGGGGCCCAAACTCAAAACCCTGAGATCAAGAGTCACATAGTGTACTGAGTAAGCCATCCAGGTTCCCCTGTAAATACATTATTTTTAAGGTTACCACGGAATCCACTCCATACTCAAAACTTTGTGCCATCATATCACCACTTATGGGCTTTTTATTTGTTTATTGGTTGGGAGGTTCTTGTATTTATGAAGAATATTCAGAGAATTTTAAGGTTTATTTGGCAGAAGATGGAGTGATCAAAACTTAATTGAAGACAACACCAAATGTTGGTGAGGATGTGGAGACAGTAGATCACATTAGATTCACAACTGGATACATTGCTGTGAAAATATAAAATGGTACAGTCTCTCTGGAAGCTCAGACTTACGAAATCTTATAAAACTAAAGCTGCAATTACTATATGATGTGCTCTTGGTCACTTATCACATAAGAACAGAAATTTATATTTACATGAAAACCTGTATACATATCTTCTTCAGCGGCAGCTATATTCTTAGTA